>NC_136423.1:174261250-174703750 GCF_052625555.1 Lactuca saligna
ATTAAGTAGAATGGTGAAATTTGCCTTAAATCTCCTTCGGGATTGAATTGTAGCTTCTATCTTCGTCTTCTAGGGTTTCTCTGGCCTCTGAATCGCAGCTAGTTGCTCCAGAATTGTCCCAACAGTCTTTTTTCCTCGATCTGAGAAGTTATCTATATATTTGCGTATCGACTCGTCGAGTCAGGTGGCGACTCGTCGAGTTTGTCTCACAGTTTCCGTATGCGATAAGTATCTGGGTTCCTGAGTTGTTATCTTCACTTGGACTCACCGAGTAGTCGAACCTACTCGCCGAGTAGGTGCTATTTTTGGTGTTTTTCTTCTTTATTCAATTCCCAAGCTACTAATCCCTTCTCCTGCTTCCTTTTGCTTCCGAGCTTCATTTTTGGACTGAAAATACAATTCAACCACTTTTAAGTACTTTTTGTCCATGAAATGCAATAATTTAGCTAATAAATGAATAAAAATCTATACTTAATACAAACTAAATATGCACATATCAAAATACCCCACACTTGACTTTTGCTTGCCCCCAAGCAAAACTGAATTTTAAAACATTAGAATTATGTATGATAACTCCAATCTAACCCGGCCATTATGCCAAGATCGCAACGCATGCATTTGTGTCTAAATTTTCCTAATAACCCCCCATACTCCAAATACTCACAATCCTCATAAACATTCGCCCACTCACCCCGAACTATGCTCATTTTATGCAACCCTCCAAATCCATCCTCAGAAAACCTCTTACCCTCAAGGTATTTTTAATTGAACAACTCAAGCATACATAATCTAGAATTACAACTTTTCGATACCACTATGGAGCTCTTTTGAATTCTTCACTTTTTTGACATTTGATCTTTAATTTCTTTGAATTTACCACCTTCGTTGTTTGATTTTTGGTATCTTCAACTTTTTTTTTTCAGAATTTTTGATCTTTGAACTTCATACTTTAACTCTGATGCTCCAAAAATTCTTCAAACTTTTTCTTGTAATTCTCTCTCCACTCAAAACCCTACATTCTTAAGCAGGGGTGCTCAACTTCAACCTTTATTGCCTAACGATAACAGTTTTCCTGGATACATTTCTAGGTTTAGGCTGCAAAACATATTGCATCCCTTAGGCCGAGCAATGTCGTGTTTTTGTCTCATGATTTCACTGGAATAAGGAAGCCACAAATGCACTAGAACGTGTATAGGCTCAACTAAACATTTGGGTTTTCATGCAATTATCAATATAATTCTAACATGGAATCTTAATTTGCTTTTACCAAAATTTTCTAAATTAAATCCCTAAGTAATATTTTTGGTATGCAACAATATTTTTAAAATTAGCTTAAATTTAAGATTCTAAATTTTCTAATATGTGACTAACCCCCTACCCCACACTTATTTTATGCAATGCCCTCATTGCATACTATGCAAAAATAAAATTGCAAAGATATGGAGAATTGGAACAAACTCCCCTGGGTAGTAGTCGATAGGTTGACACTCTTCTTTCCAGCTCCAACTTCATTTGACTTTAGCCATGGAAACAACACATCCATGACTTGGGCATCAAAATCTCATGTGGCAGCTCCAAATATGCAGGTAAAACAGTGTAAGATCTTCAAGAATCGATATGGAAGAATAAGTGGTCAAGTGGTACACTTAGCAGCATCAAATCAGCAGTCCTTTTGGTATAAAAATGATCGACTCGTCGATTCATAGATGAGAATCGTCGAGTACAAGCACGGCCATCTCAGAATGTGCGAAAATACAAGGCGACTCGTCGAGTCAGCTTAGTGCACTCGACGAGTAGGCCACTGGATGAAAAAACATTATATTTTGCAATTGTTCCAGCCTCTAATAACTCTTCTAAACTCCTCCTCACTTCTAGACTCAATTGCTCATATCCCTAGGGACCGGACTCGACACTTTGACTTTAACGCTTCCCTTCCTTGACTCTCTTTCACTCGTTATAACACCCTTTTCTTTATAACTTTAAACCCTTCCTATGCAAGCATTCCTAATCCAATCCTGAAAATGACTAATGCAAACCATCATTAAGCAAAATAATAGAAGTCTTAACAACTTCATACACACCAAATAAAAACAAAAATAAAAATGAAAATTGATTGATAAAAACACAAATAAATTAATCCTCATCATCATCATCATCGTCCTCCTGTGCTGCTCCACTGCCACCTGCACCACTCCTTCTTGCACTAATCACATCATCCCACACCGGAATATATGGAAAGTTACCACCATCGATATGTGGGATGTTGAAGTGGTCGAATAATTGGATGTGTGATTGATTGCTGAAGTTGATCCCACGTGCCATTTGATCCTATAGCCGCCTCATCTCAACATTGTACCAATCCATTGGTACTTCTTCATTTTCAACCGGAATCACCGACGGCTCTTCCTCCATATCCCGTTCCCGTCTCGATCGAACCCTCCTTCCCGGTGCTTCGGGACCAACAACAGGATCATCATGCGGGATAGCATAATGACCACCACCATAATCTTCAATAATCCTGGCCTGCCGGAAAAGAATTGGATGGAATGGAGGTGTAGGCATCATAAAGTTCCATGCACCACGGGTCATCAACCCAAATGAGTTGGCTAGCCGGGTGGCAAACATACCACCATTAATACGAGAAGTTTTTCGATCCTTGACCGCACCCTCTAATAGATATGAATCCAAACACCAATGAATGTTGCAAAAAATGCCGGGTGTAATAATTATCCATAGATAGAAGACATCAAGGTTAGAAACCTTGTCATCATCCTTCCTTTGATTAATAGTGGATGAAATAAGACGATGTATAAGGCGGTGGGTAGGTGATCAAATGCACCCTTCTTGTGCCGATTTCGGAATATAAACTTTGTTTCCAATCATGTTCCACCAACCCGTGCTAGTTACTTCGTCGGGAAACACCATGTGGGTTTGCTCCAAAAATGCCCGAAAAATAACTGTTGAGACCAAGGGCTGGTCATAAATCCCAAATCGACAAGCAAGGTCGAGCACAGAGCAATGATGAAATTCACCCCCGAGGCAGAAACTAAAACTTGTTGGGTGATAACAATCCACCCCCCTCCCCCCGTAAAAGACACCAAGGAGAAGAACTCTAAGCATAGCTCCAAATACACCGGCTCTTGAATTCGAAAGACCCGACTCCACCCGTCACAAATCATCGTTTCTCCTTCATGGGTAAACTCCTTCAAAAGATAAGGAGCTAACTCCTCTTCATAGCGTACAATCTGTAACCAATCCCAATCTATCCTATTAGGCACATAAACTTCTTTTTTCCTTATGTCAGCCAACTTCTTCTTCCACTTCCGCATCGTTGAAGCGGACTCGATTCGTGGGAAATTCAACCAAGGAAAGTCCATTTGGTTTGCACTAGAACTCTGCCTCATATTAAACATAACTTCTGCAAAAAAAAAAAAGATACAAAACCCAGAAACATAGATTATAATTAAAATCAATCATGCACATGTTTCCTCGACTCTACTCGTCGAGTCCATGTACGACACGGCGAGTCGCGAGAACTACACGAGTCACTCGGCGGGTTGGCTGAAATTGGACCATGAAATCTGTAAATCACTTCAAGGGTTTTGTCTAGGCACATGTATATAAGGTATTAGGCAAGAATAAGCATGCAAAACATCATAATCCATGAAGAATCAAAACCCTATATGGAAATAGAAATTGGTTATACAACATCTTACATGCTCAAATCAAGAAAATCCATTTATGGAAATACAAATCAGTTATACAACGTAAAGGAAATGATTTCTCTCATTCTATCACTCTTTCTTCCCTACACGTTTCCTTCTGATACATTATATAATATATTATAAGAGAACCCCTTTTGTGAATATTTCTTCTCTGGAATTGGCTGGAATTTTTTTTTAAAGTTCTAATCCATCGCCTGTGACTTTTTGTCTCAGACGTTTCTCGATTATTCTCCACCGCCTTATCTCCCTTATCTCATATCTTTTTCTTTCTAGATGGTTCCCACCACTACCTTTTTTGTCTCCCACGGTACTCCGACCTCTGATCTATCTAGCTTGATCAATCGACAGTTGGTTTGCAAAAGCATAAACCCTATCCCTTAACCTATCATAATTGTTTTTTTTCATATCTTTTGATACGTCTCTTCAAATACACACTGCCTTCCTGCTTCGGCGTCTATGTCGACAAGAACCTATGAACGTCGCCACCATGAGATTTTGGGATTGCTTCTATATTCTTCTTCAGGTATGTTATGGTCGAAATTGATCTGTCATAGTCGTCTTTTTTTTCTCTTGATTTACTACATTTAGCTTAATCATTTTTTTGGGTTTACCTGTGTCGATGTTTCTGATGTTAACATATATAAAAAATAAATTGTATACTTTATATATCTCTACGAACTCAAAACATATTTTATTAACTATAGTAAGCCCACCTTACTATGCCAACCTGCAATTTCAATCGACTATTGTCATCATCGAAATTCGATCGAGTTGCGGCCTTCGTTCCACCACTATGAGCTCCAAAAACAAATATCTAGGTTTTGCTTTTACCTACGATAATCGATTAGGGGTTTACTCTGTTCAGTTGAATTTATTTCGTTTTCCTCACCTCCGATTAGAAGTCGTCGCCATCTAATTTTCATGAGTTCCCTTATCTCTTCCTCTTTAATTCTACAAGTATGTTATCAGTAGACTATTGGAATGTATTTGTGTCATATATATATATATATATATATATATATATATATATATATATGTATCTTTGTGTATTTTTGTGCATAGTTGTATTTAAATGTTTGTCTGTGTCTCTGTATCAATTTTATGAAATTGATTTCAAAATCATGTTGTTTTCTAACACTATGAGAGAAAGAGGATACCTGCAAATCCACATGCAAATGCTCAGTCGTTGCTTTGTATGACCACCCACCCTTGGTATGGGTTTTATTATTGTTATTTACAATTTACAAATGCTATGTGGGGTTCTAATATATTCTTAGCTATGAATCTTTTGAAATGTTTGTATGCCATTTGATTTTAGTTATCTAAGAACATTCTTTTATATGCTATCTGACAATCTCAACAACAGAGCCTGCCTCTTAAGTAGTAGAGTATAAGAACATACTTTTACATGCTAACTGACAATCCCAACAAACAGACCTTGCCTCTTAAGTAGTCGAGTATAAACATGTAAATTTTGTTAATTTTTATGGTCTTTTTACTATATTTAATATATAGATTAGTAATAAAATGAATGAAGATTAATATATTATGCATTTGGGAACTTGAGTTTATGAAAACACATTTTTTTTCTAGGGGAAGCTATTTCCTTTAAAGCTGCAAATGTAGAAACTGGAACTACAGTGATTGTATTTGGACCGGATGCAGTTGGACGAGCTAAATGATTATTATAAACTTATATAAAGATTTAACTTTTAGGTGTTACATATAAAGGCTTTCATAAAGTTTTGTAATTGAACAAAACAAACACTATACACATAACCTTATAAAGTGCATATACATATATATATATATATATATATATATATATATATATATATATATATATATATATATATATATATATATATAACTAACAATCAGTTCAACGGAATGGACTCCAATAGAATCAGATTGACTATTGTCCTTTGGGTTCCCATGATCTATACATTCTTAAAGGTCGTGGTCACTACTTTTGTTGTCATATAAGTTTAATCTGTTAAAGCTTTTGTTGAACATAAATTGCTTCTGCTTATAATGCGCATCAGTTTTTTTTTTTTTTTTTTTTTTTTTAGTTTTGTTATGTTCCCATCAGGTCTCCTGCTCCCTATTGATTAAATTTTCATTAGCCTTTCATTAGATAGCTGCAAAGTTTTTTTTTTATTTTTTTTATTTTTTTTTATTTTTTTAATATTGTGAATAGGTTTAAGCTTTTTATTGATCAACCAGCATGTGAAAATGATGCTTTGGTTTAATAATCATCTCATTTGAATTTTCTAAAATTGTAAAGGGTACTTCAGTCCATTTTGGGTGATTTACAGGTGTGTTGCTAAAAGTAAAAATAAATAAGGGAGGCATGGTCTTAGTGAGATCAAAATTGTTTTGATCGTTTCTTTATTAAATGAATTTAAGTACCCAGGTGTTGCTTTCTGAATATGACCACTTTACCCTTGGACATAAATTGAAAAAAAAAAGATTTGTTGTTTTGGCCAAATCATTGCGGTATTAATATTTTGTAGATGGATGTTTGCAAGTTGTTGATCCTACCGATTTTTTTGGCTTTTGGCCTAAGGGGATGATGGTGAACTTAAAAATTGCACCTGTAAACTGTTTTTATATTAATAAAATTCAATTTTTAAAGTTTTAGAACCATACAGCCACTGCACTCTTTTAATATTAAAAAAAATCAATTTTTGCAGATTTAGGATGATATTTCCCATGAACCCTGTTTTTATATTAACAAAAATTAATTTATATAGTTTTAGGATGATATTACCCCTGCACACTATTTTAATATTAAAAAAATGAATAGTTGTATTTTTAGGACCATATTAGCACTGCACACTTTTTATATTAATAAGATTAATTTTCTAGTTTTATAACCATATTGCCCCTAATATTATATTATTAAGATTCAATTTTTATAATTTTAGAACCATCTTACCCCTACACACTTTTATTATATTAATAAAATTCAATTTTTAAAGTTTTAGAACAATATTGTCCCGGCAAACTGTGTTTATTAGGTAGGTTTTGTGAAATTAATTTTAGCCTAAACTTTATGATACTTGATTGTAGCTTGATTACATGTTCTGCAATAGAATATTATATTCATATGATATCCATTTCTTCATTTGTTAACAAACGCGAATGGTCAATAGATCTTAGTGAAGGAAGCAAAAGTATTTTGCTAAAAGTTTTGATTATTGGAGGTTGGGCTTTAAAATGGTTAACATTGGTAAGTCATTATTGTTTCTGTTATTTCCAATTCTTTGTCGTTTCCAACCCAGTAAAATGGGAATCTTCCCTAGTTGCTTCTAAAATCCTATCAAAGTACACACAAATATTTTTATACAAAGCTACACACAATTAATTTTCAGTGACAATAAAACAATCAGAAACATTAATTTAAGATACAAAACAAACATATATAAAAAATAAATTGTATACATGATATATCTCTACGAACTCAAAACATATTTTATTAATTGTAGTAAGCCCACCTTACTATGCGAACCTGCAATTTCAATCGACTATCGTCATCATCGATATTAGGGATTTACTCCGTTCAGTTGAATTTATTTCGTTTTCCTCACCTCTGATTAGAAGTCGTCGCCCTCTAATTTTCTTGTGTTCCCTTATCTCTTCCTCTTTATTTCTACAAGTATGTTAGCAGCAGACTATTGGAATGTATTGATGTGCATAAACTCACTTAGTTTTAAACCTACTTTTAGTTGTAAAATAAACACACAAAGGCAGTGAACCTATCAATTGTGGTATAGTTCAATCAAGTAGGGTATCGAACACAGGGAACGGCAAATTAAAAATAAAAACTAATTCTATCTAAATTAATTAATAAGTAGAGGGTTTTCTCTAGTTTTACAAGACTAGAAACTTACTAACTATTACTTAATCAAAGAATTAACTAGATTCAATAATACAAAGGAACTTCTATTTAGTTCAACTCAATTGATCCTATGGTTGATTTCAAGGTAATAGTCCAATGGATTAATTCTTTTGTTGGTTACCGATTCAAGTGACTAGGTTCGCGTTCACTACACTAATCCTTAGTAAATAAACTAACTTAAACAGTGATCAGTTGTCTAATTCAATCTAGTTCACTAGATTAATTATTCAGATTATTTTAGACTCGCAATAGTTAATCAATTTGGTTTTTAATTAACTTCTTGTTGATGGTCATCACACAAGCTTGCACATGGATTTACTTAATTTTCTTATTAATTCTAGTTTCATGTTCATTAATCCTAGACATATAACAAAGTAGTCACATGGTATATGAGGTTGATAATAAAACGATGTTCATGCTATTTAATTACCTTCCTATTAATAGAAAATTAGTTATCATTCACACACAAGGTTCTTTAGCAAGCTAAAATAACAAAGAAATCACCAACATTGAATTAATCCTACCAATAATCAAACCATAGTCTCAATTTTGTATCCCCAAACAGAAGTTAAGAGTTTTAGCTCATGATTGAAGTAAATAAAAGCATAAAAACGAATTCTAATTGTCTAACCATAATGGAAAACAAAAGATTAAGTAGAATGGTGAAATTTGCCTTAAATCTCCTTCGGGATTGAATTGTAGCTTCTATCTTCGTCTTCTAGGGTTTCTCTGGCTTCTGAATCGCAGCTAATTGCTCCATATTTGTCCCAACAATCTTTTTTCCTCGATCTGAGGAGTTATCTATATATTTGCGTATCGACTCGTCGAGTCAGGTGGCGACTCGTCGAGTCCGTCTCACAGTTCCCGTATGCGATAAGTATCTGGGTTCCCGAGTCGTTATCTTCACTTGGACTCACCGAGTAGTCGACCCTACTCGCCGAGTAGGTGCTATTTTTGGTGTTTTTCTTCTTTATTCAATTCCCAAGCTACTAATCCCTTCTCCTGCTTCCTTTTGCTTCCGAGCTTCATTTTTGGACTGAAAATACAATTCAAACACTTTTAAGTACTTTTTGTCCATTAAACGCAATAATTTAGCTAATAAATGAATAAAAATCTATACTTAATACAAACTAAATATGCACATATCAAAATACCCCACACTTGACTTTTGCTTGCCCCCAAGCAAAACTGAATTTTAAAACATTAGAATTATGTATGATAACTCCAATCTAACCCAGCCATTATGCCAAGACCGCAATGCATTTATTTGTGTCTAAATTTTCCTAATAACCCTCCATACTCCAAATACTCACAATCCTCATAAACATTCGCCCACTCACCCCGAACTATGCTAATTTTATGCAACCCTCCGAATCCATCCTTAGAAAACCTCTTACCCTCAAGATATTTTTAATTGAGCAACCCAAGCATACATAATCTAGAATTACAACTTTTCGATACCACTATGGAGCTCTTTTGAATTCTTCACTTTTTTGACATTTGATCTGTAATTTCTTTGAATTTACCACCTTCGTTGTTTGATTTTTGGTATCTTCAACTTTTTTTTTTCTTTCAGAATTTTTGATCTTTGAACTTCATACTTTAACTCTGATGCTCCAAAAATTCTTCAAACTTTTTCTTGTAATTCTCTCTCCTTTTTTTTAACATGTAACTAACTTTTTCCACTCAAAACCCTACATGCTTAAACAGGGGCGCTCAACTTCAACCTTTATTAGCTAACGATAACAATTTTCCTGGATACATTTCAGGTTTAGGCTGCTAAACATATTGCATCCCTCAGGCTGAGCAAGGTCGTGTTTTTGTCTCATGATTTCACTGGAATAAGGAAGCCACAAATGCACTAGAACGTGTTTAGGCTCAACTAAACATTTGGGTTTTCATGCAATTATCAATATAATTCTAACATGGAATCCTAATTTGCTTTTACCAAAATTTTCTAAATTAAATCCCTAAGTAATATTTTTGGTATGCAACAATTTTTTTAAAATTAGCCTAAATTAAGTTTCTAAATTTTCTAATATGTGACTAACCCCCTACCCCACACTTATTTTATGCAATGCCCTCATTTCATACTATGCAAAAATAAAAATGCAAATATAGAGAGAATTGGAACAAACTCCCCTGGGGTAGCAGTCGATAGGTTGACACTCTTCTTTACAGCTCCAAATTCATTTGACTTTAGCCATGGAAACAACGCATCCATGACTTGGGCATCAAAATCTCATGTGGCAGCTCCAAATATGTAGGTAAAACAGTGTAAGATCTTCAAGAATCCATATGGAAGAATAAGTTGTCAAGTGGTACACTTAGCAGCATCAAATCAACTGTCCTTTTGGTATAAAAATGATCGACTCGTCGAGTATAAGCGTGGCCATCTCAGAATGTGCGAAAATACAAGGCGACTCGTCGAGTCAGCATAGTGCACTCGACGAGTAGGCCACTGGACGAAAAAACATTATATTTTGCAATTGTTCCAGCCTCTAATAACTCTTTTAAACTCCTCCTCACTTCCAGACTCAATTGCTCATATCCCTAGGGACCGGACTCGACACTTTGACTTTAACGCTTCCCTTCCTTGACTCTCTTTCACTCGTTATAACACCCTTTTCTCTATAAATTTAAACCCTTCCTATGCAAGCATTCCTAATCCAATCCTGAAAATGACTAATGCAAACCATCATTAAGCAAAATAATAAAAGTCTTAACAACTTCATACACACCAAATAAAAACAAAAATAAAAATGAAAATTGATTGATCAAAACACAAATAAATTAATCCTCATCATCATCATCATCGTCCTCCTGTGCTGCTCCACTACCACCTGCACCACTCCTTCTTGCACTAATCACATCATCCCACGCCGGAATATATGGAAAGTTACCACCATCGATATGTGGGATGTTGAAGTGGTCGAATAATTGGATGTGCGATTGATTGCTGAAGTTGATCCCACGTGCCATTTGATCCTATAGCCGCCTCATCTCAACATTGTACCAATCCATTGGTACTTCTTCATTTTCAACCGGAATCACCGACGGCTCTTCCTCCACATCCCGTTCCCGTCTCGATTGAACCCTCCTTCCCGGTGCTTCGGGACCAACAACAGGATCATCATGCGGGATAGCATAATGACCACCACCATAATCTTCAATAATCCTGGCCTGCCGGAAAAGAATCGGATGGAATGGAGGTGTAGGAATCATCGTCATAAAGTTCCATGCACCATGGGTCATCAACCCAAATGAGTTGGCTAGCCGGGTGACAAACATACCACCATTAATACGAGAAGTTTTTCGATCCTTGACCGCACCCTCCAATAGATATGAAGCCAAACACCAAGGAATGTTGCAAAAAATGCCGGGTGTAATAATGATCCATAGATAGAAGACATCAAGGTTAGAAACCTTGTCATCATCCTTCCTTTGATTAATAGTGGATGAAATGAGACGATGTATAAGGCGGTGGGTAGGCGATCGAATGCTCCCTTCTTGTGCCGATTTTGGAATATAAACTTTGTTTCTAATCGTGTTCCACCAACCCGTGCTAGTTACTCCGTCGAGAAACACCATTTGGGTTTGCTCCAAAAATGCCCGAAAGATAGCTATTGAGACCAAGGGCTGGTCATAAATCTCCAATCGACAAGCAAGGTCGACCACATAACAATGATGAAATTCACCCCTAAGGCAGTGTTGGAATAGTGTCTAAGGCTGCAACTATATTAGGCAAGTATTTGACCCGATTGTGCTTGGTCCTTTTGGGTTGCCTTCACCATAGCAACTTGATATGATGATTTATTAAGAGAGAGTATATATTATTAGTATATTATGAGAATAATATAAAGAATAATATATTGTTATTTGATTAATATAAGTCATAGAATTAATTGGAGTTAATTTGGTGACTTAAAGAGATTAATTAAATAAGAGGGTATAAATTGTCAATTGTTTGATAGTTACACTTTAGACTGTAAATTCTTATTGATAAAGGATTGCACGATTTCTAAGGCTACGATAAGCCAAAATCGTCCATGGGGTTATCAAGGAAAGGATATGGATTAACTTAAAGTCTAAGTTATGCAATTAGGGTTTAAGCTGTAACCCTTAAGGAGTCTACAAGTATAAATAGACCCTATGGCTGAGAGAATTTGACATCCCATCTAAAGTAGAGAGACTCTGGCCAAATTCCTCCCCTCTCCTCTCTCCCAAATCATCCTCTTTGCTAGTTGGTGTTTTTAAGCCATTAGAGGAGTGACAATTGTGACTCTAGAAGCTCCTAGACAACAAGATCAACAAGGAATTCAAAGGTATGATTCTATATTTGTTTCAATATTGTTATTACACCTAAATAGTCATTAGAAGTCTTGGATTCAAAGCATGTTTGATTAGAAAGCCTAGATCCAAGCATTAGGGTTTTGCATGCGCACATAGGAAAGTTCTTATGGCTAAAACCCATCAGTGGTATCAGAGCCTAGCTTGGTTTTCATTGAATTGTTGTTTGATTGTATGAAACTAAACTGAAAAATTCGATTTTCATGTTTCTGATTCATGGACTCGGCGAGTTCCAAAGTGGACTCGGCGAGTAGGCCTGACTCGGCGAGTCCCTTTGTGTACTCGGCGAGTCCGTGCGTCAGGATTAGCCAAAAACGGGATTTTTTCATATTTATCTTATGGAAACTTACCTTAATCATATTAGATCAACCCTAATCCGATTTTGTGATATATATATGACTATATTTTTGATCTAATTGAAGATAATTATCAATTAATAAAATATTTGATTTCCTTATATGATAATTATTAATCAAATATGGATAATTATGTGATTAGATTATTTGTTATTTGATCCTTTATGTTTTAAATGTTTAAAACTTGTCCTCAAGTTTTGAAATTTATATTTTGTGATTAAAAGTTTAGTTTAGACAATTAAAATTCAAACCCTAGAATTTTACAAGTTTAAAATACAACCCTATACTAATATAATATTACAAGATTAATATATATATATATATATATATATATATATATATATATATATATATATATATATATAACTTAAATGCTAGTCTTACCGTTAGTAGGCCTCATTCACGAAGCTGGTGTATAAGGTGGGTATAAGGTTGCGGCCTATAAAATGGCGCTCAATGGGTGTACACTCACACCCACCGCTCGCTTGATTGGTGGAGGGTCGTTAGCCGAACGGGTAGGATAGGGCAACCTCATCCTCTCATTAAAAGTATAATAAGAAATACAAAGTAACTACATGTTTTATTAAAATTCCCAATCTTAGTTACTTTAGGAAAAGTGAATTGATGCAATCCCATGAAATTACACTTTGCACCTTGCTAAGAAGTTAGTGGAGCGTGTGTGGTTTACCGGCACACTAATTAGTTCTAAGCGAAGGTGGCAAAGGGTGATTCATTGTTTATCATAGTTCGATGGAGCGTGAGTGGTTTACCAGCACATCGAATAGGTGATCGTTACAATTAAGACACCACGTTAATTTGCATGGTAATTCACACCCGCTTTGTGATCCTCGGTATACCAATCACAAACAAGAGGGGCATATCGAGATTTAAACATGCCATTGAAATGTTTCAATGAATCTCATCCGAACCTAGGAATTCTCAATACATTTAGGACTTAAAGTTATGTTTTTCATGGTGGAGAATTAGTGAATCGTCATTCACTTACCTTCAAATTGTTTGCATATTAGATTACGACATCCCTTTTCTAATGTGTAAATATTGTTGTTGGATCCTAGCCCTAACTCTTCTTATTGGGTGATAATTAGGGATTCATATTCTAATCTATCTTTATCCTTTCTATTTGTAGATGTCGAATGCTAACAATGCTGCTGCGAGTTCTTTCACTTTGATGAGCCTTTGTTAAAAGGTCACCTTTGTTGGAACGAACTTTAGCGAATGGATAAGATACATTCGCACGATTGCTCGCTATGAGGATAAGGAGTATGTCCTCGTTGAGAAGCTTGAAACTCATGAGCATGATGCAACGAAAGTGCATTGCATCATGATCGCGACTATGAACTCCGAATTCCAAAAGTCCTACGAGGACATGTATTCGTACGAAATGCATCAAGAATTATTGGAGCGATACCATCAAAACGCGAGACAAGAGCGTTATGAGATTTTCACGAACATGATTTCCGCTAAGATGGGTCATGGAGAATCTCTTATTGTGCACTTGCAAAAGATGAAAAGGTATGTCGACTGCCTTCACAAGTTAAATGTTGACTTTGGGGAAGACTTGGCGATCGACATGGTGCTTCACTCTTTGCCTCCGAGCTACAATCAATTTAGGATGACCTATCACATGAACAAAGAAGAGGTCATCCTAAGCAAACTCAAGGTCTCTTGAGGGTCACTGAGAGAAACTTCAAGGACAAGTCTGTTGCACCAACTCCCAATCCGCCCGCTGCTCCTGTCTTGGCAATAGGACAAGGAAAAGGAAAGAAGAGGAAGGCTTCGTCAAAGAACCATCGGAAGGTGAAAGCCCGAGATGGTGCCTCTTCTAGTGGGACCAAAGTTGATCCCGCTAAGCCCTGCTCTAATCCGAAGGAGGCAGAATGCCACCACTGCCACAAGATAGGACATTGGAAGAGAAGCTGCCCGGAGTACCTGCAAGTCATCAAGGAAGGAAAGATCAAGCCATCTTTCGCAGGTATATATACAATTAAATCTAATGATTCCCACAATACTTCTTGGGTTCTTGATACCGGTTGTGGTTATCACATTTGTTCTAATGTGCAGGGACTAAGAAGAAGTAGAGACGTGGAGCATGGAAGAATAAATCTAATCATGGGAAACAGAAGATCGTCGCCTGTGACCAAGATTGGAGTGTATTCTTTAGTGCTTAGGAATAGTTTATCTTTAGATTTGAACAATTGTTTCTATTCGCCAGAAGTGGCTAGAAACATCATTTCTTTTCATAGTTTATTTAGACAAGGTTTTAGATTTTCTTTTAATAATGAGAATGGTTCTATTTTAACTTATCTAAATAGTGTCTTTTACTTTGAAGCTATATCATGTAATGGAATTTATGAAACTGTTATGATTGTTGATAACTTAGGAAATGATGTTTTGTACTTGGATTCTTCCAATAGTATGGATAAAGCATCCTTATTGCATTGTTGTCTTGGACATGTCAACAAGAAACGCATAGCCCAACTCCAAAAGGATGGAGTGTTGGAGTCATTTGACCTTAGGGAAGATGACACATGCGAGTCTTGTTTACTTGGTAAGATGACTAAGTCACCCTTCGCTGGTACGTGCGAAAGGGGTGAGGGTCTATTGGACCTCATACATACCGATGTGTGTGGACCGTTTAGATCTACCACGAAGGATGGTAACCGCTTCTACGTGAATTTTACCGATGACTATAGTATGTATGGGTATATCTACTTAATCAAGCAAAAGTCAGAAACTTTTGAAAAGTTCAAAGAATTCAAGAATGAAGTGTAGAATCAATTGCGTAGGAAGATCAAGATGCTTCGATCCGATCGAGGAGGAGAGTACCTAAGTCTTGAATTCCACGATTATCTCGAGGAGTGTGGAATAGTTTCACAATTGACGCCACCTAGGACAACACAATTGAATGGTGTGGCAGAAAGGCGTAATTGAACCTTGTTGGACATGGTTCGCTCTATGATGAGTCGTGCTTCGCTATCTATCTCTTTTTGGGGGTATGCCTAAGAGACTGGGCCCATATCCTTAACCGAGTCCCTACTAAGAAGGTTGCCAAAACACCTCACGAGATGTGGACGGGGAAAGCTCCTTCATAAGACGAGATGCTCACGGCAAGCTTGAACCTTGTAGTGAGCCATGTATTTTCATCTGCTACCAGCAGAAATCCTTTGGATATCTCTTCTATAGACCGAAGGACAATTTTGTCTTTGTTGCGAGGAGAGGAGTTTTCCGAGAGCGAGAACTCATAGGCCAAGGAGACAGTGGGAAGCAAATCGATCTTGAAGAGATGCAAGAGTCGATCGATGAAGGTTTCAACCCCAGTTATATGGTTGAACCGATTGACATATCATAACCTCTTAGACATTCCGAGAGAGTTAGGTTTCAACCCCAGTTATATGGTTTTCATATTACTACCGAAGGGGACACGTATATTAGTGATAGTACACTAATAAATCTTGATGAACCTAATAGCTATAAGGAAGCCATGGCAGGCCCGGAGTCTGCGAAATGGAAAGAGGCAATGGATAGCAAGATCCAATCCATGTATAATAACCAAGTTTGGAATTTGGTTGATAATGTGCCTGGACGTAAGACCGTTGGGTGCAAATGGATCTTCAAGAAGAAGACCGACGTGGATGGAAAGGTACACACGTTTAAAGAGCGATTAGTTGCGAAGGGCTTTACTCAAACTCCCGGAGTTGACTATGAAGATACCTTCTCACCGGTTGCGAAGATAAAATCTATTAGAGTGATGCTAGCTATTGCCGCATTTCATGATTATGAGATTTGTCAAATGGATGTCAAGACCGCTTTCCTTAACGGGAAGTTGGCTGAGGATGTTTACATGGCTCAGCCAGAGGGGTTTGTGGATCCGAAGCATCCGAATAGAGTGTGTAAGCTTGAGAAGTCCATTTATGGACTAAAGCAAGCGTCTCGCAGGTGGAATCTTTGCTTCGATGAGAAAGTCAAAGAGTTTGGATTTGTACGAAGTGAAGATGAATCGTGTGTATATGTCAAAGCCAGTGGGAGTGTAGTAAGCTTCCTCATTCTATATGTCGTTGTGTCACACCCCAAAACCGATAACGGCGAAATACGTTTCGGGGTGGAGGACGTAGTGTACAGTATCATCACAATTGCATAATAGTAAAAACAAGAAACATTCAACCATTTCATTTACATAGTAAGTGTATTTACAAGTGTGTTTTGTAATGTTCAACAAACACCAAAAGTAATACAAAAATAAGAGATGGATCTTGTATGCTCCACCTTCTCCAAAATGTTGCACCTGCACCTGTCTACCTTTGACCTGAGGATACAAGTTATTTTGAAAATGAATATCAGCATAAAGCTGGTGAGTTCATAAGAGTTTAGTGTGAGTTCTTGTATAATAGTGACTCACCAGTAAGTAATGCAATGTGGTAAGTTATACTTGAAGTCAATAATAGTGGTGTAACTTCCTTTAGTATTAGATACTTCTTTACTTTGGGATATTAACTTTACCTTTAGTTTAGTATTTTAGTGTGGTTATAGTGTATTTCTTGTATGTTACCAATAGTGTGAGTAATAGCGGACCCCATGACCTTCCCGATCATGCACAGTGTAGTGGAGTAGAAGCATCCATGGACCTGTGCGGCTTGGATTGAAGTTAACAGTCGGGATGTAATAGCGTTTGCCTCGTATAGATCTATACATATAGCATCGTCTTCCTATCGGAAAACTTCGGGCGTAGTGCGTAACGAATAGAGTATCTCATAGTTGGTTAATGTGTTATCTCATGATTAGTACTTTCTCTTGTATTATAGTGTAGCAGTCTTTTGTATAACTCGTACTGTATTCTCTTATTAGTGTATAGTTTCATAATAGAGAGTATTATAGTGGTGTAGACTAGTAGTTAAAACGAGTAATAGAGGCCTTAACTATACCTCTTATAGTTAACTTAGTGTGTATGATTCTGGTCAGGTTATTGATTTAGGCATCTAATGAAATAAGAAATACTCGTAATCCATACTAATATACAAGATATATAACTAAGAAATCAACGGCAGTCGGACGGATAACCACTACCCTAAGCCCACAATCAAACAAGAACAGGAAATAAGGCAAGCTATCGGTCCTAAGTCCTTCAAGTCTTATTTATATAAATATATCAGTGTGGTTACATTTTATAAGAAGATTTGTTAAATAAAAGTGTTGTCCAAAAGAAACATTTAAAAACTTGTTTGTTTATCCAAAATAGTTTTGAAAACAAATAATTTATTTATAAGGCATAGTGATAAATCACATGTGATTTGAACTACGGGTAGTGAATCACATGTGATTTATTTCCGTAAGATGAATAATTGTCTTGTATAACTTTCCATAAACATGTATAATCAACTTGTATCCCCCCCTAAAACATATAAAACATTTGAAAGGTTCATTAAAGGGGTATGAACTCACCTGAATTCGCGTAAATCGGGTGAATCGGGTAAATCGGGTAAAACTGTCAGTTGAGCGTTTTGTTCCAAATAATGACTTGTGCACCTTTTAGAACCCTAATGTCATATGAAATATGTATTTTACAATAAATTAATCATTTTATGCTTTCCATTTAAGTATTTAGGCATTCTAGCATCAATTCGGGGTTTTAGGGCCTAGAAGGGGTTCCCGGGAGTGGTACAAGGCCAAGAGGGGTTTACGGGGAAGTCCATGAGTTCACTCCCTTGGAGTTTACAGCCCAAAGGCCACTCCTTGGGAGTTTATGGCCGTAAGCCCCCTAGGCTTGGGCGTAAACTCATGTGGTCCTCTCAAATTGCAAAATAAGGCCTTTAATCATTTCCCTAAATTACTAGCAAGTGTTTTGAACTAATTTGGAGGGTTTAAACCCTCATTTAGGGACATTTTGGGGAGTTTACGGCTAAGGCTTGTGCTTAGGCCGTGAACTCCTTTTTGTTCTTCAAAATGTATGTTTGAATGGTCCAAAACACACTCCTACATCTTAGATAAATTTATGAAGGCCTTATGTGGAGTTTTGGTGCATTTTGGCATAAAAATTGGGGAGTTTACGGCCCAAGTATAGTCTTGGCCATAAACTCTTCTTTTGGCTTCAAAATGAGATGCTTAATGGTACAACACACTTCCCTTCACCTTAGATAAATACTAGATGACCTTAGGTGAAGTTTTAGGGGCATTTTGGCATATTTATTAGGTGTTTACGGCCTAAGCATAAGCTTGGCCGTAAAATCCTCTTTTTGCCTCTAAATGGTGTTGTTTAGTGTACTAAAACATTTCCTAGGGTCATAGAAAATTTACCCTATTCCCTAGATGAGTTTTTTGGGACTTAAATCCAAGGTTTTCGGGTGTTTACGGCCTAAGCATAAGCTTGGGCTGTAAACTCCTTTTTAGGCCTCAAATTCTTATGTTTTAATGTCAAAACTCCCCTAGGTAAATCCCTTAATTAGTACACAAGCTTAAAGGAAGGAAAAATGGGGCTTTTGGCAAGATTTTAGGTGTTTACGGCCTAAGGGGCTTCCTAGGCCGTAAACTCCATTTCATCCCCTAAATCTTATGATTTTTGGCCTCAAAATGTTATGAAGTATGATTTGGACAAGATAGGGAAGAAACCCTTACGTTTGGAAGCCGAAATTCGCGGTTTTGGAGTCGGGTTCGGGTCTAGAGAGAGAAAGTACTGAGAGAGAGTGAAGGAGTAGTAAAAAGGCTTAAAAGTAGTGTTCATTTGCTTATATATGTCTCGGGTATTGCACCCGGTACACGGCTACCCGATGCTAAAGTTTAACGGGGTTAAAACTTTTTACCCGGGTGAAGTGGTTGAAAAGCAATATAACTCTATTTAGTTAAACGGGGTTAACATTTACAAGTTATAATTACTTATGATAATATCGGGACATATAAATAACTAGATATTTGTTTATTGATGACTCCAAACATTACAGAAAATAACATATAGTGACACATTCCGTTAGTGAAGATGGGATTTGTAACGGCAATATATTTGGGGTTGTCACATCATCCCCCCGTTAGGGGAATTTCGTCCCGAAATTTAGAATTCATACAGATATGAATTACAGTACTACTAAGCGAAGAGATGGGGATATTTGAGTTTCATTTGGTCTTCGCGCTCCCAAGTGAATTCCGGTCCTCGCTTGGCGTTCCACCGAACTTTCACAATTGGGATACGGCTTTGTTTTGTTCGTTTTACTTCCCGATCCATAATCTCCGCAGGCTCTTCCACGAAGTTGAGGCTCTCATTGACTTCAATCTCGTTGAGGGGAATTACGAGAGTCTCGTCTGACAGGCATTTCTTCAAGTTTGAGACGTGGAAGGTAGGGTGTATGTTGCTTAGCTCGTGAGGTAGGTTGAGTTTATAAGCTACGGGGCCGATTCTGGCGAGAATCTCAAAAGGCCCTATGTACCTTGGGTTCAGCTTTCCACGCTTTCCAAAGCGTATCGTGCCCTTCCAGGGCGAGACCTTCAATAGGACTCGATCTCCCACCTGGAATTCCAAGGGTTTTCTTCGTTTGTCGGCGTAGCTTTTCTGTCGATCCCTAGCGGCTTTTAGTCGTTCACGTATCTGTATAATTTTCTCGGTCGTCTCTCGAATGATCTCCGGACCAGTGAGAGAGCTATCAGGAACTCTTCCTTCAGCTAGTTGAGTGTCACCCACCTCAGCCCAGCACAGAGGGGATCTGCACTTACGACCGTAGAGGGCTTCGAATGGAGCTGCTTTGATGCTCGTATGATAACTATTATTGTAAGAAAACTCCACAAGAGGTAAGTGTGTGTCCCATGATTTGCCGAAGTCAATCACACAAGCTCGCAGCATATCTTCTAAGGTTTGGATCGTCCTCTCACTTTGTCCGTCGGTCTGCGGATGGTAGGCTGTACTCATGTCCAGCCTTGTCCCTAGTGCCTTTTGCAATGATTGCCAAAACCTAGAGGTGAATCTACTATCTCTGTCTGAGATAATAGATATAGGGACGCCATGTAGTCGTACTATTTCTTTAAGGTATGTTCTAGTGAGTTTCTCCATCTTGTCTGTTTCTTTGATGGGTAGGAAGTGTGCGGACTTGGTCAACCTGTCAACGATGACCCAAATGGTATCTAATCCACCCGATGTCTTGGGCAGTTTGGTTATAAAGTCCATTGTGATCCGCTCCCACTTCCATTCTGGTATCTCAAGTTGTTGGAGGAGTCCTGATGGCTTTTGATATTCAACCTTGACCTTCGCGCAAGTAAGGCACTTACTTACAAAGGTAGCGATCTCCGCTTTCATGTTCGGCCACCAATATAGCTTTTTGAGATACAGATACATCTTATCTAAACCCGGGTGGACGGAGTAGCGAGTGTTGTGTGCTTCCCTCATAATCAAGTCTCTGAAACCCCCATGGCGTGGGGTCTATATTCGGTTCATGAAGTAGTAGGCTCCGTCACCCTTAACCTCCAGATTTTTATCCATTCCGCGCAGGGATTCTCCCATCACGTTCTCAGGCTTTAAGGCTTCCAGCTGAGCCTCTTTGATCTATGTGGATAGATGCGAATGGATAGTCATCGTCAACGACTTGGTCCTTCGACCATAATACTCCTTCCTACTCAGTGCGTCTGCTACTACGTTGGCTTTTCCCGGGTGATATCTAATTTCACAGTCGTAATCGTTAAGTAGCTCGACCCATCGATGTTGCCTCATGTTGAGTTCTTTTTCGTTCAGTATGTGTTGGAGGTTTTTATGGTCGGTGTACACCACGCTCTTCGTCCCATACAAGTAGTGTCTCCAGATTTTTAGTGCGAAGACTACCGCTCCTAACTCTAGGTCGTGAGTAGTGTAATTCGCCTCATGGGTTTTTAGCTGCCTCGAGGCATATGCGATAACCTTACCTCGTTGCATCAAGACACACCGAGCCCCTGATTGGATGCATCACAATATACAACAAAATCTTCTGTCCCTTCGGGAAGGGATAATATTGGTGCGGTGCATAGGGCTCGCTTCAGGGTCTGGAATGCCTTCTCCTGTTTCTCTTCCCAGTCGACTGATACACCCTTCTGTGTCAATATAGTGAGAGGCTTCGCAATCCGAGAGAAGTTTTGGATACATCTGCGGTAGTGACCAGCGAGGCCTAGAAATTGACGAATTTCTGTAGGCATCTTCGGTGCGGCCCAGTTCTCAATAGCTTTAATTTCGGAGGGATCCACATGGATTCCCTCTTCACTAACTACGTGACCTAAGAATTCAACTCTTCGAATCCAAAACTCGCACTTAGAGAACTTCGCATATAACTTTTCGGATCACAACGTTTTCAGGACTCGTCGTAAATGATCCCTGTGTTCTTCCTCACTCCGAGAGTAGACGAGGATATCGTCAATGAAGACGATGACGAACTGATCCAGGTATGGATGGCACACCCTATTCATCAAGTCCATGAATACTGCGGGGGCGTTAGTCAGTCCAAAGGGCATCACTACCAACTCAAAATGTCCATAGTGGGTTCGGAAGGCTGTCTTCGGAACATCTTCCTCAAGCACCCGTAACTGATGATACCCAGATCTCAGATCAATCTTGGAGAAGTAACTTGCTCCTTGTAGTTGGTCGAATAGATCGTCGATATGAGGGAGAGGGTAGCGATTTTTGACCGTGAGTTTATTGAGTTCCCTATAATCGATGCACATCTGAAATGATCCATCCTTCTTCTTCACGAACAAGACCGGAGCTCCCTAAGGTGAGAAGCTCGGTCTTATAAAACCCTTGTTGAGCAATTCGTTGAGTTGACCGGATAGTTCTTGAATTTCGGCGAGCGCTAGGCGGTAGGGCGACTTAGCTACGGGGGTAGCTCCTCGGACTAGATTGATTCTGAACTCAATCTGACGTTTGGGAGGTAGGCCGGGAAGATTCTCCGGTAAGACATCAGGGAAATCGCATACTACGGGAATGTATTTTGGATCTTTCAATTTCTGGTTAGTGTCGACGACGTGGGCAAGAAAGGCGCGGTATTCCTTGCGTAAGTATTTCTGAGCCTGAATACTGGAGATGATATGAAGACTCGTACTTGGCTTATCTCCATATATCAATAGAGTTTCGTGATTTGGAAGGTTCAGGCGAATGGCTTTGTCGGAGCATAGGATATCGGCGCAATGAAGACTCAACCAATCCATACCAACAATGACATCGAAATTTTTTATTGAGACCGGTATAAGATCGACTGAAAATGAGTGATCGTCTAACATGAGAGTGTAACCTATGTAGATTTCATTAGAGCCTTCTGTTTTCCCATTAGCCATTTCTATGACGATTGTTTCTTTTAGTGGTTGAGGGGTTTGTTTGAGTAAGTCTTTAAAGTTATGATCTACGAAGCTTCTTTCTGCACCACTATCAAATAAGACACAGGCATTGGAGTTGTTGAGAAGAAACGTACCCGTGACTACCGTGGGATCCGCTACCGCTTCATTGTGACAGATAACGAGTAACCTTCCAGTTCCCCCAGCATTTGTAGACTTTAGACAGTTCTTCTTGAAATGACCAGCTTCGCCGCAGCCATAACACGTCGGGGTCACTCCCGAACCCAGAACTTGGGAAATAGGTTTGGGAGGGGCTTTGCAGAATCCGACAGTGTGGCCCTTTCGGCCGCAGTTGGAACACTGCAATTCACGGTAGGGGCTGTTGTGGTGGAAAGGGCACTTGGGACACTTGGGTAGATTCCCGCTATAAGCTTTTGGCGGGGTTGGTGCGGCTGGAGTGGCTGGGATGGTGGTAGCATGGATCGCCACGATTTGCTGGTCCTTTAAGGAGGTTTGAGTTTTCTTGCCCTTCTTCTTATCCCATCGCTTTCTCTTCCTATCAGATGTAGCGGGTGGTGCAGTGGTTGTTGTGGTTGCTGTTGCTGGAGTGGAGGAGATTTCGTGGTTGAGCAGACTCTGGGCCAATTCCTTGGCGCTGTCAAAAGTGGTAGGGCGTGAGGCTAGAACATTTCCCCGATACGGGGGCACTAAACCCTAGATGTACTGTTCAATCTTCTTGCTTTCGAACGGGATCATGTTGGGACACATAGCCGCCAAGTCGCAAAACCTGGCAGTGTAAGCTGTTATGTCATTCCCTTTCATCTTGAGGTTCCAGAGTTCTTCCTCAAGTTTCTGAACTTCGCCCCTAGGGCAGTACTCCCTTCTCATGAGGTCTTTTAGAGTGTCCCAGCCCATGGCATTGGCTGTGACCAAGGAGAGTGAACTGACATGGCCGTTCCACCATGTCAAGGCCCTGTTAGTGAGGGTAGCAGTAGCGAATTTGATTTTACTCTCCTCGGGGCAAGAGCACATTTCAAATACAGCTTCGGTTCTTTCGAACCATTGGGATAATGCCAGAATTCCTCCAGTACCGTCGAAGAAGGTAGGTTTACAGTTCATGAAATCCTTATAAGTGCATCCCTGCACCCTTTGATGGACTTCACCGAATCTGGAGTTACCACCGCTCGTATCCCCAAAGTTCAATTGGGCCATGGCTGCTGTCACAGCCGCGGTCACTACTGTTTGGAACAACAACGGGTCGATCTGCGGAGGAGGAGGTGGTGGAGGAGGGGTTTGAGTTGATGGTCTTCCTCTGCTTGGACGCTTTTGTGGAGGCATCCTTTACTGGAAGATCATAGAAATGATAGCAATAGTATGAGCCTATTGCGAATATGAATAAAGTGTCTCATGGATTGAATCACATAATTCAAGATCAGAATAAGAGTCATAGCAATAGAGTAGTTAACTGCCAATATACTGGTATTAATGATGCAATACAGGTACTTGAAAATTGACCTAACAGTAGGTCTTACATCAAACTATAGAGAAAATGTTGGCAGATTAGATGTTTAACTAGAGTACTTTTAAGTTAGGAATGTTACAGACGGGAGATCTATGGAACACAGAGAGAAAAAGGCTAGTCCTTTAAACAAAAGGGTGAGATAACTAGACGTCTTCTACTGGCGATGGTTACTTGTTGGGCGAATCCTCAGATCCTCTAGTTGACGCATAACTTCTTGAAGGTGTCGATCATGAATCCTTTGGCGTGTTCGGAGTTCTCTAACTTCGGCTCGGGATGCAGCCAGTTGATGCTACAGAGCCTCGTTGGTCCTCCTGTCCTGTCCATGGCTTCTTCGAGTTGACGGATGCGAACCGTATTGAGATTCGAGTTGGCATCCACTTCTACAACTCGACCTATAGCAGCTTGACCTTGCTTGACATTCCTGGAAATCCTTCGGATCATGATGGGCAGAACCCGATCTGCTGATCCTCCTTCGCTTATGTTGTAGAAGCTTGGGTCTCCATTGTATGGCATGGGCTGACCCTGCTCCTCGCTCCATCTGTGCAAGGATATGGCCCACATAGGAGTGGGACCCTAAAATGTCGGACAGGGGTTGGGGTTTGGAGCTCCAGGAGGTAGGTTATTAACTTCTGGCTCGGAGTCAGAGTTATTCGAAAAGCCTTATGCTTGGTGGTCATCCAGAGGGATTGGGTGGTCATCGTCCGACTCTTCGCTGAGCCATCCTCCATTGCCCTGGTTTGGGTAGTACGGGTCACCAGGAGGGTGGAAGCCAGCCATGATATTTATGTGAGAAAAGGGAAAAGAAGATTAATAGGCGCACTAACCTAAATTACTTATAAGATGATTGTCACGAATTAGACCAATACTTGCATAATGCATACTAATTACATGTGATCGGGATAGGATAGTCCATCGAATAAGTGACCCTAACTCTAAATCCACAACCAAACAAGGAACAGGAAGTAAAGCAAAGATCACAGATTCTAAGTCTATAACGCCCTAGTCACATGTAACCGGAAAGTATCCATTTAGCAACTATTGCTCCATCAGTAACGACCTCTTTTTTTTTTTGTTCTCACACATGTATGTTTTAGAGGTACAGAATACTCCTATAGTATTCTTATGCTAACGTTATTGTGGTGGTGTTGGTAAGTTTTAGATTTGTTGTAACACCACAACCAAGCTTAGGCACATGCTAGTCACTCCCAGGAAAACGTAGTTGACCAGGCTACATCCCCCTAAATGTGACTATATGTCTCTAAGCCCAATTGTGCTATCCAACAATCTTAATACTTTTGTTTTGTTCTAGGGTGATACTGACTTCTGTGTTTTATAGTGATGTATGTATATATTTATATATTCTTAGTTAAGTCCTTTAGATACTTAACAGTATATATTCTTGGTCAGAGTGTTTTAGTCCCGAAGTGTTTATAGTTCGTATATCTTTTATAGGTTGATATACTTGATTCACTATAAACAATTCTCTAATACCAATCTGTCACACCCCAAAACCGATAACGGCGGAATACGTTTCGGGGTGGAGGACGTAGTGTACAGTATCATCACAATTGCATAATAGTAAAAACAAGAAACATACAACCATTTCATTTACATAGTGAGTGTATTTACAAGTGTGTTTTGTAATGTTCAACAAACACCAAAAGTAATACAAAAATAAGAGATGGATCTTGTATGCTCCTGATGTGCACGAAAGTACCCATTAATTTTAATATTTATAACCTAACAAACTTAGACTAACTATGCACTTATAGGCAGTGTACCTAGTCAGATTACAGTATAGCTTAGGTAAGTCGGGTGTCGATCATAGGGAACGGTGGATTAATTTAATATATTTGATTATAGGTTACAGGAAAATAATAAAGAAATAAATCTCAAACTAACAATTAATTAACTATTCTCGATAAACTATCAGGAAAGCAAATCTCTTCAGGTACTTTGGTTTAGACAAATCACACCTTAAAAACATAGACAATTGCATACACAAATTCATTTATTCATGTTCACCGATTCCTAAAATGATTAGATTCGCGTTCACTATAACTAATCCTTTAGCAAACAAGTCAATTCAAACAGTGATCAATTGGTTAAACTAACATGCTTCCTAGTGTTCAGTTCATATCAAGCAAGACTTGCAAATATAGTTAATCAAATTAGACATTCAATTAACCTCTTGTTGATGGTCACCAAACAAGGCTCACACATTAACTTACTTATTCCCATGTTAATCCTAGTTTCACATTCGTTATTCCTAGACTTATAATCTCGATGGTCACCAAAATCATAAGAGACAAGCAATCAAGCATATGTTCATACAACTCAATTCACTTAACAATTAACATCAAATAATTATCATTAATACGTAAGGATCTTTTAACAAGCTTGGCAAGATAAATTAAACACAAACAAACTATTCAATATAGCAATTAGTCTAATAATCAATGTTTCATTCAATCATAAACACAAAGTTAAAGGTTTTTACACCCAAGTCAGAAACTAAATACAGAATAGTAACACAATGGAATGCTAAACATGGTCACGTTAACAGCCCATATGATTACTGACACGTATCCACTCTCCAACCCTTCCGATCTCTGCTCCCGTTAGCTTAACGGCCTTCCGGCCACCTCCTAGACCCTCAAAACGGCAACTATGAAGTTTTCTTGTTGCACAAGTCGAAGTGGAATATCATAGATTCCAAATTGGTGGAATGATATGGGGTATTTATAGTTGAAGGGATATGAAATTAATATGGAATATTAGAGTTGTATTAGAATAAGGAAACTATTGGTGGCTTAGGGATTAAGCAAATAAAATAACATAAGTGGAGCTTGGGGAATAAGTAACTTGGAGGGAATTTCCGTCCAGCTTTTATGCTTCATCTTCAAGGCCGATTTTGGATAAGATAAGTGTCGAATTAGCCAAAAGTCCCTCTCACATAAGTCGTAGGAAATTTCGTCTAGTTTTCAGAACAGTTTGAACCTCGTCAATTGGACTTATGAGTCATCAGATATACCCGAAACACTAAAGAGGGGTCAATCTGCCAGCAATATCCTTTTTGCATCTTTTCAACTCCATTCTCTTTCTTTTTCATTCCATCTCCCATTTTAACTGTAATTAAATATTTCAAAGCATATTAAGTTTATTTTAGTTCTAAATAATAATAATAAATGCTAAAATATTAAGATATGTTATACATAAATATATATAAAAATATACATATCAAAATACCCCACACTTAGCCTTTGCTTGCCCTCAAGCAAATATACTTTTATTTTACCAATATTGCACTAAAAAATCCATTTAAAACTCATCCATTATGCCAAGACCTCAATGCATGCATTTGTGTCTAAAATTTTCCTGAAGTACCCCCCATACTTTAAATACTCACAATCTTCATAAACACTTGCCCACTTTTTCCGAACAATGCTCATTTTATGCAACCTTCCGAATCCATCCGCAGAAAACCTCCTAACCTCAAGGTATTTTTAGTTGAGCAACCTAAGCATACATAATCTATCAATTACAATTTATGATACCACTATGGAGCTTTTTAGGAATTCTTCACTCTCTTAACAATTTGATCTTTGATTTCTTTGAATTCACCACCTTATTTGATTTTTCTTGGTATCTTCAACTTTTTGAATTTCTTGGAATTTTGATCTTTTGATCTTCACTTTATTTGCTCCAAAATTCTTCAAACTTTTTCGTAATTCTCTCTTCTTTTTTTTTTTTTTTACATGTACCTATCTTTTTTCACTCAAAACCTACATGCTTAAGCAGAGGCGCTCAACCTCAACCTTTATTGGTTAATGATAATAATTTTCCTGGATACATTTCAGGTTTAGGCTGCTAAACATATTGCATCCTTCAAACCAAGCAGGGTTATGTTTTTGTTCCATGATTTCACTAAAATAAGGGAAGCCACAAATGCACTATAACGTATATTGGCTCAACTAAACATTTAAGTTCTCATCGGATCATCTCATACAATATTAGCAAAATTTTAAATTATCACTAGATTTTTCTAAATTAAACTATTATTTCAAGTTTTCTTTTAAATTTTTAAATTTCCCTAAATCTAGCAATTTCCAACTATTATTTCCTTTTTATAATTTACTTTTACCGACCCCCTACCCCACACTTATTTCATACAAAGCCCTCATTGTATGCTAAAAACAAATTAAGAACATAGAAAGGGAGAAAAAGAAACAGACTCCCCTAGGTAGTTGTGGCGAGATCGAATGGGGCTGCTACAGGTTGCTTCAAATATTGCTGAAAAACTGAAAACTGGAACTGTTGCTTCTGAATGTGCCGGAAAATACAAAAGAACATTGACTTATGAAATATGGTGCGAACGATTGCAAACTAAAGCAATGTATAGTGACCATGATGTGGGAAAGTGACAACCACATCGTGTCGTTGAGTGAGGAAAAATCCATATCGCGAATAATAGCATGGCCACGACGTGGTAAGTGGTGGTCACGTCGTGGTATGTAGAATAGCAGCCTCCTCTCGCGATGAAAAACTCCCCCACGACATAGGAAAGTGTCAACCATGTCATGGCAACTAGGATGATATTTCTACATTGCGTCAAAATAAAACTCCATGGTGTGGGAACAACTCATCCATGCCATGGGAATCAATGTATAGTTAGAAACGCCACTCTTCGAAATAATAATCCCTCCAAATATCGACACACACCCCACACTTATTGAAAGTCATGGCTCTCAAGTGTCAACTTCAAACCCTCACACGGTTTTTTCTCTCGTGACAAATCAACATTCGACCCCAATTATTGAAATTTCTGAAAGCATCTGAAGGGTAAAAGTTCTGCAAATATTTGAAACATCAAGAGCATCAACATGGAAAACAAATTTTAAACAAACTAAAAATAAAAATAAAAACTCACTAAAATAAGTAAAAAACCAAAATAACTAAAAAGGATATCACGATCACATGTCTTCGTCAAAATCAAACTACAATTGTTGATTAAATCCCTTGCATGCAAGAGGTGGTTTGTGAAAACAAATACTTTCGGGACCTGTCAGACTATTTCCTTTGTTTTCTTTGACCCATTAACTAAAAGTAGAACAAGAGTTGACCCAACTAGTCAAGAGTAGCAAGAGTTCAGTCTTCCACTTAACCACCTCGATACGCCTTGCTATACTACGCCTCGTGGATTGAGTTGGACAAATCACCAAAGTATTAGACTAAACCAGTCAAGAATTCCCTAATCGCTTGCAATCTCGAAACCCATGCAAAAGGTAAATCTATACGATGTGTATGATCACAAATTCCTGCAAATAACAACAAGAACCTTCCCGACAAGCGAAATGATATCAACGGAAATAAAACTAAAAAAATAAAATAAAAAACTAACTAAAACTAAATAACGAATAATCAAACTTGATGTGCACGAAAGTACCCATTAATTTTAATATTTATAACCTAACAAACATAGACTAACTATGCACTTATAGGCAGTGTACCTAGTCAGATTACAATATAGCTTAGGTAAGTCGGGTGTCGATCACAGGGAACAGTGGATTAATTTAATATATTTGATTATAGGTTACAGGAAAATAATAAAGAAATAAATCTCAAACTAACAATTAATTAACTATTCTCGATAAACTATCAGGAAAGCAAATCTCTTCAGGTACTTTGGTTTAGACAAATTACACCTTAAAAACATAGAAAATTGCATACACAAATTCATTTATTCATGTTCACCGATTCCTAAAATGATTAGATTCGCGTTCACTATAATTAATCCTTTAGCAAACAAGTCAATTCAAACAGTGATCAATTGGTTAAACTAACATGCTTCCTAGTGTTCAGTTCGTATCAAGCAAGACTTGCAAATATAGTTAATCAAATTAGACATTCAATTAACCTCTTGTTGATGGTCATCAAACAAGGCTCACACATTAACTTACTTATTCCCATGTTAATCCTAGTTTCACATTCGTTATTCCTAGACTTATAATCTCGATGGTCACCAAAATCATAAGAGACAAGCAATCAAGCATATGTTCATACAACTCAATTCACTTAACAATTAACAGCAAATAATTATCATTAATACGTAAGGATCTTTTAACAAGCTTGGCAAGATAAATTAAACACAAACAAACTATTCAATATAGCAATTAGTCTAATAATCAAAGTTTCATTCAATCATAAACACAAAGTTAAAGGTTTTTACACCCAAGTCAGAAACTAAATACAGAATAGTAACACAATGGAATGCTAAATATGGTCACGTTAACAGCCCATATGATTACCGACACATATCCACTCTCCAACCCTTCCGATCTCTGCTCCCGTTAGCTTAACGGCCTTCTGGCCACCTCCTAGACCCTTAAAACGGCAACTATGAAGTTTTCTTGTTGCACAAGTCGAAGTGGAATATCATAGATTCCAAATTGGTGGAATGATATGGGGTATTTATAGTTGAAGGGATATGAAATTAATATGGAATATTAGAGTTGTATTAGAATAAGGAAACTAATGGTGGCTTAGGGATTAAGCAAATAAAATAAGATAAGTGGAGCTTGGGGCATAAGTAACTTGGAGGGAATTTCCGTCCAGCTTTTATGCTTCATCTTCAAGGCCGATTTTGGATAAGATAAGTGTCGAATTAGCCGAAAGTCCCTCTAACATAAGTCGTAGGAAATTTCGTCTAGTTTTCAGAACAGTTTGAACCTAGTCAATTGGACTTATGAGTCATCAGATATACCCGAAACAGTAAAGAGGGGTCAATCTGCCAGCAATATCCTTTTTGCATCTTTTCTGCTTCATTCTCTTTCTTTTGCATTCCATCTCCCATTTTAACTGTAATTAAATATTTCAAAGCATATTAAGTTTATTTTGGTTCTAAATAATAATAATAAATGCTAAAATATTAAGATATGTTATACATAAATATATATAAAAATACACATATAAGCTCCACCTTCTCCAAAATGCTGCACCTGCACCTGTCTATCTTTGACCTGAGGATACAAGTTATTTTGAAAACGAATATCAGCATAAAGCTGGTGAGTTCATAAGAGTTTAGTGTGAGTTCTTGTATAGAAAAGCATTGAACCGATAGTATGAAAAGTTGAAAGTCACAGTCATAAGTAGTAGTAAAACCTAGAAAATCCTATATTTTCCAGAAATGTATAGTAAGTCAAAACCTTTAAGAAATGTGTCATTTTCACCTTTAAAAACCACTTATCGTGAAAGTATAATAGTGACTCACCAGTAAGTAATGTAAAGTGGTAAGTTATACTTGAAGTCAATAATAGTGGTGCAACTTCCTTTAGTATTAGATACTTGTTTACTTCGGGATATTAACTTTACCTTTAGTTTAGTATTTTAGTGTGGTTATAGTGTATTTCTTGTATGTTACCAATAGTGTGAGTAATAGCGGACCCCGTGACCTTCTCGGTCATGCACAATGTAGTGGAGTAGAGGCATCCCTGGACCTGTGCGGCTCGGACTGAAGTTAACAGTCGGGATGTAATAGCGTCTGCCCCGTATAGATCTATACATATAGCGTCGTCTTCCTATCGGAAAACTTCGGGCGTAGTGCGTAGCAAATAGAGTATCTCATAGTGGGTTAATGTGTTATCTCATGATTAGTACTTTCTCTTGTATTATAGTGTAGTAGTCTTTTGTATAACTCGTACTGTATTCTCTTATTAGTGTATAGTTTCATAATAGAGAGTATTATAGTGGTGTAGAGTAGTAGTTAAAACGAGTAATAGAGGCCTTAACTATACCTCTTATAGTTAACTTAATGTGTATGATTCTGGTTAGGTTATTGATTTAGGCATCTAATGAAATAAGAAATACTCGTAATCCATACTAATATACAAGATATATAACTAAGAAATCAACGACAGTCGGACGGATAACCACTACCCTAAGCCCACAATCAAACAAGAACAGGAAATAAGGCGAGCTATCGGTCCTAAGTCCTTCAAGTCTTATTTATATAAATATATCAGTGTGGTTACATTTTATAAGAAGATTTGTTAAATAAAAGTGTTGTCCAAAAGAAACATTTAAAAACTTGTTTATTTATCCAAAATAGTTTTGAAAACAAATAATTTATTTATAAGGCATAGCGATAAATAACATGTGATTTGAACTACGGGTAGTGAATCATATGTGATTTATTTCCGTAACATGAATAATTGTCTTGTATAACTTTCCATAAACATGTATAATCAACTTGTACCCCCCCCCCAAAACATATAAAACATTTGAAAGGTTCATTAAAGGGGTATGAACTCACCTGAATTCACGTAAATCGGGTGAATCGGGTAAAAGTGTCGGTTGAGCGTTTTGTTCCAAATAATGACTTGTGCACCTTTTAGAACCCTAATGTCATATGAAATATGTATTTTACAAGAAATTAATCATTTTATGCTTTCCATTTAAGTATTTAGGCATTCTAGCATCAATTCGGGGTTTTAGGGACTAGAAGGGGTTCCCGGGAGTGGTACATGGCCAAGAGGGGTTTACAGGAAGTCCATGAGTTCACTCCCTTGGAGTTTACGGCCCAAAGGCTACTCCTTGGGAGTTTACGGCCGTAAGCCCCCTAGGCTTGGCCGTAAACTCATGTGGTCCTCTCAAATTTCAAAATAAGGCCTTTAATCATTTCCCTATATTACTAGCAAGTGTTTTGAACTAATTTGGAGGGTTTAAACCCTCATTTAGGGACATTTTGGGGAGTTTACGGCCAAGGCTTGTGCTTAGGCCGTAAACTCCATTTTGTTCTTCAAAATGTATGTTTAAATGGTCCAAAACACACTCCTACATCTTAGATAAATTTATGAAGGCCTTATGTGGAGTTTTGGTGCATTTTGGCATAAAAATTGGGGAGTTTAGGGCCCAAGTATAGTCTTGGCTGTAAACTCTTCTTTTGGCTTCAAAATGAGATGCTTAATGGTACAACACACTTCCCTTCACCTTAGATAAATACTAGATGACCTTAGGTGAAGTTTTAGGGGCATTTTGGCATATTTATTGGGTGTTTACGGCCTAAGCATAAGCTTGGCCGTAAACTCCTCTTTTTGCCTCTAAATGGTGTTGTTTAATGTACTAAAACATTTCCTAGGATCATAGCAAATTTACCCCATGCCCTAGATGAGTTTTTTGGGACTTAAATCCAAGGTTTTCAAGTGTTTACGGCCTAAACATAAGCTTGGGCCGTAAACTCCTTTTTAGGCCTGAAATTCTTATGTTTTAATGTCAAAACTCCCCTAGGTAAATCCCTTAATTAGTACACAAGCTTAAAAGAAGGAAAAATGGGGCTTTTGGCAAGATTTTAGGTGTTTACGGCCTAAGGGGCTTCCTAGGCCATAAAATCCATTTCATCCCCTAAATCTTATGATTTTTGGCCTCAAAATTTTATGAACTATGATTTGGACATGATAGGGAAGAAACCCTTACGTTTGGAAGCTGGAATTCGCGGTTTTGGTGTCGGGTTCGAGTCTAGAGAGAGAAAGTAGTGAGAGAGAGTGAAGGAGTGGTAAAAAGGCTTAAAAGTAGTGTTCATTTTCTTATATATGTCTCGGGTATTGCACCCGGTACACGGCTACCCGATGCTAAAGTTTAACGGGGTTAAAACTTTTTACCCGGGTGAAGTGGTTGAAAAGCAATATAACTCTATTTAGTTAAACGGGGTTAACATTTACAAGTTATAATTACTTATGATAATATTGGGACATATAAATTACTAGATATTTGTTTATTGACGACTTGAAACATTACAGAAAATAACATATAGTGACGCATTCCGTTAGTGAAGATGGGATTTGTAACGGCAATATATTTGGGGTTGTCACACGATGACATATTACTCATAGGAAACGACGTCCCGACTCTGCAGGAGGTTAAGTCCTAGCTCGGGAAGTGCTTCGCTATGAAGTACCTAAAAGAGGCTTCCTATATTTTGGGAATAAGGATAGTAAGAGAAAGAAGTAAGAGACTAATAGGACTTAGTCAGAACACTTACTTAGAGAAGGTACTAAAACGTTTTAGTATGGAAAACTCGAAGAAGGGAGAATTACCGATACAAAGCAATGCCAAGTTGAGTAAGACTCAAAGTCCGAGTACCGAAGCCGAGATAGCTGAAATGAGCCGAGTACCATACGCTTCCGCAGTAGGCTCAATCATGTACGCTATGACTTGTACTCGCCCTGATGTAGCCTTTGCTTTGAGCATGGTTAGTAGATATCAAGTGAATCCTAGCAGAGCCCATTGGGTTGCGGTGAAGAATATCCTTAAGTACCTTCGGAGGATGAAGGAATGGTTCTTAGTCCTTGGAGGGAGTGATGACTTGAAGGTGAGAGGGTATAGTGACGCCAGTTTTCAGACCGACAGGGACAACTATCGTTCGCAGTCGGGCTGGGTCTTTACCCTGAATAGAGGAGCAGTGACTTGGAAGAGTTCCAAGCAGGAAACCGTAGCTGATTCAACGTGCAAATCAGAGTACATCGCAGCAAGCAAAGCATCGAAGGAGGCAATATGGCTAAAGAACTTCATTGGTGATCTTGGAGTTGTACCTGCCATAAAGGAGCCCATGGAGATTTTCTATGATAATGAAGGAGCGGTTACCTTGACCAAGGAACCGACAGATCATGGTATATCATGACATATCGACAGAAAATATCACTTCATAAGACATCGTGTAGAAGAAGGACAACTCGTAGTAAAGACAGTATCATCAGAAGATAACCCAGCAGATCCGCTTACGAAGGGACTGAGTAGGGTTAAGCATTTGCAGCATGCTAGGAGTATTGGGCTGAAAGGATGATATTAGCATAGATTAGATAGTATTAGAAACGTGTAATAGATAAATGTAATTGACATTTGATGATTAAATAAAGGAATTTTATTTATAAGTAATGTTACTATCTTATGTTAATTGTTTAACTATTGTTTCACTTTGCATTTTTTGACTTCCAGTAGTCCACAATCGTTCATTTGTCGGAAGTAGATATGAATGAAGATTGTCATGAATAGGTGTGTAGAGTGTCTAAATGGTGTTAGACATAGCAAAAGATTGTTGCAACGTTCATGAGTGCTTATGAACTAGGTTTGACCATTGGAACAAACCCGCGCTTGCTGGAATCACCTTATGGAATATGATATAAAAGAGTGATCGCGAGATGATAATATCATATAGTCTTAAAACCTAGATATATGGTTTGTTATTGGTTAATTGATTGTACATTGATAATGCGAAAACACATTGGTAACTCGATGTTATAAAACACATTGTTGTGTGTAGTTGGTTAATGAGTAAGTAAATGCATATAAGTCGAAGTTTATCTGTAACTTTTATCCTAAGAAGGAAAAGTGATATCTCGGCCGCTCGATGATTTGATTTGACTTATTTTCCCGGCCCGGTCAGAACTGAATTGATGTGTTCGATTAAGTTCTATGACAAATAAATCGGAGATCGAGAAACCAAATGCTAGACTAACTATTCCATAGTATTGTCAGCATGATATCTAACAGAGGATTGTACGATCCCTTATCTAAAGGACAAGATTGATTAGATCAGAGTTTGACAGCGTCTTTGAGAGCTACGATTGCAAATCGGAATGTACCTGCGCATATAGTTACTAGACTTATCCAAGTGGGAGACTGTTGCAATAGTGTCTAAGGCTGCAACTATATTAGGCAAGTATTTGACCCGATTGTGTATGGTCCTTTTGGGTTGCCTTCACCATAGCAACTTGATAGGATGATTTATTAAGAGAGAGTATATATTATTAGTATATTATGAGAACAATATAAAGAATAATATATTGTTATTTGATTAATATAAGTCATAGAATTAATTGGAGTTAATTTGGTGACTTAAAGAGATTAATTAAATAAGAGGGTATAAATTGTCAATTGTTTGATAGTTACACTTTAGACTGTAAATCCTTATTGATAAAGGATTGGACGATTTCTAAGGCTAGGATAAGCCAAAATCCTCCATGGAGTTATCAAGGAAAGGATATGGATTAACTTAAAGTTTAAGTTATCCAATTAGGGTTTATGTTGTAACCCTTAAGGAGTCTACAAGTATAAATAGACCCTATGGCTGAGAGAATTTGACATCCCATCTAAAGTAGAGAGACTCTGGCCGAATTCCTCCCCTCTCCTCTCTCCCAAATCATCCTCTTTTCTAGTTTGTGTTTGTAAGCCATTAGAGGAGTGACAATTGTGACTCTGTTATTACACCTAAATAGTCATTAGAAGTCTTAGATTCAAAGCATGTTTGATTAGAAATCCTAGATCCAAGCATTATGGTTTTGCATGCGCACATAGGAAAGTTCTTATGGCTAAAACCCATCAGGAAGAAACTAAAACTTGCTTGGTGATAACAATCCACCCCCCCCCCCCCCCCCCCCGTAAAAGACACCATGGAGAAGAACTCTAATACACCGGCTCTTGAATTCGAAAGACCCGACTCCACCCATCACAAATCATCGCTTCTCCTTCAAAAGATAAGGGGCTAATTCCTCTTCATAGCGTACACTCTGTAACCAATCCCAATCTATCCTATTAGGCACGTAAACTTCTTTTTTCCTTATGTCGACCAACTTCTTCTTCCACTTCCGCATCGTTGAAGCGGACTCGATTCGTGGGAAATTCAACCAAGGAAAGTCCTTTTGGTTTGCACTCGAACTCTGCCTCCTGTTAAACATAACTTCTGCAAAAAAAAAAAAAAAAAAAAAAAAAAAAAAAAAAAAAAAAAAAAAAAAAGATACAAAACCCAGAAACATAGATTATAATTAAAATCAATCATGCACATGTTTCCTCGACTCTACTCGTCGAGTCTATGTACGACACGGCGAGTCGCGAGAACTACACGAGTCACTCGGCGGGTTGGCTGAAATTGGACCATGAAATCTGTAAATCACTTCAAGGGTTTTGTCTAGGCACATGTATATAAGGTATTAGGCAAGAATAAGCATGCAAAACATCATAATTCATGAAGAATCAAAACCCTATATGGAAATACAAATCGGTTATACAACATCTAACATGCTCAAATCTAGAAAATCCATATATGGAAATACAAATCGGTTATACAACGTAAAGGGAATGATTTCTCTCATTCTATCACTCTTCCTTCCCCACATGTTTCCTTCTGATACATTATATAGTTATTTATAAGAGAACCCCTTTTGTGAACAGTTCTTCTCTGTAATTAGCTGGATTTTTTTTAAAGTTCTAATCCATCGCCTTTGACTTTTTGTCTTAGACGCTTCCTGATTATTCTCCACCGCCTTATCTCCCTTATCTCATATCTTTTTCTTTCTAGATGGTTCCCACCACTACCTTTTTTGTCTCCTACACTACTCCGACCTCTAATGTATATATCTAGCTTGATCAAGAATTGTCCTTTGGGATCCCATGATCTATATGTTGGGTTTTAGCCATAAGAACTTTCCTATGTGCGCATGCAAAACCCTATTGCTTGGATCTAGGCTTTCTAATAAACATGCTTTTGAATCCAAAACTTCTAATGGCTAATTAGGTTAAACAAAAACATTAAAACAGATCTAGAATCATACCTTTGAGTTCCTTGTTGATCTTCTTGTCTTGGAGCTTCTAGAGTCACAATTGTCACTCCTCTAATGGCTTACAAACACCAATAGCAAGCAAGATGATTTAGGAGAGAGGAGAGGGGATGGAATTCGACCAGAAGTTCCTTGCTTTAGGTTCTGAAAGGTTGTACATGAATTCCACACCCCAAGGGCCTATTTATACCTTTAGACTCCTTAAGGGTTTCACCCTCAACCCTAATTGGATAATCTTCTCTTAAGGCTATCCAAATCCATTCCATAGATATCCTTATGGACGATTTTGAGCTATCCTAAAGCTCTTAGAATCCGTCCAAAGTCCATCCTAATGGATTTATAGTCTAAAGTCTAACTATCAAACAATTGACAGTTTATACCCTCTTATTTAATTAATCTCTTTAAGTCACCAAATTAATACCAATTAATTTATGACTTATATTAATCAAATAGCTAAATATTATTCCTTATAATATTTACTCTCTCTCTTAATAAATCATCCTTCAAGTAGCTATGGTGAAGGCAACCCAAAAGGACCATGCACCACCGAATATAGTTATAGCCTTAGACACTATTCCAACAGTCTCCCACTTGGATAAGTCCAGTAACTATACAAGTATAATACGGTTTGCAATCGTAGCTCTCAAAGACGCTGTCAACTCTGATCTAATCAATCTTGTCCTTTATATAAGGGATCGTACAGTCCTCTGTTAGATATCATGCTGACAATCCTATGGAATGGTTAGTCTAGCATTTAGATTTCTCGATCTTCGATTTATTTGACATAGAACTTAATCGAACACATCAATTCAGTTCTGACCGGGCCCGTCACATAAGTCAAATCAAATCATCGAGTGGCCAAGATATCTCTTCTACCCTCTTAGGATAAAATTTACAGATAAACTTCGACTTATATGCATTTACTTATTCATTAACCAACTATACACAACAATGCGTTTTATAACATCAAGTTACTGATGCGTTTTCGCATTATCAATGCACAATCAATTAACAAATAATAAACCATATATCTAGGTTTTAAGACCATATGATATTATCGTCTTGCGATCACCTTTTATATCGTATTCCATAAGGTGATTCCAGCAAGCGCGGGTTTATTCCAATGCTCAAAACCAGTTCATAAGCACTCATGAACGTTGCAGCAACCCTTGCTATGTCTAACACCATTTAGACATTCTACACACCAATTCATGACAATCTTCATTCATATCTACTCCCAACATATGAACGATTGTGGACCATTTGAATAATTCGATTATTCCTAATAACTCAATTATTCTGGAAGTCAAAACATGCAAAGTGAAACAATAGTTAAACAACTAACATGTGATAGTAACTTTACTTATAAATAAAACTTCTTTATTTAATCATCAAATGTCAATTACATTTATCTATTATACGTTTCTAAGACTATCTAATCTATGCTAATATCATCCTTCAGCCCAATACTCCTAGCATGCTGCAAGTGCTTAACCCTACTCAGTCCCTTCGTAAGCGGATCTGCTGGGTTATCTTCTGATGATATCCTCTTCACTACCAGTTGTCCTTCTTCTACACGATGTCTAATGAAGTGATATTTTCTGTCGATATGTCGAGATCTACCATGATCCCTCGGTTCCTTGGTTAAGGCAACCGCACCTTCGTTATCACAGAAAATCTCTATGGGCTCCTTTATGGCCGGCACAACTCCAAGATCACCGATGAAGTTCTTCATCCATATTGCCTCCTTCGACGCTTCGCTCGCTGCGATGTACTCTGATTCGCACGTTGAATCAGCTACGGTTTCCTGCTTGGAACTTTTCCATGTCACTGCTCCTCCATTTAGGGTAAAGACCCAGCCCGATTGCGAACGGTAGTTGTCCCTGTCGGTTTGAAAGCTGGCGTCACTATACCCTCGCACCTTCAAGTCATCACTCCCTCCAAGGACTAAGAACCATTCTTTCGTCCTCCGAAGGTACTTAAGGATGTTCTTCACCGCAATCCAATGTGCTTTGCCAGGATTCCCTTGATATCTGCTAACCATGCTCAAAGCGAAGGCTACATCAGGGCGAGTACAAGTCATAGCGTACATGATTGAGCCAACTGCGGAAGCGTATGGTACTCGGCTCATTTCTGCTATCTCAGCTTCGGTACTCGGACTTTGAGTCTTACTCAACTTGGCATTTCCTTGTATCGGTAGTTCTCCCTTCTTTGAGTTTTCCATACTAAAACGTTTTAGTACCTTCTCTAAGTAAGTATTCTGACTAAGTCCAATTAGTCTCTTACTCCTTTCTCTTACTATTCTTATTCCCAAAATGTAAGAAGCCTCTCCGAGATCCTTCATAGCGAAGCACTTCCCGAGCCAGGACTTAACCTCCTGCAGAGTCGGGATGTCGTTTCCTATGAGTAATATGTCATCGACATATAGAATGAGGAAGCTTACTACACTCCCACTGGCTTTGACATATACACAAGATTCGTCTTCGCTTCGTACAAATCCAAACTCTTTGACTTTCTCATCGAAGCAAAGATTCCATCTGCGAGACGCTTGCTTAAGTCCATAAATGGACTTCTCAAGCTTACACACTCTATTCGGATGCTTTGGATCCACAAACCCCTCTAGCTGAGCCATGTAAACATCCTCAGCCAACTTTCCATTAAGGAAAGCGGTCTTGACATCCATTTGCCAAATCTCATAATCATGAAATGCGGCAATCGCTAGCATCACTCTAATAGATTTAATCTTCGCAACTGGTGAGAAGGTCTCATCATAGTCAACTCCGGGAGTTTGAGTAAAGCCCTTCGCGACCAATCGCGCTTTATATGTGTGTACGTTCCCATCCACTTCGGTCTTCTTCTTGAAGATCCACTTGCACCCTACGGTCTTACGTTCGGGCACGTAATCAACCAAATTCCAAACTTGGTTATCGTACATGGATTGGATCTCGCTATCCATCGCCTCTTTCCATTTCGCAGACTCCGGGCCTGCCATGGCTTCCTTATAGCTATTAGGTTCATCAAGATTTACTAGTGTACAATCACTAATATACGTGTCCCCTTCGGTAGTAATATGAAAACCATAAAACTGGGGTTGAACTCTAACTCTATCGGAACGTCTAAGAGGTAAGGATTCGTCAATTGGTTCAACCGGAGTTTCCTCCTCGGGTTGAATGCCAGCGGTAGAGGTTCCTTCATCTATCGATTCTTGAATCTCTTCAAGTTCGATTTGCCTCCCACTATCTCCTTGGCTTATGAGTTCTCGCTCTCGGAAAACTCCTCTCCTCGCAACAAAGATAACATTATCTTTCGGTCTATAGAAGAGATATCCAAAGGAAGTTTGCGGGTAGCCGATGAAAATACATCGCTCACTTCGAGGTTCAAGCTTGTCGTGAGTATCTCGTCTTACGAATGCCTCGCAACCCCAAACCTTGATATGTGCCAATGAGGGAGCTTTCCCCGTCCACATCTCGTGAGGTGTTTTGGCAACCTTCTTGGTAGGGACTCGGTTAAGGATATGGGCGGCAGTCTCTAAGGCATACCCCCAAAAGAAGATAGGTAGTGAAGCACGACTCATCATAGAGCGAACCATATCCAATAAGGTTCGATTACGCCTTTCTGCCACACCATTCAATTGCGGTGTCCTATGAGGCGTCAATTGCGAAACTATTCCACACTCCTTGAGATAATCGTGGAATTCAAGACTTAGGTACTCTCCTCCTCGATCGGATCGAAGCATCTTGATTTTCCTGCCCAATTTATTCTCCACTTCATTCTTGAACTCTTTGAACTTTTCAAAGGTTTCTGACTTTTGCTTGATTAAATAGATATACCCATATCTACTATAATCATCGGTAAAGGTCACATAGAAGCGGTTCCCATCCTTCGTGGTTGATCTAAAAGGTCCACATACATCGGTATGTATTAGGTCTAATAGTCCCTCACCCCTTTCACAAGTGCTCGTGAAGGGTGACTTAGTCATCTTTCCAAGCAAACAAGACTCGCATGTGTCATCTTCCCTAAGGTCGAATGACTCCAACACTCCATCCTTTTGGAGTTGGGCTATGCGTTTCTTGTTGACATGTCCGAGACGACAATGCCACAAGGATGCTTTATCCATACTAGTGGAAGAATCAATATTCAAAACATCATTTCCTAAGTTATCAACAATCATAACAGTTTCATATATTCCATTACATGGTATAGCTTCAAAGTAAAAGACACCATTTAGATTAGCCAAAATAGAACCATTCTCATTATTAAAAGAAAATCTAAAACCTTGTCTATACAAACCATGAAATGAAATGATGTTTCTAGCCATTTCTGGCGAATAGCAACAATTGTTCAAATCTAAAACTAAACTATTCTTAAGCACTAAAGAATACACTCCAATCTTGGTCACAGGCGACGATCTTCTGTTCCCCATGATTAGATTGATCCTTCCTTGCTCCACATCCCTACTTCCTTTTAGTCCCTGCACATTAGAACAAATGTGATAACCACAACCGGTGTCAAGAACCCAAGAAATAGCATGATTAGAATAGTTAGATTTTATTGCATATATACCTGCGAAAGATGGCTTGATCTTTCCTTCCTTGATGGCTTGCAGGTAATCCGGGCAGCTTCTCTTCCAATGTCCTATCTTGTGGCAGTGGTGGCACTCTGCCTCCTTCGGGTTAGAGCAGGGCTTAGAGGGATCAAATTTGGTCCCACTAGAAGAGGAACCATCTCGGGCTTTCACCTTTTGATAGTTATTTGAAGAAGCTTTCCTCTTCTTTCCCTTCCCTTGACCAATAGCCAAGACAGGAGCAGCGGATGGATTGGGAGTTGGTGCAACAGACTTGTCCTTGAAATTGCTCTCAGCAACCCTCAAGAGTCCTTAGAGTTTACTTAGAGTGACCTCCTCTTTGTTCATGTGGTAGGTCATCCTAAATTGATTATACATCGGAGGCAAAGAGTGAAGCACCATGTCAATCGCCAAGTCTTCGCCGAAGTCAACATTTAACTTGCGAAGGCGGTCGACATACCTTTGCATCTTTTGCAAGTGCACGGTAAGAGATTCTCCATGACCCATCTTTGCGGAAATCATGTTCGTGAAGATCTCGTAACGCTCTTGTCTCGCGTTTTGGTGGTACCTCTCCAACAAGTCTTGATGCATCTCGTATGGATACATGTCCTCGTAGGACTTTTGGAATTCGGAGTTCATGGTGGCGATCATGATGCAATGTACTTTCGTCGCATCTCGCTCATGAGTTTCAAAGGTGGTGATTTCGGCGGGAGTAGCAACTTCGGGGTTGATTTTCTCGAGCTTCTCGTCGAGGACATACTCTTTATCCTCATAGCGAGCAATGGTGCGAATGTATCTTATCCATTCGCCAAAGTTCATTCCATCGAAGGTAACCTTTTGTCAAAGGCTCATTAACGTGAAAGAACTAGCAGCAGCGTTGTTTGCGTTTGACATCTATAGAAAGGACAAAGATAGATTAGAACAAGAATCCCTAATTATCACCCAATAAGAAAAATTAGGGCTAGGATCCAACAATAACATTTACATACTAGAAAAGGGATGCCGTAATCCAACATGCAAATAAATTGAAGGTAAGTGAATGACGATTCACTAATTCTCCATCACAAAACTTAAACTTTTAGTCCTAAGTGTTTTTGAGAATTCCTAGGTTCGGATGAGATTCATTGAACTATTCAATGGCATGTTTAAATCTCGATATGCCCCTCTTGTTTGTGACTGGGATGTCGAGGATCACAAAGCGGGTGTGAATTACCATGCAAATTCACATGGTGCCTTCATTGTTACGATCACCTATTCGATGTGCCGGTAAACCACACACGCTCCATCGAACTATGATAAACAATGAATCACCCTTTGCCACCTTCGCTTAGAACCAATTAGTGTGCCGGTAAACCACACACGCTCCACTAACATCTTAGCAAGGTGCAAAGTGTAATTTCATGGGATTTCATCAATTCACTTTTCCTAAAGTAACTAAGATTGGGAAATTTTAAAAGGAAAGTTTAGTTACTTCGTATTTCTTTTAATGCGAGGATGAGGTTGCCCTATCCTACCCGTTCGGCTAACGACCCTCCACCAATCAAGCAAGCGGTGGGTGTGAGTGTACACCCATTAAGCGCCATTTTATAGGCCGCAACCTTATACCCACCTTATAGATCGGCTTCGTGAATGAGGCCTACTAGCGGTAAGACTAGCATTTCGTTATACATATATATATTATTCTAATAATATCATATAGGTATAGGGTTGCATTTTAAACTTTTCAAAATCTAGGGTTTGAAATTTAAGTTGTCTAAATTAAAGCTTTTAATCACAAATATAAATTTCAAAACTATAGGGTAGGTTTTAAACATTTAAAAACATGGAGGATCAAATAACAAATAATTCCAATTAACAATTTAATATTCTAATTATCTTTATTTGATTTATCTTGATTTCTTTGAAGATAATTACCAAAATAATTAATTATTATCATATAAGGAAATTAAATATTTTATTAGATGATAAATATCTTTAATTAGATCAAGATAACAGTCATATTTATCAAAAAATCGGATTTACATTGATCTAATATGATTAAGGTAAGTTTCCATAAGATAATTATGAAAAAATCCCGAATCTGGCCATTCCTGACGCTTGGACTCGCCGAGTGCACAAGGGGACTCGACGAGTCAGGCCTACTCGACGAGTCCACCTTGGAACTCGACGAGTCAGTGACTCAAAACCCAAAAAATCGAATTTTGCAGGTTTGTTTCAGTTATTCAAGCAACAATTTAAAGTAAACCAATCTAGGCTCTGATACCACTGTTGGGTTTTAGCCATAAGAACTTTCCTATGTGCGCATGCAAAACCCTATTGCTTGGATCTAGGCTTTCTAATAAACATGCTTTTGAATCCAAGACTTCTAATGGCTAATTAGGTTAAACAACAACATTAAAACAGATCTAGAATCATACCTTTGAGTTCCTTGTTGATCTTCTTGTCTTGGAGCTTCTAGAGTCACAATTGTCACTCCTCTAATGGCTTACAAACACCAATAGCAAGCACGATGATTTAGGAGAGAGGAGAGGGGATGGAATTCGACCAGAAGTTCCTTGCTTTAGGTTCTGAAAGGTTGTACACGAATTCCACACCCCAAGGGCCTATTTATACCTTTAGACTCCTTAAGGGTTTCACCCTCAACCCTAATTGGATAATCTTCTCTTAAGGCTATCCAAATCCATTCCATAGATATCCTTATGGACGATTTTGAGCTATCCTAAAGCTCTTAGAATCCGTCCAAAGTCCATCCTAATGGATTTATAGTCTAAAGTCTAACTATCAAACAATTGACAGTTTATACCCTCTTATTTAATTAATCTCTTTAAGTCACCAAATTAATACCAATTAATTTATGACTTATATTAATCAAATAGCTAAATATTATTCCTTATAATATTTACTCTCTCTCTCTCTTAATAAATCATCCTTCAAGTTTCTATGGTGAAGGCAACCCAAAAGGACCATGCACCACCGAATATAGTTATAGCCTTAGACACTATTCCAACACTATGCATGCTTAAAGGTCGTGGTCACTACTTTTGCTGTCATTTAAGTTTAATCTGTTAAAGCTTTTGTTGAACTTAAATTGCTTCTCCCTACAATGAGCATTAGTTTTTTTTAGTTTTGTTATCTTCCCATAAGGTCTTCTGCTCCCCATAGATGAAATTTTCATTAGCCTTTTATTAGATAGCTGCAAAGGTTTTTGTTTTTTAATATTGTGAATAGGTTTAAGCTTTTTATTGATCAACCAACATGTGAAAATGATGCTTTGGTTTAATAATCATCTCATTTGAATTATCTAAAATTGAAAAGGGTACTTAGTCCTTTTTTGGTGATTTACAGGTGTGTTGCTAAAAGTAAAAATAAATAAGGGAGGCCTGGTCTTAGTGAGATCAAAATGATTTTGGTCATTGCTTTAATAAATGAATGTAAGTACCCAGGCGTTGATTTCTGAATATGACCACTTTACCCTTGGACATAAATTGAAAAAAAAAGATTTGTTGTTTTGGCCGAATCATTGCGGTATTAATATTTTGTTGATGGATGTTTGCAAGTTGATGATTGTACCGATTTTTTTGGCTTTTGGCCTAAAGGTTTGATGGTGAACTTAAAAATTGCACCTGTAAACTGTTTTTATATTAATAAAATTCAATTTTTAAAGTTTTAGAACCATATTGCACCTGCACTCTTTTAATATGAAAAAAAAAAATCAATTTTTGCAGACTTAGGATGATATTGCCCATGAACCCTGTTTGTATATTAATAAAAATTAGTTTATATAGTTTTAGGATGAAAAATTGCCCCTGCACACTATTTTAATATTAAAAAATATAAATATATGCATTTTTAGGACAATATTGCCCCTACACAGTTTTCATATTAATAAGATTAATTTTTTCTAGTTTTATAACCATATTGCCCCTAATATTATATTATTAAGATTCATTTTTTATAATTGTAGAACCATCTTACACCAGCACACTTTTGTTATATTAATAAAATTCAATTTTTAAAGTTTTAGAACCATATTGTCCCGACAAACTGTTTTTATTAGGTACGTTTTGTGAAACTACTTGTAGCCTGAACTTTATGATACTTGATTGTAGCTTTATTACATGTTCTGCAATAGAATATTATATTCATATGATATCTAATTCTTCCTATGTTAACAGACCCGAATGGTAAATAGATCTTAAGGTGAAGGAAGCAAAAGTATTTTGCTAAAAGTTTTGATTATTGGCGGTTGGTCACTAAAATGGATAACATTTGTAAGTCATTAATGTTTCTGTTTTTTCCAATTCTTTGGCATTTCCAACCCCGTAAAATGGGGATCTCCCCTAGTTGCTTCTAAAATCCTATCAAAGTACACACAAATATATTTATTTAAAGCTACACACAATTAATTTTCAATGACAATAAAACGATTAGAAACATTAATTTAAGATACAGAACAAACTATCTTCTTCTTCATCTTGTTCAAGAACACCTCCAATGGAGGTGTTGTTCTTATGAAATCAATCAAAACAATGGGAATTCAAACCTCCCTCCTTCCCCATTCTTTTGTCAAATAAGCAAGCCAAACACCACCGTTCTTCATCTTCTTCCAACTTCCTCCTATCACCTGGCTCCACCACCTTACACCGTCACCACCCTACCACCATTCCACCTCCATCTTTCCTGTCAAGAACCAAAACCAAACACTCCAATGATTTCTATCAAAACAAACTAAAATCAATGTCGATGCCTCTTCAAGGTAAGATCAAGATGATTCTGCTAATCAATTAGATTCTATATGGTTAATTGGAAACATATTTTTCTCAAATTATATGCATCTGTTTAGGTCGATGTGTTTCTCTCTTCTGGAAATTACTTTTTTTTTTTTTTTTTTTTTTTTTTTTTTTTTTTTTTTTTTTGCATCTGATTTACCCTCTCTTTGGGATTAAAATGAAAATTATTCAACGATATATAACTGATGTATATAGCTAATTACAGGATGGCTTACCAACGCATTGCATTTCATTGGATTGCTTTAGGGTCAAATGGTCCTGTCTTCACTGCTACCGCTGCTTGCGGTGTCCGGACCTCACACCTCGCAGCTGGATGAGACGAGGAAGACTTCGCTGCTTCTTCACGCCCTCCATTTCTTCGGACCCCGTCCACCCTCGCTGCTGCCCTACCGCATCCCCTTTCTTTCTTTTCTCATCTCGGTCAGTCAATGATCGAGGATCCGATTTCCCTCGATTCTCGGCTACCGGTCACGAACAACCATCGTCGCGCCACCTCCTTCGATTTCCTTCGTGATTTTCCACTTTCTCGAATCAGACGAGGATCAAGCCTTCCCTCCCTCCTCTTCGGCCTCATCGACCACCGACGAGACTTCCCTTAGCCTATAAGCGATCCGAAGTCGTCGGACCTCTGGCCGCTATGTGTTTCCTTCGTGATCTTGCCCGATCAGATAAAGACGGAGACCTAATCAGAGGAAGACGACGCCCCTTTTCTGTGTTGAGTCATTTGATCGATTTCACCGGATCCTCAAACAGATAACGGGTTTTGATTTTGACCCAGTCAAAAGTCAAATTTAACTCAAACTTACATTTAAATTTCTCAAAATTGACCCTCATTTGACAAATACCTTACAAGATTAGTCCAATCGTCAGTCATTGAATCCATTTATTCCAAACAACCCCTCCTTTGAAATTATTTTATCCACATTAGTCCTGCTTTGGTTAATTAAATTACCAAACAATCCCTATACTTTAGTGAAGTTACGAATTAGCCCCCAATAGTTTAAGTGCGTTACAAAATGGACTCGAAATTATTTTAAAGCTCAAGAATTTTGGATTTGCGGCTTCTCACGTCAAACTTCTCAAACAAACCGAATTCGAACGATAGAAACTCACACTTCAAGTGTGAGTGCTTACGGCCCTTTTTAATATTTTTATTATTTTGGGGGAGAATACATGCGCCTTAATATTTTGCTTATACAAATCAATTTCTTGTTCAAGCAAAAATACAATAAATCTAGTTTATAAAAGTATTATTATTTAACAATTTACCATAGTATAAACTTTCCGTGTATGTAGTATGGTTATTTTGTCATGAAATAACCGATTCACACAACAAATAATAATTCATACAAAATTATAAGATTTTTATGTGATATTGCATATTATAACAAGCATATTATGAAACTTTATAGTATTTCAAGGATTTGAGCTATTACTATGCACGTTTATTTATATGTTTACTAAAAATATTTTAAGTAAAAATATTTTTAGAAGTTGAAAAATCAGTCGTTTTAAATTTATTTGAATGTCAAACTTTACCGGTGATTTCGCGGACTTTTGTACAAAGGAATTTAATTACGTCTGAATTTTTGGAATCACTACTACTTGAACATAAGTAGACACTTTTAGAACATTTATATGAATCATTATGAGGAAACGAGAATCGAGGTATACATCACAATAAATAAATAAATAAATAAATATATATATATATATATATATAGTAGTTATTATTGTGAAAAATGTTTATAATTTGTATAATGACAAGGCCACACACACACACACACACACACATATATATATATATATATATATATATATATATATAAAGTGTCCTATGCGACTTCAAAAGATACGAAATAGTCGTCTAATCACAACGCATAGATGTTATATCATTAAAATTAAATTACAACACTAATATATAAATAATTATATATGTCATATACCATTTCCAAAAGAACTATTTCTAAAATATATGGCTATTTGGACACTTATCATATACAAACCTCAAAATTCATTATATATATAAGATTTGTTTCCTAAAGTCTTTAACAAATATATAAATTATGACTTGTAAGGTTATTAACACCTATACACTTGTTTGAAACGTATGAATTTTATATAAAATACATTGTATTCATTATTATAAAAAATGTTGGAAATACAAACCCGTGTATAACCAAAACCAAATACAATCATAAGCATATCTTTCCAAAAACCACATCTTACATTCTCAAATATAGAAAAACCATATATGGAAATACAAATCGGTTATACAACGTAAAGGGAATGATTTCTCTCATTATATCACTCTTCCTTCCCTACACGTTTCCTTCTGATACATTATATAATATAATATATTATAAGAGAACCCCTTGTGTGAACAGTTCTTCTCTGGAATTGGCTTGAATTTTTTTTTTAAAGTTCTAATCCATCATCTTTGACTTTTTGTCTCAGACGCTTCTCGATTATTCTCCACCGCCTTATCTCCCTTATCTCATATCTTTTTATTTGTAGATGGTTCCCACCACTACCTTTTTTGTCTCCCACACTACTCCGACCTCTAATGTATATATCTAGCTTGATCAATTGACAGTTGGTTTCAAAAGCATAAACCCTATCCCTTAACATACCATAATTGTTTTTTTCATATCTTTTGATACGTCTCTCCCAATACACACTGCCTTCCTGCTTCGGCCTCTATGTCAACAAGAATCTATGAACATCGCCACCATGAGCTTTTGGGATTGCTTCTGCATTCTTCTTCAGGTATGTTATGGTCGAAATTGATCAAGCATAGTCGTCTTTTTTTTTCTCTTGATATACTACATTTAGCTTAATCAATTTTTAGGTTTTACCAGTGTCGACGTTTCTGATGTTAACATATATAAAAAATAAATTGTATACATGATATATCTCTACGAACTCAAAACATATTTTATTAATTGTAGTAAGCCCACCTTACTATGCCAACCTGCAATTTCAATCGACTATCGCCATCATCGATATTAGGGCCATACTCCGTTCAGTTGAATTTATTTCGTTTTCCTCACCTCTGATTAGAAGTCGTCGCCATCTAATTTTCATGTGTTCCCTTATCTCTTCCTCTTTATTTCTACAAGTATGTTATCAGCAAACTATTGGAATGTATTTGTGTCATATATATATATATATATATATATATATATATATATATATATATATGTATGTATGTATGTATATATGTATTGATGTGCATAAACTCACTTAGTTTTAAACCTACTTTTAGTTGTAAAATAAACACACAAAGGCAGTAGACCTATCAATTGTGGTATAGTTCAATCAAGTAGGGTATCGAACACAGGAAATGGTAAATTAAAAATAAAAACTAATTCTATCTAAATTAATTAATAAGTAGAGGGTTTTCTCTAGTTTTACAAGACTAGAAACTTACTAACTATTACTTAATCAAAGAATTAACTAGATTCAATAATACAAAGGAACTTCTGTTTAGTTCAACTCAATTGATCCTATGGTTGATTTCAAGGTAATAGTGCAATGGATTAATTCTTTTGTTGGTTACCGATTCAAGTGACTAGGTTCGCGTTCACTACACTAATCCTTAGTAAATAAACTAACTTAAACAGTGATCAGTTGTCTAATTCAATCTAGTTCACTAGATTAATTATTCGGATTATTTTAGACTCGCAATAGTTAATCAATTTGGTTTTTAATTAACTTCTTGTTGATGGTCATCACACAAGCTTGCACATGGATTTACCTAATTTTCTTATTAATTCTAGTTTCATGTTCATTAAACCTAGACATATAACAAAGTAGTCACATGGTATATGAGGTTGATAATCAAACGATGTTGATGCTATTTAATTACCTTCCGATTAACAGAAAATTAGTTATCATTCACACACAAGGTTCTTTAGCAAGCTAAAATAACAAAGAAATCACCAACATTGAATTAATCCTACCAATAATCAAACCATAGTCTCAATTTTGTATCCCAAACAGAAGTTAAGAGTTTTAGCTCATGATTGAAGTAAATAACAACATAAAAACGAATTCAAATGGTCTAACCGTAATGGAAAACAAAAGATTAAGTAGAATGGTGAAATTTGCCTTAAATCTCCTTCGGGATTGAATTGTAGCTTCTATCTTCATCTTCTAGGGTTTCTCTGGCCTCTTAATCGCAACTAACTGCTCCAGAATTGTCTCAACAGTCTTTTTTCCTCGATCTGAGAAGTTATCTATATATTTGCATATCTACTCGTCGAGTCAGGTGGTAACTCGTCGAGTCCGTCTCACAGTTCTCGTATGCGATAAGTATCTGGGTACCCGAGTCGTTATCTTCACTTGGACTCACCGAGTAGTCGACCCTACTCACCGAGTAGGTGATATTTTTGGTGATTTTCTTCTTTATTCAATTCCCAAGCTCCTAACCGCTTCTCCTGCATTTTTGGACTGAAAATACAATTCAAACACTTTTAAGTACTTTTTGTCCATGAAATGCAATAATTTAGCTAATAAATGAATAAAAATCTATACTTAATACAAACTAAATATGCACATATCAAAATACCCCACACTTGACTTTTGCTTGCCCCCAAGCAAAACTGAATGTTAAAACATTAGAATTATGTATGATAACTCCAATCTAAACCAACCATTATGCCAAGACCGTAACGTATGCATTTGTGTCTAAATTTTCCTAATAACCCCCCATACTCCAAATACTCACAATCCTCATAAACATTCGCCCACTCACCCCGAACTATGCTCATTTTATGCAACCCTCCGAATCCATCCTCAGATGACCTCTTACCCTCAAGGTATTTTTAATTGAGCAACCCAAGCATACATAATCTAGAATTACAACTTTTCGATACCACTATGGAGCTCTTTTGAATTCTTCACTTTTTTGACATTTGATCTTTAATTTCTTTGAATGTACCACCTTCGTTGTTTGATTTTTGGTATCTTCAACTTTTTTTTTTCTTTCAGAATTTTTGATCTTTGAACTTCATACTTTAACTATGATGCTCCAAAAATTCTTTAAACTTTTTTTTGTAATTCTCTCTCCACTCAAAACCCTACATGCTTAAGCAGGGGCGCTCAAATTCAACCTTTATTGCCTAACGATAACAGTTTTCCTGGATACATTTCAGGTTTAGGCTGCTAAACATATTGCATCCCTTAGGCCGAGCAATGTCGTGTTTTTGTCTCATGATTTCACTAGAATAAGGAAGCCACAAATGCACTAGAACGTGTATAGGCTCAACTAAACATTTGGGTTTTCATGCAATTATCAATATAATTCTAACATGGAATCCTAGTTTGCTTTTACCAAAATTTTCTAAATTAAATCCCTAAGTAATATTTTTGGTATGCAACAATTTTTTTAAAATTAGCCTAAATTAAGATTCTAAATTTTCTAATATGTGACTAACCCCCTACCCCACACTTATTTTATGCAATGCCCTCATTTCATACTATGCAAAAATGAAAATGAAAATATAGAGAGAATTGGAAAAAACTCCCCAGGGGTAGCAGTCGATAGGTTGACACTCTTCTTTCCAGCTCCAACTTCATTTGACTTTAGCCATGGAAACAGCGCATCCATGACTTGGGCATCAAAATCTCATGTGGCAGCTCCAAATATGCAGGTAAAACAGTGTAAGATCTTCAAGAATCGATATGGAAGAATAAGTGGTCAAGTGGTACACTTAGCAACATCAAATCAGCAGTCCTTTTGGTATAAAAATGATCGACTCATCGAGTCATAGATGAGACTCGTCGAGTACAAGCGTGGCCATCTCAGAATGTGCGAAAATACAAGGTGACTCGTCGAGCCAGCATAGTGCACTCGATGAGTAGGCCACTGGACGAAAAAACATTATATTTTGCAATTGTTCCAGCCTCTAATAACTCTTCTAAACTCCTCCTCACTTGTAGACTCAATTGCTCATATCCCTAGGGACCGAACTCGACACTTTGACTTTAACGCTTCCCTTCCTTGACTCTCTTTCACTCGTTATAACACCCTTTTCTCTATAAATTTATACCCTTCCTATGCAAGCATTCCTAATCCAATCCTGAAAATGACTAATGCAAATCATCATTAAGGAAAATAATAAAAGTCTTAACAACTTCATACACACCAAATAAAAACAAAAATAAAAATGAAAATTGATTGATAAAAACACAAATAAATTAATCCTCATCATCATCATCATCGTCCTCCTGTGCTGCTCCACTGCCACCTGCACCACTCCTTCTTGCACTAATCACATCATCCCACGCCGGAATATATGGAAAGTTACCACCATCGATATGTGGGATGTTGAAGTGGTTGAATAATTGGAGGTGGGATTGATTTCTGAAGTTGATCCCATGTGCCATTTGATCCTGTAGCCGCCTCATCTCAACATTGTACCAATCCATTGGTACTTCTTCATTTTCAACCGGAATCACCGACGGCTCTTCCTCCACATCCCATTCTCGTCTCGATCGAACCCTACTTCCCAGTGCTTCGGGACCAACAACAGGATCATCATGCGGAATAGCATAATAACCACCACCATAATCTTTAATAATCCTGGCCTGTCGGAAAAGAATCGTCATAAAGTTCCATGCACCACGAGTCATCAACCCAAATGAGTTGGCTAGCCGGGTGACAAACATACCACCATTAATACGAGAAGTTTTTCGATCCATGACCGCACCCTCCAACAGATATGAAGCCAAACACCAAGGAATGTTGCAAAAAATGCCGGGTGTAATAATGCTCCATAGATAGAAGACATCAAGGTTAGAAACCTTGTCATCATCCTTCCTTTGATTAATAGTGGATGAAATAAGACGATGTATAAGGCGGTGGGTAGGCGATCGAATGCTCCCTTCTTGTGTCAATTTCGGAATATAAACTTTGTTTCCAATCGTGTTCCACCAACCCGTGCTAGTTACTCCGTCGGGAAACACCATGTGGGTTTGCTCAAAAAATACCCGAAAGATAGCTGTTGAGACCAAGGGCTGGTCATAAATCCCTAATCGACAGAAAGGTCGACCACATAACAATGATGAAATTCACCCCCAAGGCAGTGTTGGAATAGTGTCTAAGGCTGCAACTATATTAGGCAAGTATTTGACCCGATTGTGCATGGTCCTTTTGGGTTGCCTTCACCATAGCAACTTGATAGGATGATTTATTAAGAGAGAGTATATATTATTAGTATATTATGAGAATAATATAAAGAATAATATATTGTTATTTGATTAATATAAGTCATAGAATTAATTGGAGTTAATTTGGTGACTTAAAGAGATTAATTAAATAAGAGGGTATAAATTGTCAATTGTTTGATAGTTACACTTTAGACTGTAAATCCTTATTGATAAAGGATTGGACGATTTCTAAGGCTAAGATAAGCCAAAATCATCCATGGGGTTATCAAGGAAAGGATATGGATTAACTTAAAGTCTAAGTTATCCAATTTGGGTTTAAGCTGTAACCCTTAAGGAGTCTACAAGTATAAATAGACCCTATGGCTGAGATAATTTGACATCCCATCTAAAGTAGAGAGACTCTGGCCGAATTCCTCCCCTTTCCTCTCTCTCAAATCATCCTCTTTGCTAGTTGGTGTTTTTAAGCCATTAGAGGAGTGACAATTGTGACTCTAGAAGCTCCAAGACAACAAGATCAACAAGGAATTCAAAGGTATGATTCTAGATCTGTTTCAATATTGTTATTACACCTAAATAGTCATTAGAAGTCTTGGATTCAAAGCATGTTTGATTAGAAATCCTAGATCCAAGCATTAGGGTTTTGCATGCGCACATAGGAAAGTTCTTATGGCTAAAACCCATCAGTGGTATCAGAGCCTAGCTTGGTTTTCATTGAATTGTTGCTTGATTGTATGAAACCAAACTGAAAAATTCGATTTTCATGTTTCTGATTCATGGACTCGGAGAGTTCCAAAGTGGACTCGGCGAGTAGGCCTTACTCGGCGAGTCCGAGCGTTAGGATTAGCCAAAAACGGGATTTTTTCATATTTATCTTATGGAAACTTACCTTAATCATATTAGATCAACCCTAATCCGATTTTGTGATATATATGACTATATTTTTGATCTAATTGAAGATAATTATCAATTAATAAAATATTTGATTTCCTTATATGATAATTATTAATCAAATATGGATAATTATGTGATTAGATTATTTTTATTTGATCCTTTATGTTTTAAATCTTTAAAACTTGTCCTCAAGTTTTGAAATTTATATTTTGTGATTAAAAGTTTAATTTAGACAATTTAAATTTCAAACCCTAGAATTTTACAAGTTTAAAATACAACCCTATACTAATATAATATTACAAGATTAATATATATTGTTGGATAAGGTGTCTAAGTCCATAACTATTTCTGGTATGTACTTGACCCGACCCGGCATGGTCCATTTGGGTTGCATGGCACCGTGCAATTGGATAGACTAAATGAGAGAAATAACACTTGGAGATTATTAATATATTATAAGTTCTAATATATTAATAATATTATTTGATTAGTTTGATCAAGAATTAATTTAGAATTAATTATGTGATCAAAAGATAACTAATTAAATATATGGGTTGATTATGTAAATCATCCATATCTTGTATAGTGGGCTAAGAGGCTCCATGGATTATCAAGTTGGGTTCCACCCATAGGATGCTCCATGGGAGTTACAAACCCATGGGTCATGGAAATGAAGAGTCATGACACATTAGGGTTTAACCCTAGATGTGTCAACACTATATAATAAACATGTTCTCCACCTAAAATCGGCTACACTAAGAAACAAGAGGGCTTGGCCGATTTTTGAGAAGTGTGTGTTCTCTCATAAGTTCTTCCAAGAGCATTTGGTGTTGTGTGAAGCATTTGAGGCATCACACTTGGGGTGCTAGGCTCACAAGGTTTCAAGGAACACAAACAACAACAAGGTAAGTTATTCTATCTATACTTTAAGTTAAAATTGTTCCCCATGTATGCTAGATAGGAATATAACCTTGGAATTCAACTTTGCATGATAATTAGACAAACATAGATGCAAGGTTATTAGGGTTGCATGTACACTTAGGAAGTGTTAGAATGCTCAAAATCCATCATATATATATATATATATATATATATATATATATATATATGTATGTATGTATGTATGTATGTATAACTTAAATGCTAGTCTTACCGTTAGTAGGCCTCATTCACGAAGCCGGTGTATAAGGTGGGTATAAGGTTGCGGCCTATAAAATGGCGCTTAATGGGTGTACACTCACACCCACCGCTCGCTTGATTGGTGGAGGGTCGTTAGCCGAACGGGTAGGATAGGGCAACCTCATCCTCTCATTAAAAGTATAATAAGAAATACAAAGTAACTACATGTTTTATTAAAATTCCCAATCTTAGTTACTTTAGGAAAAGTGAATTGATGCAATCCCATGAAATTACACTTTGCACCTTGCTAAGAAGTTAGTGGAGCGTGTGTGGTTTACCGGCACACTAATTAGTTCTAAGCGAAGGTGGCAAAGGGTGATTCATTGTTTATCATAGTTCGATGGAGCGTGAGTGGTTTACCGGCACATCGAATAGGTGATCGTTACAATTAAGGCACCACGTTAATTTGCATGGTAATTCACACCCGCTTTGTGATCCTCGGTATTCCAATCACAAACAAGAGGGGCATATCAAGATTTAAACATGCCATTGAAATGTTTTAATGAATCTCATCCGAACCTAGGAATTCTCAATACATTTAGGACTTCAAGTTATGTTTTTCATGGTGGAGAATTAGTGAATCGTCATTCACTTACCTTCAAATTGTTTGCATATTAGATTACGGCATCCCTTTTCTAATGTGTAAATATTGTTGTTGGATCCTAGCCCTAAATCTTCTTATTGGATGATAATTAGGGATTCATATTCTAATCTATCTTTGTCCTTTCTATTTGTAGATGTCGAACGCTAACAATGTTGTTTTGAAAGTTACAAAACTTGCCCTCAAGTTTTGGAACAAGTAAAGTTAAGTTAAAACTTTAAGTTCCAACCCCTAGAATTTTAAAAGTTAAAATTCAACCCTTATACTTATATTATGATGATTTAATAATTATATATATATATATATATATATATATATATATATATATATATATGTATAAGAATAAAGTCGTCTTACCGCTAGTACGCCTCATTCACGAAGCCAGTCTATAAGGTGGGTATAAGGTTGTTGCCTATAAAATGGTGACTTAATGGGTGTCTACTCTCACCCACCGCTTGCTTGACTGGTGGAGGGTCGTTAGCCGAACGGGTAAGACAAGGACTTATAAATTCTCATTCAAAGTATGATGAATATAATAAAGTAACTAAATGTTTTATTAAATTCCCAATCTTAGTTACTTTAGGAAAATGTGAATAAGGTGCTAATCCATGAAATTACACTTTACACTTTGTCTAAGTCGTTGGTGGAGCGTGTGTGGTTAACCGGCACACTAACTTGGACTTAACAAGGTAGGTAAAGGGTGACTTAAGGTTTATTATAGTATCGGTGGAGCGTGTGTGGTTTACCGACACATCGATTGAGTGATAAACTTTAAGGGTACCAAGTGATTTGCATGGTTACTTCACACCTCGTTTTGTGATCCTCGGTATCCCAGTCACAAAACTTGGACGGCACCCTCGAGATTGAAACATGCCTTTGAAAAATTCATTGAATCTCAAAGAATCTAGGAATTTCTAAAAACCAATAAAACCTAATGTCTAATATTTCGGTTTTCGTGGTGGAAATTGGTGAATCGTCATTCACCTACCTTTCAAATATGGTATAGCTTAGATTACGGCATACCTCTTCTAAGTTATATTATATTGTGATTGGATCCTAGCCTTAATATTACATTTGGGTGTTTTATTAAGGACTCTCTTAAATCTATACTAAACTTGTTCTCATCTTTCAGATGTCATCAAATAATGCTTCTGGCTCGAATCCTAATGGCTCCTTTACTCTTATGAGTCTGTGTGGGAAAGTCAGCTTTGATGGATCCAACTTCAATGAATGGATCAGAAACATCAGGATGATTACCCGCTACGAGGACAAAGAATATGTCCTTGACAAGGAGCTTAAGGAAATTGATGAGTCCACTGCAACTCCCCAGGAGATCGCTGACTTTCATACTCATGAAAGAGATGCAAGCAAGGTGGCTTGCATCATGTTGGCCACAATGACAGCAGAACTCCAAAAGTCCTATGAGGATTTCTACCCTTATGAAATGCACCAAGATTTGATGGAAAGATACCATCAAAGTGCACGACAAGAGAGATACGAAATCATCTGCTCCATGATAACAACCATGATGAAGGACGGGGATTCCGTCACGAGCCACATGCAGAAAATGCAAAGGTATGTAGATCGATTGCTGAAACTTAATGTGAACCTCCCTGAGGAGCTAGCAATAGATATAATTTTGCACTCCTTACCATCGTGCTATGATCAATTCCGCATGACATATCACATGAATAAGGAAGAGGTCACTCTCAGTAAACTTCAGGGACTTCTCAAGACCGCAGAAACAGGTCTTAAGGGGAAGTCGGTTGCTATCACTCCTACTCCAAACTCAACTCCAGTTTTGGCAATCGGGAAAAGTCGAGGGAGGAAGAGAAAGAGATCTTCGAAGGGCACCAAGGCTCGGACCCTTGATGGCTCTTCTTCAAGTGGAACCAAGAAAGGTTTCATTACTCCTTCTTCTGACCCAAAAGAGGCTGAATGCTTCTATTGCCATGAAAAAGCTCATTGGAAGCAGAACTGCCCAAAGTACCAGCAGGATGTGAAGGATGGGAAAGTCAAACCCAACCATGCAGGTATTTACACTATCATTTCTAATAACTCACCCCATTCTAAATCTTGGGTCCTTGATACCGGTTGTGGTATTCATATTTGTTGTGACTTGCAGGGACTAAGAAGAAGTGAGAATGTGGAGCAAGGAAGAATAAATTTGATCATGGGGAATAGGAAAGCTTCACCTGCCACCAAGATTGGAGTTTATACTTTATCGCTAAGTAGTGGGTTTAGTTTAGATTTGAATAAGTGTTGTTACTCGCCAGGAATGGCAAGAAATATTATTTCCTTTCATGCTTTGTACAAACAAGGGTTTACCTTTTCGTTTAATAATGAAGTTGGTTCTATTGATGCTTTCTTTAATAATGTTCTTTATTTTAAAGCATTACCTTGTGATGGTGTGTATGAAGCTGTGTCTGTTGTAGATAACTTAGGAAATAATGTTTTGTGTATTGATTCTACTAATAATAATAACTTGGATAAAGCATCATTATGGCATTGTCGTCTTGGACATATAAGCAAGAAACGCATAGGCCAACTCCAAAAGGATGGAGTCTTGGAGTCATTTGACCTAAAGTCAGATGATAGTTGCGAATCATGCTTACTTGGAAAAATGACAAAGTCACCCTTCACAGGCTCGTGTGAAAGGGGTGAAGGTTTGTTGGACCTTATACACACGGATGTGTGTGGGCCATTCAAACATGCCACAAGGGATGCTAATCGTTATTATTTGACTTTTACTGATGATTACAGTAGATATGGATATGTCTACTTAATCAAGCATAAGTCAGAGACTTTCGAGAAGTTTAAGGAATTTAAACAGGAAGTCGAGAATCAATTGGGCAGGAACATTAAGATGCTTCGATCCGATCGGGGTGGTGAGTATCTTAGTTCAGAGTTCCTCGACTATCTAAGGGAATGTGGGATTGTCTCACAATTGACACCTCCCAGGACACCACAATTGAATGGTGTGGCTGAGAGGCGTAATCGAACCTTGTTGGACATGGTTCGTTCCATGATGAGTCGAGCTTCGCTACCAATCTCATTCTGGGGGTATGCCTTAGAGACTGCCGCCCATATCCTTAATCTAGTCCCTACAAAGAAAGTTGCCAAAACTCCTCACGAGATGTGGACTGGTAAAGTACCTAAACTAGACCACATCAAGATTTGGGGTTGCGAGGCTTTTGTGAGATGCGAGACTCATGATAAGCTCGAACCCCGAAGCGAGAGGTGTATTTTCATCGGCTACCCACATCAATCCTTTGGTTACCTCTTCTACAGACCTAGTGACAATGCGGTCTTTGTAGCAAGAAGAGGAGTCTTTCGAGAAAGAGCGTTTATAAGCCATGGAGACAGTGGGAGGCAAATTGATCTTGAAGAAATTCAAGAGTCAAGTGGTGATGGAACTTCAAAATCTAGCCCTCAACTTGAGGAGGAAACTCCTGTTGAGCTAATTGACGAATCTGTACCTCTGAGGCGTTCCACGAGAGTTAGGAGTGCACCTGAGCATTACTATGGATTCCATATTACTGCAGAAGGTGAGACACTTATTAGTGATGGGACAATAGTAAGTCAAGATGACCCTAACAGCTACGAGGAAGCCATGGCAGGCCCCGAGTCTGCTAAATGGAAAGAGGCTATGGATAGCGAGATACAATCCATGTATGACAATCAAGTTTGGAACTTGGTTGAGAATGTACCAGGTCGAAAGACTGTAGGGTGCAAATGGGTCTTCAAGAAGAAGACCGACATGGATGGTAAAGTACACACTTATAAGGCTAGACTGGTTGCAAAGGGCTTCTCTCAAATTCCTGGAGTGGATTATGATGAGACCTTTTCTCCGGTAGCCAAGATTAAGTCTATTCGGGTTCTGTTAGCCATAGCCGCATTTCATGACTATGAAATTTGGCAAATGGATGTCAAAACCGCTTTCCTTAATGGAAAGTTGGCTGAAGATGTTTACATGAGTCAGCCAGAGGGTTTTGTCAGCAACGAGTACCCTAATAGAGTGTGTAAGCTTGAGAAGTCCATTTATGGATTAAAGCAAGCACCTCGCAGATGGAATCTTTGCTTTGATGAAAAGGTCAAGGAATTTGGCTTTTCTAGGAGTGAAGATGAATCTTGTGTGTATGTCAAGGCTAGTGGGAGTATAGTTAGCTTTTTGGTATTGTATGTGGATGACATACTACTCATAGGAAACGACATTCCAACCCTGCAGGAAATAAAGTCCTGGCTTGGAAAGTGTTTCGCTATGAAGGACCTTGGTGAAGCTGCCTATATTTTAGGGATAAGGATCTTGAGAGATCGGAGTAAAAGACTAATTGGGCTTAGTCAAAGTACCTACTTGGATAAGGTGCTGAAGAGATTCAGTATGCAAGACTCCAAGAAGGGAGAGTTGCCCATCCAGAGTAACGCCAAACTGAGTAAGACACAAAGCCCTAGCACTGAGGCTAAGATAGCACAAATGAGTCGAGTACCTTATGCTTCGGCTGTAGGATCGATCATGTATGCTATGACGTGTACTCGACCTGATGTAGCTTTTGCCCTGAGCATGGTTAGCAGGTTTCAGGGGAACCCTGGCAAGGCACACTGGACTGCGGTAAAGAATATTCTCAAGTACCTACGAAGGACTAAGGACTGGGTCCTTACCCTCGGTGGGAGTGATGACTTGAGAGTTGTAAGGTATAGTGATGCTAGCTTCCAGACTGATAGGGATAACTTCCGCTCTCAGTCGGGCTGGGTCTTTACCCTAAATGGAGGAGCAATTTCTTGGAAGAGTTCCAAGCAAGAGACAGTGGCAGATTCTACTTGTGAATCAGAGTATATTGCAGCTAGCGAGGCGGCAAAGGAGGCGTTATGGCTGAGGAACTTCATTGGAGACCTTGGAGTTGTACCAGCTATTAAAGAGCCAATGGAAATTTTCTGTGATAGTGAAAGTGCTGTTGCCTTAGCCAAGGAACCAAGGGATCACGGGAGATCCAGACACATCGACAGAAAATACCATTTCATCAGACATCGGATCGAAGAAGGACTCCTCGTGGCAAAGAGGGTATCATTAGATGAGAATCCGGCAGATCCCCTCACGAAGGGACTGACTCGGGTTAAGCATCTCCAGCATGCTCGGAGCATAGGGCTGAAGGATGATATTAGATTTAGTAGTTAGATAACCTCGAAATTTGTAAAGTGTAATTGACATCTGATGATGAATAAAAGTGTTTTATTTATGAGTAAAGTGTTGCTATCTCTTGTCGATCGTTTACTATATTTCTTTTGCATGTTTTGACTTCCAGAATAATTTTGGTTTGGTATAACATATTATTCAAACCTCCACAGTCGGTCATATGTCGGAAGTAGATATGAATCAAGACTGTCATGTTTGGTTGTAGAGGTCTTGGACAAGGCTACAACAATCATGAGTGCTCAAAAGTTCTGAGCATTGGACTCAACCCACGCTCACTGGAATCACTTCATGGAATTCTATCTCGAGTGATCGTGAGACGGTAATATCGTATAAGTCTTCAAACCTAGAGATATGATTTGTTACTTACAAGTTGGTTATGCATTGATTGTACGAAAAACGCATTGGTAACTCGATGTTATAAATTGCGCTCTTGTGTGTAATTCAATGAGTGGTAGAACAAACATATGAGTCGAAGTTTATCTGTTCCTTCTTGGATTAGAAGCTGATATCTGGGCCCCTCGATGATTTTGTTTTGACCTATGTACCGAGCCCGGTCAGAACTAAATTGATGTGTTCAATGAAGTTCTTTGTCAAACAAATCGGAAATCGAGAAACAAACTGTTGGACAATAAGTAAGACGTTGTTCCGTGTATTTGTCCGACTGATATCTAGAACAGAGGATTATATGATCACTTATCTTAAATGGCGTACCATCATCTTCTCAGTTCAGAGAAACCTTGTAAAGAGCTACGATTGCTGATCGGTTCCTGAAGTCATACTTGCAGTAATAGTTATTAGACTTATCCAAGTGGGAGACTGTTGGATAAGGTGTCTAAGTCCATAACTATTTCTGGTATGTACTTGACCCGACCCGGCATGGTCCATTTGGGTTGCATGGCACCGTGCAATTGGATAGACTAAATGAGAGATATAACACTTGGAGATTATTAATATATTATAAGTTCTAATATATTAATAATATTATTTGATTAGTTTGATCAAGAATTAATTTAGAATTAATTATGTGATCAAAAGATAACTAACTAAATATATGGGTTGATTATGTAAATCATCCATATCTTGTATAGTGGGCTAAGAGGCTCCATGGATTATCAAGTTGGGTTCCACCCATAGGATGCTCCATGGGAGTTACAAACCCATGGGTCATGGAAATGAAGAGTCATGAAACATTAGGGTTTAACCCTAGATGTGTCAACACTATATAAGAAACATGTTCTCCACCTAAAATCGGCTACACTAAGAAACAAGAGGGCTTGGCTGATTTTTGAGAAGTGTGTGTTCTCTCATAAGTTCTTCCAAGAGCATTTGGTGTTGTGTGAAGCATTTGAGGCATCACACTTGGGGTGCTAGGCTCACAAGGTTTCAAGGAACACAAACAACAACAAGGTAAGTTATTCTATCTATACTTTAAGTTAAAATTGTTCCCCATGTATACTAGATAGGAATATAACCTTGGAATTCAACTTTGCATGATAATTAGACAAACATAGATCCAAGGTTATTAGGGTTGCATGTACACTTAGGAAGTGTTAGAATGCTCAAAATCCATCATATATATATATATATATATATATATATATATATATATATATATATATATATGTGTGTATGTATGTATGTATGTATAACTTAAATGCTAGTCTTACCGTTAGTAGGCCTCATTCACGAAGCCGGTGTATAAGGTGGGTATAAGGTTGCGGCCTATAAAATGGCGCTTAATGGGTGTACACTCACACCCACCGCTCGCTTGATTGGTGGAGGGTCGTTAGCCGAACGGGTAGGATAGGGCAACCTCATCCTCTCATTAAAAGTATAATAATAAATACAAAGTAACTACATGTTTTATTAAAATTCCCAATCTTAGTTACTTTAGGAAAAGTGAATTGATGCAATCCCATGAAATTACACTTTGCACCTTGCTAAGAAGTTAGTGGAGCGTGTGTGGTTTACCGGCACACTAATTAGTTCTAAGCGAAGGTGGCAAAGGGTGATTCATTGTTTATCATAGTTCGATGGAGCGTGAGTGGTTTACCAGCAAATCGAATAGGTGATCGTTACAATTAAGGCACCACGTTAATTTGCATGGTAATTCACACCCGCTTTGTGATCCTCGGTATCCCAATCACAAACAAGAGGGGCATATCAAGATTTAAACATGCCATTGAAATGTTTTAATGAATCTCATCCGAACCTAGGAATTCTCAATACATTTAGGACTTAAAGTTATGTTTTTCATGGTGGAGAATTAGTGAATCGTCATTCACTTACCTTCAAATTGTTTGCATATTAGATTACGGCATCCCTTTTCTAATGTGTAAATATTGTTGTTGGATCCTAGCCCTAAATCTTCTTATTGGGTGATAATTAGGGATTCATATTCTAATCTATCTTTGTCCTTTCTATTTGTAGATGTCGAACGCTAACAATGCTGTTGCGAGTTCTTTCACTTTGATGAGCCTTTGTCAAAAGGTTACCTTTGATGGAACGAACTTTAGCGAATGGATAAGATACATTCGCACGATTGCTCGCTATGAGGATAAGGAGTATGTCCTCGATGAGAAGCTCAAGAAAATCAATCCCGAAATCGCTACTCCCGCCGAAATCACCGCTTTCGAAACTCATGAGCGTGATGCAATGAAAGTGCATTGCATCATGATCGCGACTATGAACTCCGAATTCCAAAAGTCCTACGAGGACATGTATCCGTACGAAATGCATCAAGACTTATTGGAGCGATACCATCAAAACGCGAGACAAGAGCGTTATGAGATTTTCATGAACATGATTTCCGCTATGATGGGTCATGGAGAATCTCTTACCGTGCACTTGCAAAAGATGCAAAGGTATGTCGACCACCTTCGCAAGTTAAATGTTGACTTTGGGGAAGACTTGGCGATCGACATGGTGCTTCACTCTTTGCCTCCGAGCTACAATCAATTTAGGATGACCTATCACATGAACAAAGAAGAGGTCACCCTAAGCAAACTCCAAGGTCTCTTGAGGGTAGCTGAGAGCAACTTCAAGGACAAGTCTGTTGCACCAACTCCCAATCCGCCCGCTGCTCCTGTCTTGGCAATTAGGACAAGGAAAAGGAAAGAAGAGGAAGGCTTCGTCAAAGAACCATCGCAAGGTGAAAGCCCGAGATGGTGCCTCTTCTAGTGGGACCAAAGATCAAGCCATCTTTCGCAAGTATATATACAATTAAATCTAATGATTCCCACAATACTTCTTGGGTTCTTGATACCGGTTGTGGTTATCACATTTGTTCTAATGTGCAGGGACTAAGAAGAAGTAGAGACGTGGAGCATGGAAGAATAAATCTAATCATGGGGAACAGAAGATCGTCGCCTGTGACCAAGATTGGAGTGTATTCTTTAGTGCTTAGGAATAGTTTATCTTTAGATTTGAACAATTGTTGCTACTCGCTAGAAATGGCTAGAAACATCATTTCTTTTCATAGTTTATTTAGACAAGGTTTCAGATTTTCTTTTGATAATGAGAATGGTTCTATTTTAGCTTATCTAAATGGTGTCTTTTACTTTGAAGCTATACCATGTAATGGAATTTATGAAACTGTTATGATTGTTGATAACTTAGGAAATGATGTTTTGTACTTGGATTCTTCCAATAGTATGGATAAAGCGTCCTTATGGCATTATCGTCTTGGACATGTCAACAAGAAACGCATAGCCCAACTCCAAAAGGATGGAGTGTTGGAGTCATTCCACCTTAGGGAAGATGACACATGCGAGTCTTGTTTACTTGGGAAGATGACTAAGTCACCCTTCGCTGGTACGTGCGAAAGCGGTGAGAGTCTTTTGGACCTCATACATAGTGATGTGTGTGGACCGTTTAGATCTACCACGAAGGATGGTAACCACTTCTACGTGACTTTTACCGATGACTATAGTAGATATGGGTATATCTACTTAATCAAGCAAAAGTCAGAAACTTTTGAAAAGTTCAAAGAATTCAAGAATGAAGTGGAGAATCAATTGGGCAGGATGTGACAACCCAAGTTGTTCTGTTACATTTCCCCGTTACCGTTAACGGAATATTGCACTGTATAAAAGTTCCATTAATAGGAGACCGTCAATTAAATAAAATTTTCATTTGTTTATGTTTAATAGACCGTTAAGTCGTGATGAATGGAAATAAAAACACATAACAGACATTTCCATTTATTTGGAAAATGTTAAGTTTTATTTTTACGACCACTAAATTGGGTGCGACCAAAAGCCCTGTTTAACGGCAGTATCGGGTAGAAAATCACTAAGCTCCAACTCCCACCCATATATAAACAGGAGTAAACTCCATTTGGAGCTTTTTCCACCCTCTCTCTCTATACTCTCTCTCTAGACTCGTTTTAGCCCCGAATCCCTAACCAAACGCTTCCAAATTGTAAGTCCGCTTACCCTAGATTATTCTAAACATTATGAATTGTGTTTATAGCCCAAAAATCAGACTTTGAAGTAATGAAAAAGGAGTTTACAGCCTAAGCTCCTCCTTAGGCCGTAAATACCCAAAATGAGGCCAAAATGACCCAAACTTGTCCCTATAGGCTTGGAAATAAATAGAGGAATTAGCCTAGGAGTGTTTGCACATTTAAAACAATCAATTTAAGGGGTAAAAGGGATTTTACGGCCCAAGCACAAGCTTAGGCTGTAAACACCCCAAAATCATGTTAAAAAGGCCCCAAAAACACTCCCAAACCACCATTAGGCTTGACACATAAATTGGGGACTTGGTATTGTGGTTTAAATCATTTAAACACAAGGAAATATGGGGTAACATGGAGTTTACGGCCCAGATACATGTCAAGTCCGTAAACTCCCCAAAACATGCCCAAATGTTTGTTTCCCCCCCCCCCCCCCAAATGGCCTTAGACTATTTCTATAAAATGCTAGGAAGGATTTAAGGACTTAAACACATGAAATAGAGAGGTAAAAAGGAGTTTACGGCCCAAGAAATTGTCTAGGCCGTAAACTCCCCAAAACACACTCAAATGGTGGTTTTAATCCCCCAAAATGGCATCACACTTCATTAGAAATCACTAGAAAGGCATTAGGGGCTTTAAATATCCCAAAACTCTAAGGATTAGAGTTTACGGTCGTAAACTCCTGTAGGAGTGGTCCCTTGGCCGTAAACTCACAGATCATGCCCTTAGAGGCCTCAAACCCACTCATGCCTTTTGAGAAAAGTGCTTAGAATAAATCAATGAGCAAGCTAGAAGCATAAAACACCCAAGAATATGACCTTGGGAGTTTACGGCCGTAAACTCCCTTGAGTAAGGTCGTAAACTCCAAAATGGTCCATGTTAATGCTTTAAACCCATTCACACACTTGATATTTGAGTTTAGCAAAGTTCCACAACTGATAGGAGACCCTTAGCACCCTTTAAACGCTACCCGGGACCCCAAACACTTAACCAAAAGTGTTTTCCGCTCCTTTGAGTGCGTATATTTGTGTAATTAGCATTAAATATACTAATTGTATTTGAACATATGTTATCATATGTTAAATAGGTCATTGAGTGTGTTCGAGTCCTTACGTGGCACCGAACGCCCAAACAGCACTCTCGTTGGACCTACTTACACCAGGTGAGTTCATACCCCTGAATGAACCTTTTAATGTTTTTAAATGTTTTATAGGGGGGAATACAAGTTAAACATGCCAGTTATCATGTCAATCACATGTGATTGATAATCCGTATGCACAAAATTTTACCACTTTACACTGTTTTACCGAGTGGGACACTATAATGACTTTTACTTATTTCATAACTTTTACTTATACTGATTTATCCAAATTCATTTCAAATTGGTTTATGAAAGATCCTCTAAGGTTTTTAAACATATTTTACAAAAGAATACAATTTGGGATTTTCTCTGTACTTAAAGGCTTTTCATTAAAGATTTCCTTTTTAGATGTATACTTTTACTTGTTAAATACTGTTGCTTCGCTTATACTTATTTTATACTCCTACTCGGTAACGCTTTCACTTATATTTTTAGTAGTGTATACCTGATGACGCTTATACTTATTCACGCTCTTACTTGGTGATATGATTTCTTCTTCACTTATACTTGATAACGACTCTACTTCACTTATACTTGATACGCTTTTGCTTCACTTATTGTCGCGTCTACTTCTTGATATGCTTATACTTGTTCGACACTTCTACTTCACTTACGACCGCTCCTAATTCACTCGTTAGACACTCCTACTTCCCAAGAATCACTTATACTTGATACACTTATACTTCACGATTCGATTATCCCACACTGTACACTTATACTTCACGACTCGGATGTTCCACTGTACACTTATACTTCACCGTATGATACCACTTGATACACACTCAAGCGTAGTAGATGTATGTTTATGCTTGTATAGATGCATATAAATAATGATTGAAGGACTTAGGAAGGCTTGTCCGCCCTATTTCCTTTTCTTCGTTGAGATGTGGTCTGGTGGGATCGGATGTCCATCTGAAGGTCGTTCGATTCATTAGTTATATATTATGCACACGAGCATAGACATACGAGTTTTCTTCTGTCAATTTAGTTAAGAGTCTATACCTCTAGTCTACACTTATATTAGAAACCCACTCCCTCCTAGTAAAACACTACCTCTATTTGGGATGCATCTTCGGGATGCGGCCTTCTCCATCGTCTACTTGGTAACCAGAGTCTCCTGTAGGGAGAGCGGACATTGTGTGTATAGGGCTATACGGGATTGACAACCCCGCACCCTGACTGCTAGCTACAGTCCACGGCCTAACAAGCCAAGGGGTGACAAATGTCACATTATATAGATGCTCGTAGGGCATCTGGAACTCTAGTCAGTATGGTTATAAGTATCCTGGGTTACCTTATAATTCATGGCCTTAAGGTAACGGTATTTCACCGGCAATCTACACTGTATGCTGGTAATTCATTTTCAGAGTCACACTGCTTTGACCTTACAAGATGTATCTTTCATTTGATACCGTCTGGGGTCTGTTATCTCTGTTTTGACCTTACAAGATGTATCTTTTATTTGATACCGTCTGGGGTCTGTTATCTCTGTTTGACCTTACAAGATGTACATTTGACCTTACAAGATGTATTTTTCATTTGATATTGTCTGGGGTCTGTACCCATTGTATTCACAGAATCCACTGTAATCACGGTATTCACTGTGTTCACCGTTCTAGACCTTGCTAGACGTATCTTTCATTAGACATTGTCTGCGGTCTGTATTCACTGTTTAGACCTTACTAGTTGTACCTTTCATTTGGTACCTTCTGGGGTCTGTGTCTCCACTTGTTAGACTGAACCAGGTGTGTCGTTTGTTTGATACTTTCCTGGAGTCTATGGTTCTTTGCCTTAGTCAGCAGTCCTCACTGCTGAGGCATATGATATTCCCTGATGTCATTGCTTTCCTCAATAATCAAATTCAGTATTTTGATAATGATAGCAATTTAGGGAAAACTACTTTTTACCCCACATCACTGACCAGTCTTGGTAGAAGGTTGCTTTTATTAAAGAAAATATAGGATTTTCTGGAAGGGACTCTAATACACTGAAATCTCTTAAACTATTACTTTCTTAAGTTATTTGAATGAAATGTCACTAAATGCTTATGAACTCACCAGCATTTGTAAAAATGCTGATACTCGCTTTTCAAATAACTTGTTTTCTCAGGTTAGCATTCGACAGGTACATCCCCGGAGCTGTTGATGAAGATAGCTAGTACCACGCTGTATTTATTCTATTACTTGTATTACTTTAAATAGTTGTAATGAAACCTTGTAAAACTATTACTATTAATGCAATGTTTTGTTGTACTTTGATTACTATAATGCATGTGTTGTGATACTTGACATGACGTCATCCACCCCAGAAAGTTTCCACCGTTCCGGTTTTGGGGTGTGACAGATTGGTGTCAGAGCATTGTTTATAGTGAGCTAAGTATATCAATTCATAAAAGATATACAGCCTATAAATACAAAAGGGATAAAACACTCTGACCAAAAATTATACTTTAAAATATAACCATATTTTACCAAAGTATAATAACATCCGGAATCTAAGCACTCGAACACAAGTATCACAAGAAGAACAAGAATAAAAGTCTTCGGATGTTGATCACTACAGACAAATCTGGGCAGTTATGTAATCGTACGCTGGAATAAATGTAACGTGATCAACTACCTTTATTCGAGATGCGATGAACGTGTGTTCGGGAGTGATTGTGGTGTGCAACAGGTCTGAAACTTACCAACTAGGATTTGCTAGAGCCAAACATAAAGTTAAAATACTATAGGAGTATTTTAGAGCACTAAAAGATTCACACTAATCCCAGAATGATATTCAAAAGATAAGAAAACAAACAAGAATTAAAATACCATAGGGGTATTTTAGGAAGCATAAACAACCTTGCGTGAATAACTAAAAAGGATCCTTGTTGATATACCTACAACTACAGCGGGTGTACTCCCAAGGTTGTATCTAATAGGGATCCCATAGGCTAAGAATGTGTGGTTTCTCTCTACTTCCTTTTCCTTGTTGGGATGTGGATATAGAGTAGTATCACATATTCGAAGGCCTATCAGATCTGAGTTATATATGATTTGTATACCCTGTGTAACCGTAGCAGGACTCGATATGGATCATAAAGTGAAATGTTAATAATCTTTTAAGACTCTTTAGACATTTCTATTCCCGCGCGAACCCTGTAGAAAACCCTACCCACTTCAGCGCGTGACAGAAGAGTTGAATTCGACCCCGAAGAGGTTCATTGAGAAGATTTCCTGTTCGAAAATAAATGAACTGGGTCGAGACTATTGAATACACCAAGTGCCCATGTTCTTTTAGGGACATCGGTGAGAAACTTGCCTAAACTTCGGAGATTCCCAATCATCCATCATGAAGTGATGACACCCATAGTTGGAATCAGAGGGGAGGCGGAGTAAAAATTCAATATGTCCATACGAGAAGAGAACCCTAGGAAACTGCCCGAAGGAAACCAACGCCGATTCCAGTCAAAGATACGAGGCAGACCGAGGGAGCCAGTACGTGGAACCTGAGAAGTGTCTTTTCCTCGTGTTCGTCACGCTAATACACCCATAAAATAATACAATTTAGTGAGTTAGTGGTTACACTGCTCACGCTATGTGTTAGGTGAATCACCTTCTTCCCGTTGCCAGTAATACGCTTAGAGCGGATCCCCACACCTCTGAGAGGTTGTTTAGCCATAAGCCCTCATGAGCCTCTCTTTCTGCAGCTTCGTTCCGAACTGTTCTCAAATCTCTCCAGGCCGGAGAGTGAAACCTTTCTTAGTATAAAGGTAACTTAGTAGGAACGACTCGCATCTTATGGCCTTTTTCTAATATTCATACACTCACTTCGATTACCAGGACTACATCATAGGGATGTAGGTCGACACTCAGACAACCAATACCCGAGGCACGGGAAAAATATTATGCCTAATACGTTCAGGACAGAAACGTCCAGGGTTAACTATCATCTTTCATTACCTTGTATTCCTTTCCGTGTAGGAAAACCATGCCACCGAAGAAACGTAACCAATCCACAAGCAAGAAACCCACTCTCTTATTCGATGAAGCTACGTTCCAAGCTGCAGTCTCTGCAGCCGTAGCAGCTGTTATGGCTCACCTAAATGCTAACAATGCCAATGTTAGCAAGGTGCCCGTCGAAAATTCCAATCCTGACAATGGAGAGCATCAACCCACCCTTCCATACTCAGCCACCCAAGAACCTCAACCGAACCCACTAAAGAGAAAACTCAAGTTTGAGGAAGGAAGTACCTCGGCTCAAGGACCTCCAGAAGGACAACGAGCTGGGGCAGCCTATACTCCTGTCAACCCTTCCCTCCCGATCTTAAGGAGACCATACCTAGGAGACCTCCCCCACTGCAGCAAGTGCAGCTACCATCATCATGGCGCCTGCCGGTAACTCTATTGTGCTAGGTGCAACATGAAGGGGCATACTGCTCGTGTATGCAGAACCCCGGTGGAACGTATTGCATCAATCGCCAATGCAGCGGCCACTCAGTTTTGCCGCCTATGTGGCGAGTTTGGACACTTCAAGAAGGACTGCCCAACCGAAGGGAAAGACAAAGACACAGAAGAAACTTGACACTACTACTTAGGGAGAAGCGGCAAGGAACTCATTAGATTTTGGTACGTCTCTCGACCTCGGATAACTAAACTAAGAACAATAAAAGACAAATTCAAATGTAAATTCTTTCCAGTAAGGCGAAAGTCGTAGCACTGTTATAAAATTTAAAAAAAAAATCATTAGGTAAAACTATAGTGGCTAGACATATACGTTACGACCATGTATATTTAAGATGGACAGACCTAGAATGAGCGAATGCCGCCTCATCTCCTGTTCCTCGTTTGGTTGTGGATTTAGGGCGGGGTCGCTCAGTCAACAGTCCTCCCCACCTTAAATATACATGACTAGTATATGTGAGGTGATTATAGAAATGCCTCGTGAGAATCCATCATGAAAAGATACTCTATTCGGAAACACTTAGAACTCTCTATAGTTCCGCGTCAACTCTACCGGTCCAAGTATCTGCGGTAGTGGTGTTGGGTTTTAGCCAAAAGAACTTTCCTATGTGCGCATGCAAAACCCTATTGCTTGGATCTAGGCTTTCTAATAAACATGCTTTTGAATCCAAGACTTCTAATGGCTAATTAAGTTAAACAACAATATTAAAACAGATCTAGAATCATACCTTTGAATCCCTTGTTGATCTTGTTTGTCTTGGAGCTTCTAGAGTCACAATTGTCACTCCTCTAATGGCTTACAAACACCAATAGCAAGCAAGATGATTTAGGAGAGAGGAGAGGGGATGAATTCGGCCAGAGTATCCTTGCTTAAGGTTGTTTGTCGAATTCCCTCACCCATAGGGTCTATTTATACTTGTAGACTCCTTAAGGGTTTCACCCTAAACCCTAATTGGATAATCTTCTCTTAAGGCTATCCAAATCCATTCCATAGATAACCCTATGGACGATTTTGAGCTATCCTAAGCTCTTAGAATCCGTCCAAAGTCCATCCTAATGGATTTACAGTCTAAAGTCTAACTATCAAACAATTGACAGTTTATACCCTCTTATTTAATTAATCTCTTTATGTCACCAAATTAATACCAATTAATTTATGACTTATATTAATCAAATATCTAAATATTATTCCTTATAATATTCACTCTCTCTTAATAAATCATCCTTCAAGTTGCTATGGTGAAGGCAACCCAAAAGGACCATGCACCACCGAATATAGTTATAGCCTTAGACACTATTCCAACAGTCTCCCACTTGGATAAGTCTAGTAACTATACAAGTACAATACGGTTTGCAATCGTAGCTCTCAAAGACGCTGTCAACTCTGATCTAATCAATCTTGTCCTTTAGATAAGGGATCGTACAGTCCTCTGTTAGATATCATGCTGACAATCCTATGGAATGGTTAGTCTAGCATTTAGATTTCTCGATCTTCGATTTATTTGACATAGAACTTAATCGAACACCTCAATTCAGTTCTGACCGGGCCCGGCACATAAGTCAAATCAAATCATCGAGTGGCCAAGATATCTCTTCTATCCTCTTAGGATAAAATTTACAGATAAACTTCGACTTATATGCATTTACTTATTCATTAACCAACTATACACAACAATGCGTTTTATAACATCAAGTTACTGATGCGTTTTCGCATTATCAATGCACAATCAATTAACAAATAATAAACCATATATCTAGGTTTTAAGACCATATGATATTATCGTCTGGCGATCACCTTTTATATCGTATTCCATAAGGTGATTCCAGCAAGCGCGGGTTTATTCCAATGCTCAAAACCAGTTCATAAGCACTCATGAACGTTGTAGCAACCCTTGCCATGTCTAACACCATTTAGACATTCTACACACCAATTCATGACAATCTTCATTCATATCTACTCCCAACATATGAACGATTGTGGACCATTTGAATAATTTGATTATTCCTAATAAACTCAATTATTCTGGAAGTCAAAACATGCAAAGTGAAACAATAGTTAAACAATTAACATGTGACAATAACTTTACTCATAAATAAAACTTCTTTATTTAATAATCAAATGTCAATTACATTTATCTATTATACGTTTCTAACACTATCTAATCTATGCTAATATCATCCTTCAGCCCAATACTCCTAGCATGCTGGAAGTGCTTAACCCTACTCAGTCCCTTCGTAAGCGGATCTGTTGGGTTATCTTCTGATGATATCCTCTTCACTACGAGTTGTCCTTCTTCTACACGATGTCTAATGAAGTGATATTTTCTGTCGATATGTCGAGATCTACCATGATCCCTCGGTTCCTTGGTCAAGGCAACCGCACCTTCGTTATCACAGAAAATCTCCATGGGCTCCTTTATGGCCGGCACAACTCCAAGATCACCGATGAAGTTCTTCAGCCATATTGCCTCCTTCGACGCTTCGCTCACTGCGATGTACTCTGATTCGCACGTTGAATCAGCTACGGTTTCTTGCTTGGAACTTTTCCATGTCACTGCTCCTCCATTTAGGGTAAAGACCCAGCCCGACTGCGAACGGTAGTTGTCCCTGTCGGTCTGAAAGCTGGCGTCACTATACCCTCGCACCTTCAAGTCATCACTCCCTCCAAGGACTAAGAACCATTCTTTCGTCCTCCGAAGGTACTTAAGGATGTTCTTCACCGCAATCCAATGTGCTTTGCCAGGGTTCCCTTGATATCTGCTAACCATGCTCAAAGCGAAGGCTACATCAGGGCGAGTACAAGTCATAGCATACATGATTGAGCCAACTGCGGAAGCGTATGATACTCGGCTCATTTCTGCTATCTCAGCTTCGGTACTCGGACTTTGAGTCTTACTCAAGTTGGCATTTCCTTGTATCGGTAGTTCTCCCTTCTTTGAGTTTTCCATACTAAAACGTTTTAGTACCTTCTCCAAGTAAGTATTCTGACTAAGTCCAATTAGTCTCTTACTTCTTTCTCTTACTATCCTTATTCCCAAAATGTAAGAAGCCTCTCCGAGGTCCTTCATAGCAAAGCACTTCCCGAGCCAGGACTTAACCTCCTGTAGAGTCGGGATGTCGTTTCCTATGAGTAATATGTCATCGACATATAGAACGAGGAAGCTTACTATACTCCCACTGGCTTTGACATATACACAAGATTCGTCTTCGCTTCGTACAAATCCAAACTCTTTGACTTTCTCATCGAAGAAAAGATTCCATCTGCGAGACGCTTGCTTAAGTCCATAAATGGACTTCTCAAGCTTACACACTCTATTCGGATGCTTCGGATCCACAAACCCCTCTGGCTGATCCATGTAAACATCCTCAGCCAACTTTCCGTTAAGGAAAGCGGTCTTGACATCCATTTGCCAAATCTCATAATCATGAAATGCGGCAATTGCTAGCATCACTCTAATAGATTTAATCTTCGCAACTGGTGAGAAGGTCTCATCATAGTCAACTCCGGGAGTTTGAGTAAAGCCCTTCGCAACCAATCGCGCTTTGTATGTGTGTACGTTCCCATCCACGTCGGTCTTCTTCTTGAAGATCCACTTGCGCCGTACGGTCTTACGTTCGGGCACGTAATCAACCAAATTCCAAACTTGGTTATTGTACATGGATTGGATCTCGCTATCCATCCCCTCTTTCCATTTCGTAGACTCCGGGCCTGCCATGGCTTCCTTATAGCTATTAGGTTCATCAAGATTTACTAGTGTACCATCACTAATATACGTGTCCCCTTCGGTAGTAATATGAAAACCATAAAACTGGGGATGAACTCTAACTCTATCGGAACGTCTAAGAGGTAAGGATTCGTCAATCGGTTCAACCGGAGTTTCCTCCTCGGATTGAATGCCAGCGGTAGAGGTTCCTTCATCTATCGACTCTTGAATCTCTTCAAGTTCGATTTTCCTCCCACTGTCTCCTTGGCTTATGAGTTCTCACTCTCGGAAAACTCCTCTCCTCGCAACAAAGATAACATTATCTTTCGGTCTATAGAAGAGATATCCAAAGGAAGTTTGCGGGTAGCCGATGAAAATACATCGCTCACTTCGAGGTTCAAGCTTGTCGTGAGTATCTCGTCTTACGAAAGCCTCGCAACCCCAAACCTTGATATGTGCCAACGAGGGAGCTTTCCCCGTCCACATCTCGTGAGGTGTTTTGGCAACCTTCTTGGTAGGGACTCGGTTAAGGATATGGGCGGCAGTCTCTAAGGCATACCCCCAAAAGAAGATAGGTAGTGAAGCACGACTCATCATAGAGCGAACCATATCCAATAAGGTTCGATTACGCCTTTCTGCCACACCATTCAACTGCGGTGTCCTAGGAGGCATCAATTGCGAAACTATTCCACACTCCTTGAGATAATCGTGGAATTCAAGACTTAGGTACTCTCCTCCTCGATCGGATCGAAGCATCTTGATTTTCCTGCCCAATTGATTCTCCACTTCATTCTTGAACTCTTTGAACTTTTCAAAGGTTTCTGACTTTTGCTTGATTAAATAGATATACCCATATCTACTATAATCGTCGGTAAAAGTCACATAGAAGCGGTTCCCATCCTTCGTGGTTGATCTAAAAGGTCCACATACATCGGTATGTATTAGGTCTAATAGTCCCTCACCCCTTTCACAAGTACTCGTGAAGGGTGACTTAGTCATCTTTCCAAGTAAACAAGACTCGCATGTGTCATCTTCCCTAAGGTCGAATGACTCCAACACTCCATCCTTTTGGAGTTGGGCTATGCGTTTCTTGTTGACATGTCCAAGACGACAATGCCACAAGGATGCTTTATCCATACTAGTGGAAGAATCAATATTCAAAACATCATTTCCTAAGTTATCAACAATCATAACGGTTTCATATATTCCATTACATGGTATAGCTTCAAAGTAAAAGACACCATTTAGATAAGCCAAAATAGAACCATTCTCATTATTAAAAGAAAATCTAGATCCTTGTCTATATAAACCATGAAATGAAATGATGTTTCTAGCCATTTCTGGCGAATAGCAACAATTGTTCAAATCCAAAACTAAACTATTCTTAAGCACTAAAGAATACACTCCAATCTTGGTCACAGGCGACGATCTTCTGTTCCCCATGATTAGATTGATTCTTCCTTGCTCCACATCCCTACATCTTCTTAGTCCCTGCACATTAGAACAAATGTGATAACCACAACCGGTGTCAAGAACCCAAGAAATAGCATGATTAGAATCGTTAGATTTGATTGCATATATACCTGCGAAAGATGGCTTGATATTTCCTTCCTTGATGGCTTGCAGGTAATCCGGGCAGCTTCTCTTCCAATGTCCTATATTGTGGCAGTGGTGGCACTCTGCCTCCTTCGGGTTAGAGCAGGGCTTAGAGGGACCAACTTTGGTCCCACTAGAAGAGGAACCATCTCGGGCTTTCACCTTTCGATAGTTATTTGAAGAAGCTTTCATCTTCTTTCCCTTCCCTTGACCAATAGCCAAGACAGGAGCAGCAGATGGATTGGGAGTTGGTGCAACAGACTTGTCCTTGAAATTGCTCTCAGCAACCCTCAAGAGACCTTTGAGCTTACTTAGAGTGACCTCCTCTTTGTTCATGTGGTAGGTCATCCTAAATTGATTGTACATCGGAGGCAAAGAGTGAAGCACCATGTCAATCGCCAAGTCTTCGCCGAAGTCAACATTTAACTTGCGAAGGCGGTCGACATACCTTTGCATCTTTTGCAAGTGCACGGTAAGAGATTCTCCATGACCCATCTTGGCGGAAATCATGTTAGTGAAGATCTCGTAACGCTCTTGTCTCGCGTTTTGGTGGTACCTCTCCAACAAGTCTTGATGCATCTCGTATGGATACATGTCCTCGTAGGACTTTTGGAATTCGGATTTCATGGTGGCGATCATGATGCAATGTACCTTCGTTGCATCTCGCTCATGAGTTTCAAAGGCGGTGATTTTGGCGGGAGTAGCAACTTCGGGGTTGATTTTCTCGAGCTTCTCGTCGAGGACATACTCTTTATCCTCATAGCGAGCAATGGTGCGAATGTATCTTATCCATTCGCCAAAGTTCATTCCATCTAAGGTGACCTTTTGGCAAAGGCTCATCAACGTGAAAGAACTAGCAGCAACGTTGTTTGCGTTTGACATCTATAGAAAGGACAAAGATAGATTAGAACAAGAATCCCTAATTATCACCCAATAAGAAAAATTAGGGCTAGGATCCAACAATAACATTTACATACTAGAAAAGGGATGCCGTAATCTAACATGCAAATAAATTGAAGGTAAGTGAATGACGATTCACTAATTCTCCATCACAAAACTTAAACTTTTAGTCCTAAGTGTTTTTTTTGAGAATTCCTAGGTTCGGATGAGATTCATTGAACTATTCAATGGCATGTTTAAATCTCGATATGCCCCTCTTGTTTGTGACTGGGATGCCGAGGATCACAAAGCGGGTGTGAATTACCATGCAAATTCACATGGTGCCTTCATTGTAACGATCACCTATTCGATGTGTCGGTAAACCACACACGCTCCATCGAACTATGATAAACAATGAATCACCCTTTGCCACCTTCGCTTAGAACCAATTAGTGTGCCGGTAAACCACACACGCTCCACTAACATCTTAGCAAGGTGTAAAGTGTAATTTCATGGGATTGCATCAATTCACTTTTCCTAAAGTAACTAAGATTGGGAAATTTTAAAAAGAAAGTTTAGTTACTTCGTATTTCTTATTATACTTTTAATGAGAGGATGAGGTTGCCCTATCCTACCCGTTCGGCTAACGACCCTCCACCAATCAAGCAAGAGGTGGGTGTGAGTGTACACCCATTAAGCGCCATTTTATAGGCCGCAACCTTATACCCACCTTATAGATCGGCTTCGTGAATGAGGCCTACTAGCGGTAAGACTAGCATTTAGTTGTACATATATATATTATTCTAGTAATATTATATAAGTATAGGGTTGCATTTTAAACTTTTCAAAATCTAGGGTTTGAAATTTAAGTTGTCTAAATTAAAACTTTAATCACAAATATAAATTTCAAAACTTTAGGGTAGGTTTTAAACATTTAAAACATGAAGGATCAAATAACAAATAATTCCAATTAACAATTAATATTCTAATTATCTTTATTTGATTTATCTTGATTTCTTTGAAGATAATTACCAAAATAATTAATTATTATCATATAAGGAAATTAAATATTTTATTAGATGATAAATATCTTTAATTTGATCAAGATAATAGTCATATTTATCAAAAAATCGGATTTACATTGATCTAATATAATTAAGGTAAGTTTCCATAAGATAATTATGAAAAAATCCCGAATCTGGCCATTCCTGACGCCTGGACTCGCCGAGTGCACAAGGGGACTCGCCGAGTCAGGCCTACTCGACGAGTCCACCTTGGAACTCGACGAGTCAGTGACTCAAAACCCAAAAAATCGAATTTTGCAGGTTTGTTTCAGTTATTCAAGCAACAATTTAAAGAAAACCAATCTAGGCTCTGATACCACTGTTGGGTTTTAGCCATAAGAACTTTCCTATGTGCGCATGCAAAACCCTATTGCTTGGATCTAGGCTTTCTAATAAACATGCTTTTGAATCCAAGACTTCTAATGGCTAATTAAGTTAAACAACAATATTAAAACAGATCTAGAATCATACCTTTGAATCCCTTGTTGATCTTGTTTGTCTTGGAGCTTCTAGAGTCACAATTGTCACTCCTCTAATGGCTTACAAACACCAATAGCAAGCAAGATGATTTAGGAGAGAGGAGAGGGGATGAATTCGGCCAGAGTATCCTTGCTTAAGGTTGTGTGTCGAATTCCCTCACCCATAGGGTCTATTTATACTTGTAGACTCCTTAAGGGTTTCACCCTAAACCCTAATTGGATAATCTTCTCTTAAGGCTATCCAAATCCATTCCATAGATAACCCTATGGACGATTTTGAGCTATCCTAAGCTCTTAGAATCCGTCCAAAGTCCATCCTAATGGATTTACAGTCTAAAGTCTAACTATCAAACAATTGACAGTTTATACCCTCTTATTTAATTAATCTCTTTAAGTCACCAAATTAATACCAATTAATTTATGACTTATATTAATCAAATATCTAAATATTATTCCTTATAATATTCACTCTCTCTTAATAAATCATCCTTCAAGTTGCTATGGTGAAGGCAACCCAAAAGGACCATGCACCACCGAATATAGTTATAGCCTTAGACACTATTCCAACAAGTGGTACGTAGGACAAAACCCGAGACGCCTCGAACTTGTGTGCCTGTTCGGCACATGACTCTATCGATCATCACTTTATATCATGTTGGAGTGTGCCAACTTCGATGACTCTATTGATCATGGTTTGACTTCGTGCAACCATGTGTACATTCTTAGTGCTATGTAAAAAGAGCTTTCTACCAAGCCATATCGGCAAATAAAGGTTCTTCCGAACCTGAACCTACCACAAATAAACCAACCTAATACGATCCATCAATAGTCCCTCTTATCTCAAACCTTTCGCAGTACCCAAGGGAGGGTACCATACACTGTTGACCGACCCCTCGTAGTCAGATGAACACCGAAGCGAAACACACTACAAGATACTCCAGAAGACAACAACCAGCTGAAGCATACTCCGTAGATTCCCTCGGAAAACCCTTCGCACCTCGCACATCAGGTTCGTGAACCCAGAAGATAGAACTCATGAGACTGACCGCTATAATCAGGTATATGCATAAGGGCGGCATATAATTGAGATCAAAAAGATTTAAGGTGTGTGTTTCCTCCCTATTCCCTGTTCCTCGTTGGGTTGTGGGTTTGGGGTGGAGTCGCACAGCTGAACGTCCCGCCGACCTCAACTGTATACTGCTCGCATACACGCGGTATTTGCGGTTAGGCTTGGTATGAGCTCTACCACAAACCTCTTAGCAAAGTACTTTCACCCTATTCCATAAAATAGGAAACCGAGGCAAGAGAATCACTACGGGTTGAGATGTTAAAGTTCCGAGTGAGAAGACTCTATACTCACTAAATTTGACCTAGACCGAGAAAATCCAGAACCTTCGGAAGAGTATTTGCAATATATGCTCACACTGCTCAGGAACTTCGTCCACCTCGCTATAGATGAGGAGTGCTTATCATCCTCCACCCTCTCGCAAGGAGGAAATCGTTGTCGCCCGGTAAACGAAGAATTACACTTTCCGAAGTGAACACTAGGATACCGAGAACCATAGGATAACCTTCGCAGCCAAGAATACTTGGTAAAGTGCGAACATAGTTGCGTTAAGCCTCTTGACCCTGATCCCGAAGAGATCAGAGGCTTGACACCAGCCCTGGTGTTAGTCGTAGGGTTATGCAGGAACATACACCTTCCACGCTAGGATAAACCACAATCTTAGAGATTCCTTGGATTATTAGGTGCTCCACGAATACTATTTCACGCAGAGATAGTAGAACCACCTCCCGAGATAGTCCAACGTTCATCTAGTGAAACCCTATCTCACCGACCCTCAGGGTTTCCGCATCTCAAGCGTCGTTAGTGCAGGACCATTTTTCACGAGTTTGGGATAGACGCTCTATAGCAAACCAATGACCATAGTCGCGCGATCCACACGACAATCTAGAAAGTCTCTATCAGCCAGTTGACAGAAAACACGAAACCGAAGACCACCCGAGCTTCCTAAGGACTAACCTGAAGGACTACACATCCAGTACAAGTGAGAACGTTAGGAACTTCGGAATGGCGATCACGCCAATGTTGGTCTTTCCATAGAAGTACACTATGTTCTAAGTACTGAAAGGCTCTACCCTTCTAAGAGCCTAGGACCATCAGAGAATCCTCAGAGACTTGGTCCAACCCATTTCAGGCCGCTACTACCTTTGGATATACCACAAGATTCACACCGGTCTATCCACTCTTAGACTTGATATGTGATTTCCCGAAACCACTCTTCATGCCTCACTCATCTTGATAGAATCCATTGAGAACTCTAACCTCGTAGATACACCAGTTGGAACCCACTAGCTACACGAGACAAAATCCGCATCCCGTACGTGAAGGTCTGTAGGAATGACAAATACAGACTAGAGTTCACTTGGGAATGCGAGGACAACCGTATAGGAAGTACTCTCTTACCTCTACTTGGCCATTCATAACTACTTCCTTGCCTAGACCTGAATTTCGGGACGAAATTCCCTCTAATGGGGGGATGATGTGACAACCCAAGTTGTTCCGTTACATTTCCCCGTTACCTTTAACGGAATATTCCACTGTATAAAAGTTCTGTTAATAGGAGACCGTCAAATAAATAAATGTTTCATTTGTTTATGTTTAATATACCGTTAAGTCGTGATGAATGGAAATAAAAACACATAACAGACATTTCCATTTATTTGGAAAATGTTAAGTTTTATTTTTACGACCACTAAATCGGGTGCGACCAAAAGCCCCATTTAACTGTAGTATCGGGTAGAAAATCACTAAGCTCCAACTCCCACCCATATATAAAGGGGAGTAAACTCCATTTGGAGCTTTTTCCACCCTCTCTCTCTATACTCTCTCTCTAGACTTGTTTTAGCCCCGAATCCCTAACCAAACGCTTCCAAATTGTAAGTCCGCTTACCCTCGCTTATTCTAAACATTATGAACTGTGTTTATAGCCCAAAAATCAGACTTTGAAGTAATGAAAAAGGAGTTTACAGCCTAAGCTCCTCCTTAGGCCGTAAATACCCAAAATGAGGCCAAAATGACCCAAACTTGTCCCTATAGGCTTGGAAATAAATAGAGGAATTAGCCTAGGAGTGTTTGCACATTTAAAACAATCAATTTAAGGGGTAAAAGGGAGTTTACGGCTCAAGCACAAGCTTAGGCTGTAAACACCCCAAAATCATGTTAAAAAGGCCCCAAAAACACTCCCAAACCACTCTTAGGCTTGACACATAAATTGGGGACTTGGTATTGTGGTTTAAATCATTTAAACACAAGGAAATATGGGGTAACATGGATTTTACAGCCCAGATACATGTCAAGTCCGTAAACTCCCCAATACATGCCCAAATGCTTGTTTTTGCCCCCCCCCCCCCCCAAATGGCCTTAGACTATTTCTATAAAATGCTAGGAAGGATTTAAGGACTTAAACACATGAAATAGAGAGGTAAAAAGGAGTTTACAGCCCAAGAAATTGTCTAGGCCGTAAACTCCCAAAAACACACTCAAATGGTGGTTTTAATCCCCCAAAATGGCATCACACTTCATTAGAAATCACTAGAAAGGCATTAGGGGCTTTAAACTTCCCAAAACTCTAAGGATAAGAGTTTACGGCCGTAAACTCCTGTAGGAGTGGTCCCTTGGCTGTAAACTCGTAGATCATGCCCTTAGAGGCCTCAAACCCACTCATGCCTTTTGAGAAAAGTGCTTAGAATAAATCAATGAGCAAGCTAGAAGCATAAAACACCCAAGAATATGACCTTGGGAGTTTACGGCCGTAAACTCCCTTGAGTTAGGCCGTAAACTCCAAAATGATCCATGTTAATGCTTTAAACCCATTCACACACTTGATATTTGAGTTTAGCAAAGTTCTACAACTGATAGGAGACCCTTAGCACCCTTTAAACGCTACCCGGGACCCCAAACACTTAACCAAAAGTGTTTTCCGCTCCTTTCAGCGCGTATATTTGTGTAATTAGCATTAAATATACTAATTGTATCTGAACATATGTTATCATATGTTAAATAGGTCATTGAGTGTGTTCGAGTCCTTACGTGGCACCGAACGCCCAAACAGCACTCTCGTTGGACCTACTTACACCAGGTGAGTTCATACCCCTGAATGAACCTTTTAATGTTTTTAAATGTTTTATAGGGGGGAATACAAGTTAAACATGCCAGTTATCATGTCAATCACATGTGATTGATAATCCGCATGCACAAAATTTTACCACTTTACACTGTTTTACCGAGTGGGACACTATAATGACTTTTACTTATTTCATAACTTTTACTTATACTGATTTATCCAAATTCATTTTAAACTGGTTTATGAAAGATCCTCTAAGGTTTTTAAACATATTTTACAAAAGAATACAATTTGGGATTTTCTCTGTACTTAAAGGCTTTTCATTAAAGATTTCCTTTTTAGACGTATACTTTTACTTGTTAAATAATGCTACTTCGCTTATACTTATTTTATACTCCTACTCGGTAACGCTTTCACTTATATTTTCAGTAGTGTATACCTGATGACGCTTATACTTATTCACGCTCTTACTTAGTGATATGATTTCTTCTTCACTTATATTTGATAACGACTCTACTTCACTTATACTTGATACGCTTTTGCTTCACTTATTGTCGCGTCTACTTCTTGATATGCTTATACTTGTTCGACACTTCTACTTCACTTACGACCGCTCCTACTTCACTCGTTAGACACTCCTACTTCCCAAGAATCACTTATACTTGATACACTTATACTTCACGATTCGATTATCCCACACTGTACACTTATACTTCACGACTCGGATGTTCCACTGTACACTTATACTTCACCGTATGATACCACTTGATACACACTCAAGCGTAGTAGATGTATGTTTATGCTTGTATAGATGCATATAAATAATGATTGAAGGACTTAGGAAGGCTTGTCCGCCCTATTTCCTTTTCTTCGTTGAGATGTGGTCTGGTGGGATTGGATGTCCATCTGAAGGTCGTTCGATTCATTAGTTATATATTATGCACACGAGCATAGACATACGAGTTTTCTTCAGTCAATTTAGTTAAGAGTCTATACCTCTAGTCTACACTTATATTAGAAACCCACTCCCTCCTAGTAACACACTACCTCTATTTGGGATGCATCTTCGGGATGCGGCCTTCTCCATCGTCTACTTGGTAACCAGAGTCTCCTGTAGGGAGAGCGGACATTGTGTGTATAGGGCTATACGGGATTGACAACCCCACACCCTGACTGCTAGCTACAGTCCACGGCCTAACAAGCCAAGGGGTGACAAATGTCACATTATATAGATGCTCGTAGGGCGTCTGGAACTCTAGTCAGTATGGTTACAAGTATCCTTGGTTACCTTATAATTCATGGCCTTAAGGTAACGGTATTTCACCGGCAATCTACACTGTATGCTGGTAATTCATTTTCAGAGTCACACTGCTTTGACCTTACAAGATGTATCTTTCATTTGATACCGTCTGGGGTCTGTTATCTCTGTTTTGACCTTACAAGATGTATCTTTTATTTGATACCGTCTGGGGTCTGTTATCTCTGTTTGACCTTACAAGATGTACATTTGACCTTACAAGATGTATTTTTCATTTGATATTGTCTGGGGTCTGTACCCATTGTATTCACAGAATCCACTGTAATCACGGTATTCACTGTGTTCACCGTTCTAGACCTTGCTAGACGTATCTTTCATTAGACATTGTCTGCGGTCTGTATTCACTGTTTAGACCTTACTAGTTGTACCTTTCATTTGGTACCTTCTGGGGTCTGTGTCTCCACTTGTTAGACTGAACCAGGTGTGTCGTTTGTTTGATACTTTCCTGGAGTCTATGGTTCTTTGCCTTAGTCAGCAGTCCTCACTGCTGAGGCATATGATATTCCCTGATGTCGTTGCTTTCCTCAATAATCAAATTCAGTATTTTGATAATGATAGCAATTTAGGGAAAACTACTTTTTACCCCACATCACTGACCAGTCTTGGTAGAAGGTTGCTTTTATTAAAGAAAATATAGGATTTTCTGGAAGGGACTCTAATACACTGAAATCTCTTAAACTATTACTTTCTTAAGTTATTTGAATGAAATGTCACTAAATGCTTATGAACTCACCAGCATTTGTAAAAATTCTGATACTCGCTTTTCAAATAACTTGTTTTCTCAGGTTAGCATTAGACAGGTACATCCCCGGAGCTGTTGATGAAGATAGCTAGTACCACGCTGTATTTATTCTATTACTTGTATTACTTTAAATCGTTGTAACGAAACCTTGTAAAACTATTACTATTAATGCAATGTTTTGTTGTACTTTGATTACTATAATGCATGTGTTGTGATACTTGACATGACGTCATCCACCCAGAACGTTTCTGTCGTTCCGGTTTTGGGGTGTGACACAGGAAGATCAAGATGCTTCGATCCAATCAAGGAGGAGAGTACCTAAGTCTTGAATTCCACGATTATCTCAAGGAGTGTGGAATACTTTCACAATTGACGCCACCTAGGACAACACAATTGAATGGTGTGGCAGAAAGGCGTAATCGAACCTTGTTGGACATGGTTTGCTCTATGATGAGTCATGCTTCGCTATCTATCTCTTTTTGGGGGTATGCCTTAGAGACTGCCGCCCATATCCTTAACCGAGTCCCTACTAAGAAGGTTGCCAAAACACCTCATGAGATGTGGACGAGGAAAGCTCCTTCGTTAGCACATATCAAGGTTTGGGGTTGCGAGGCTTTCGTAAGACGAGATACTCACGACAAGCTTGAACCTCGTAGTGAGCGATGTATTTTCATCGGCTACCCGCAGAAATCCTTTGGATATCTCTTCTATAGACCGAAGGACAGTGTTGTCTTTATTGCGAGGAGAGGAGTTTTCCGAGAGCGCGAACTCATAGGCGAAGGAGACAGTGGGAAGCAAATTGATCTTGAAGAGATTCAAGAGTCGATGGATGAAGGAACCTCTACCGCTGGCGCTCAACCCGAGGAGGAAACTCCGGTTGAACTGATTGACATATCATTACCTCTTAGACGTTTCGAGAGAGTTAGGTTTCAACCCTAGTTGTATGGTTTTCACATTACTACCGAAGGGGACACATATATTAGTGATAGTACACTAATAAATCTTGATGAACCTAATAGTTATAAGGAAGCCATGGCAGGCCCGGAGTCTGCGAAATGGAAAGAGGCAATGGATAGCGAGATCCAATCCATGTATAATAACCAAGTTTGGAATTTGGTTGATAATGTGCCTGGACGTAAGACCATTGGGTGCAAATGGATCTTCAAGAAGAAGACCGACGTGTATGGAAAGGTACACACGTTTAAAGCGCGATTAGTTGCGAAGGGCTTTACTCAAACTCCCGGAGTTGACTATGAAGATACCTTCTCACCGGTTGCAAAGATAAAATCTATTAGAGTGATGCTAGCTATTGCCACATTTCATGATTATGAGATTTGGCAAATGGATGTCAAGACCGCTTTCCTTAACGGGAAGTTGGCTGAGGATGTTTACATGGCTCAGCCAAAGGGGTTTGTGGATCCGAAGCATCCGAATAGAGTGTGTAAGCTTGAGAAGTCCATTTATGGACTAAAGCAAGCGTCTCGCAGGTGGAATCTTTGCTTCGATGAGAAAGTCAAAGAGTTTGGATTTGTACGAAGTGAAGATGAATCGTGTGTATATGTCAAAGCAAGTGGGAGTGTAGTAAGCTTCCTCGATCTATATGTCGATGACATATTACTCATAGGAAACGACGTCCCGACTCTGCAAGAGGTTAAGTCCTGGCTCGGGAAGTGCTTCGCTATGAAGGAGCTCGGAGAGGCTTCCTATATTTTGGGAATAAGGATAGTAAGAGAAAGAAGTAAGAGACTAATAGGACTTAGTCAGAACACTTACTTAGAGAAGGTACTAAAACGTTTTAGTATGGAAAACTCGAAGAAGGGAGAATTACCGATACAAAGCAATGCCAAGTTGAGTAAGACTCAAAGTCCGAGTACCGAAGCTGAGATAGCTGAAATGAGCCGAGTACCATACGCTTCCGCAGTAGGCTCAATCATGTACGCTATGACTTGTACTCGCCCTGATGTAGCCTTTGCTTTGAGCATGGTTAGTAGATATCAAGTGAATCCTGGCAGAGCCCATTGGGTTGTAGTGAAGAATATCCTTAAGTACCTTCGGAGGATGAAGGAATGGTTCTTAGTCCTTGGAGGGAGTGATGACTTGAAGGTGCGAGGGTATAGTGACACCAGTTTTCAGACCGACAAGGACAACTATCATTCGCAGTCGGGCTGGGTCTTTACCCTGAATGGAGGAGCAGTGACTTGGAAGAGTTCCAAGCAGGAAACTGTAGCTGATTCAACGTGTGAATCAGAGTACATCGCAGCAAGCGAAGCGTCGAAGGAGGCAATATGGCTAAAGAACTTCATTGGTGATCTTGGAGTTGTACCTGCCATAAAGGAGCCCATGGAGATTTTCTGTTATAATGAAGGAGCGGTTACCTTGACCAAGGAACCGAGAGATCATGGTATATCACGACATATTGACAGAAAATATCACTTCATAAGACATCATGTAGAAGAAGGAAAACTCGTAGTAAAGAGAGTATCATCAGAAGATAACCCAGCAGATCCGCTTACGAAGGGACTGAGTAGGGTTAAGCACTTGCAGCATGCTAGGAGTATTGGGCTGAAGGATGATATTAGCATAGATTAGATAGTATTAGAAATGTGTAATAGATAAATGTAATTGACATTTGATGCTTAAATAAAGGAGTTTTATTTATAAGTAATGTTACTGCTTATGTTAATTGTTTAACTATTGTTTCACTTTGCATGTTCTGACTTCCAGAATAATTGAGTTTATTAAGAATAATCGAATTGTTCAAATAGTCCACAATTGTTCATATGTCGGAAGTAGATATGAATGAAGATTGTCATGAATAGGTGTGTAGAGTGTCTAAATGGTGTTAGACATAGCAAAAGATTGATGCAACGTTCATGAGTGCTTATGAACTAGGTTTGAGCATTGGAACAAACCCGCGCTTGCTGGAATCACCTTATGGAATATGATATAAAAGGGTGATCGCGAGACGATAATATCATATAGTCTTAAAACCTAGATATATGGTTTGTTATTGGTCAACTGATTGTACATTGATAATGCGAAAACGCATTGGTAACTCGATGTTATAAAACGCATTGTTATGTGTAGTTGGTTAATGAGTAAGTAAATGCATATCAGTCGAAGTTTATCTGTAACTTTTATCCTAAGAAGGAAAAAGTGATATGCTGGCCGCTCGATGATTTGATTTGACTTATGTGCTCGGCCCGGTCAGAACTGAATTGATGTGTTCGATTAAGTTCTATGACAAATAAATCGGAGATCGAGAAACCAAATGCAAGACTAACTATTCCATAGTATTGTCAGCATGATATCTAACAAAGGATTGTATGATCCCTTATCTAAAGGACAAGATTGATTAGATCAGAGTTTGACCGCGTCTTTGAGAGCTACGATTGCAAATCGGAATGTACCTGCGCATATAGTTACTAGACTTATCCAAGTGGGAGACTGTTGCAATAGTGTCTAAGGCTGCAACTATATTAGGCAAGTATTTGACCCGATTGTGCATGGTCCTTTTGGGTTGCCTTCACCATAGCAACTTGATAGGATGATTTATTAAGAGAGAGTATATATTATTAGTATATTATGAGAATAATATAAAGAATAATATATTGTTATTTGATTAATATAAGTCATATAATTAATTGGAGTTAATTTGGTGACTTAAAGAGATTAATTAAATAAGAGGGTATAAACTGTCAATTGTTTGATAGTTACACTTTAGACTGTAAATCCTTATTGATAAAGGATTGGACGATTTCTAAGGCTAGGATAAGCCAAAATCGTCCATGGGGTTATCAAGGAAAGGATATGGATTAAATTAAAGTATAAGTTATCCAATTAGGGTTTAAGTTGTAACCCTTAAGGAGTCTACAAGTATAAATAGACCCTATGGCTGAGAGAATTTGACATCCCATCTAAAGTAGAGAGACTCTAGCCGAATTCCTCCCCCCTCCTCTCTCCCAAATCATCCTCTTTGCTAGTTGGTGTTTGTAAGCCATTAGAGGAGTGACAATTGTGACTCTAAAAGCTCCAAGACAACAAGATCAACAAGGAATTCAAAGGTATGATTCTAGATCTGTTTCAATATTGTTATTACACCTAAATAGTCATTAGAAGTCTTGGATTCAAAGCATGTTTGATTAGAAATCCTAGATCCAAGCATTAGGGTTTTGCATGCACACATAGGAAAGTTCTTATGGCTAAAACCCATCAGGCAGACACTAAAACTTGCTGGGTGATAACAATCCACCCCCCCCCCCCCCCCGCGCGTAAAAGACACCGTGGAGAAGAACTCTAAGCATAGCTCCAAATACACCAGCTCTTGAATTCGAAAGACCCGGCTCCACCCATCACAAATCATCGTTTCTCCTTCATGGGTAAACTCCTTCAAAAGATAAGGAGCTAACTCCTCTTCATAGCGTACACTCTGTAACCAATCCCAATCTATCCTATTAGTCACATAAACTTCTTTTTTCCTTATGTCGGCCAACTTCTTCTTCCACTTCCGCATCGTTGAAGCGGACTCGATTCGTGGGAAATTCAACCAAGGAAAGTCCTTTTGGTTTGCACAAGAACTCTGCCTCCTGTTAAACATAACTTCTGCAAAAAAAAAAAAAAAAAGATACAAAATCCAGAAACATAAATTATAATTAAAATCAATCATGCACATGTTTCCCCGACTCTACTCGTCGAGTCCATGTCCGACACGGCAAGTCGCGAGAATTACACGAGTCACTCGGCGGGTTGGCTGAAATTGGACCATGAAATCTGTAAATCACTTCAAGGGTTTTGTCTAGGCACATGTATATAAGGTATTAGGCAAGAATAAGCATGCAAAACATCATAATCCATGAAGAATCAAAACCCTATATGGAAATACAAATCGGTTATACAACATCTTACATGCTAAAATCTAGAAAATCCATATATGGAAATACAAATCGGTTATACAATGTAAAGGGAATGATTTCTCTCATTCTATCACTCTTCCTTCCCTACAGGTTTCCTTTTGATACATTATATAATATATTATAAGAGAACCCCTTTTGTGAACAGTTCTTCACTGGAATTGGCTGGAATTTTTTTTTAAAGTTCTAATCCACCGCCTTTGACTTTTTGTCTCAGATGCTTCTCGATTATTCTCCACCGCCTTATCTCCCTTATCTCCTGTCTTTTTCTTTCTAGATGGTTCCCACCACTACCCTTTTTGTCTCCCACACTACTCCGACCTCTGATCTATCTAGCGTGATCAATTGACAGTTGGTTTGCAAAGCATAAACCCTATCCCTTAACCTACCATAATTGTTTTTTTCATATCTTTTGATACGTCTCTTCGAATACACACTACCTTCCTGCTTCGGCCTCTATGTCGACAAGAACCTATGAACGTCGCCACCATGAGCTTTTGGGATTGCTTCTATATTCTTCTTCAGGTATGTTATGGTCAAAATTGATCTGTCATAGTCGTCTTTTTTTTTTCTCTTGATTTACTTCATTTAGCTTAATCATTTTTTTGGGTTTACCTGTGTCGATGTTTCTGATGTTAACATATATACAAAATAAATTGTATACTTGATATATCTCTACGAACTCAAAACATCCTTTATTAATTGGAGTAAGCTCACCTTACTATGCCAACCTACAATTTCAATCGACTATTCTCATCATCGAAATTCGATTGCGTTGCGGCCTTGTTTCCACCGCTATGAGCTCCAAAAACAAAAATCTAGGTTTTGCTTTTACCTACGATAATCGATTAGGGCTTTACTCCGTTCAGTTGAATTTATTTCGTTCTCCTCACCTCTGATTAGAAGTCGTCGCCATCTAATTTTCATGTGTTCCCTTATCTCTTCCTCTTTATTTCTACAAGTATGTTATCAGCAGACTATTGGAATGTATTTGTGTCATATATATATATATATATATATATATATATATATATATATATATATATATATATATATATATATATATGTATATATATATATGTATGTATCTTTGTGTATTTTTGTGCATAGTTGTATTTAAATGTGTGTCTGTGTGTCTGTATCAATTTTATGAAATTGATTTCAAATTCATGTTGTTTTCTAACACTATGAGAAAAAAAGGACACCTACAAACTCCACATGCAAATGCTCAGTCGTTGCTTTGTATGACCACCCTCCCTTGGTATGGGTTTTATTATTGTTATTTACAATTTACAAATGATATGTGGGGTTCTAATATATTATTAGCTATGAATCTTTTGAAATGTTTGTATGCCATCTGATTTTAGATATCTAAGAACATTCTTTTATATGCTATCTGACAATCTCAACAACAGAGCCTGCCTCTTAAGTAGTAGAGTATAAGAACATACTTTTACATGCTAACTGACAATCCCAACAAACAGACCCTGCCTCTTAAGTAGTCGAGTATAAACAGGTAAATTTTGTTAATTTTTATGGTCTTTTTACTATATTTAATATATAGATTGGTAATAAAATGAATGAAGATTAATATATTATGCACTTGGGAACTTGAGTTTATGAAAACACATTTTTTTTTTCAGGCGAAGCTATTGCTTATAGAGCTGCAAATGTAGAAACTGGAACTACAGTGGTTGTATATGGACCGGGTGCAGTTGGGCATGCTAAATGATTATTATAAACTTATATAAAGATTTACCTTTTAGGCGTTACATATAAAGACTTTCATAATGTTTTGTAATTGAACAAAACAAACACTATACACATAACCTCATAAAGTGCATATATCTATATATATATATATATATATATATATATATATATATATATATATATACATACATATATATATATAACTAACAATCAGTTCAACGGAATGGAAACCAATAGAATCAGATTAACTATTGTCCTTTGGTTTCCCATGATCTATACATGCTTAAAGGTCGTGGTCACTACTTTTGTTGTCATATAAGTTTAATCTATTAAAGCTTTAGTTTAACATAAATTGCTTCTCCCTACAATGCGCATCAGTTTTTTTTAGTTTTGTTATCTTCCCATAAGGTCTTCTGCTCCCCATAGATGAAATTTTCATTAGCCTTTTATTAGATAGCTGCAAAGGTTTTTGTTTTTTAATATTGTGAATAGGTTTAAGCTTTTTATTGATCAACTAGCATGTGAAAATGATGCTTTGGTTTGATAATCATCTCATTTGAATTATCTAACATTGAAAAGGGTACTTAGTCCTTTTTTGGTGATTTACAGGTGTGTTGCTAAAAGTAAAAATAAATAAGGGAGGCCTGGTCTTAGTGAGATCAAAATGATTTTGGTCATTGCATTATTAAATGAATGTAAGTACCCAGGCGTTGATTTCTGAATATGACCACTTTACCCTTGGACATAAATTGAAAAAAAAAAAGATTTGTTGTTTTGGCCGAATCATTGCGGTATTAATATTTTGTTGATGGATGTTTGCAAGTTGATGATTGTACTGATTTTTCTGGCTTTTAGCCTAAGGGTTTGATGGTGAACTTAAAAATTGCACCTGTAAACTGTTTTTATATTAATAAAATTCAATTTTTAAAGTTTTAGAACCATATTGCACCTGCACTCTTTTAATATGAAAAAAAAAATCAATTTTTGCAGACTTAGGATGATATTGCCCATGAACCCTGTTTTTATATTAATAAAAATTAGTTTATATAGTTTTAGGATGAAAAATTGCCCCTGCACACTATTTTAATATTAAAAAAAATAAATATTTGCATTTTTAGGACTATATTGCCCCTACACACTTTTCATATTAATAAGATTAATTTTTTTTAGTTTTATAACCATATTGCCCCTAATATTATATTATTAAGATTCATTTTTTATAATTTTAGAACCATCTTACACCTGCACACTTTTGTTATATTAATAAAATTAAATTTTTAAAGTTTTAGAACCATATTGTCCCGGCAAACTGTTTTTATCAGGTACGTTTTGTGAAACTACTTGTAGCCTGAACTGTATGATACTTGATTGTAGCTTGATTACATGTTCTACAATAGAATATTATATTCATATGATATCTAATTCTTCCTATGTTAACAGACCCGAATGGTAAATAGATCTTAAGGTGAAGGAAGCAAAAGTATTTTGCTAAAAGTTTTGATTATTGGCGGTTGGTCATTAAAATGGTTAACATTTGTAAGTCATTAATGTTTCTGTTTTTTCCAATTCTTTGGCATTTCCAACCCCGTAAAATGGGGATCTTCTCTAGTTGCTTCTAAAATCCTATCAAAGTACACACAAATATATTTATTTAAAGCTACACACAATTAATTTTCAATGACAATAAAACAATTAGAAACATTAATTTAAGATACAGAACAAACTATCTTCTTCTTCATCTCGTTCAAGAACACCTCCAATGGAGGTGTTGTTCTTGAGAAATCAATCAAAACAATGGGAATTCAAACCTCCCTCCTTCCCCATTCTTTTGTCAAATAAGCAAGCCAAACACCATCGTTCTTCATCTTCTTCCTACTTCCTCCTATCACCTGGCTCCACCACCTTACACCGTCACCACCCTACCACCATTCCACCTCCATCTTTCCTGTCAAGAACCAAAACCAAACACTCCAATGATTTCTATCAAAACAAACTAAAATCAATGTTGATGCCTCTTCAAGGTAAGATCGAGATGATTCTGCTAATCAATTAGATTCTATATGGTTAATTGGAAACATATTTTTCTCAAATTATATGCATCTGTTTAGATCGATGAGTTTCTCTCTTCTGGGTATTACTTTGTTTTTTTTTTTTTTTTTTTTTTTTTTTTTTTTTTTTTTTTTTTTTTTTTTTTTTTGCATCTGATTTACCCTCTCTTTGGGATTAAACTGAAAATTATTCAACGATATATAACTGATGTATATAGCTAATTACAGGATGGCTTACCAACGCATTGCATTTCATTGGATTGCTTTAGGGTCAAATGGTCCTGTCTTCACTGCTACCGCTGCTTGCGGTGTCCGGACCTCACACCTCGCAGCTGGAAGAGACGAGGAAGACTTCGCTGCTTCTTCACGCCCTCCATTTCTTCGGACCCCGTCCACCCTCGCTGCTGCCCTACCGCATCCCGTTTCTTTCTTTTCTCATCTCGGTCAGTCAATGATCGAGGATCCGATTTCCCTCGATTCTCGGCTACCGGTCACGAAAAACCACCGTCGCGCCACCTCCTTCGATTTCCTTCGTGATTTTCCACTTTCTCGAATCAGACGAGGATCAAGCCTTCCCTCCGTCCTCTTCGGCCTCATCGACCACCGACGACACTTCCCTTAGCCTATAAGCGATCCGAAGTCGTCGGACCTCTGGCCGCTATGTGTTTCCTTCGTGATCTTGCCCGATCAGATAAAGACGGAGACCTAATCAGAGGAAGACGACGCCCCTTTTCTGTGTTGAGTCATTTGATCGATTTCACCGGATCCTCAAACAGATAACGGGTTTTGATTTTGACTCAGTCAAAAGTCAAATTTAACTCAAACTTACATTTAAATTTCTCAAAATTGACCCTCATTTGACAAATACCTTACAAGATTAGTCCAATCGTCAGTCATTGAATCCATTTATTCCAAACAACCCCTCCTTTGAAATTATTTTATCCACATTAGTCCTCCTTTGGTTAATTAAATTACCAAACAATCCCTATACTTTAGTGAAGTTACGAATTATCCCCTAATAGTTTAAGTGCGTTACAAAATGGACTCGAAATTATTTTAAAGCTCAAGAATTGTGGATTTGCGGCTTCTCACGTCAAACTTCTCAAACAAACCGAATTCGAACGATAGAAACTCACACTTCAAGTGTGAGTGCTTACGGCCCGTTTTTAATATTTTAATTATTTTGGGGGAGAATACACGTGTCTTAATATTTTGCTTATACAAATCAATTTCTTGTTCAGGCAAAAATACAATAAATCTAGTTTATAAAAATATTATTCTTTAACAATTTACCATAGTATAAACTTACCGTGTATGTAGTATGGTTATTTTGTCATGAAATAACCGATTCACACAACAAATACTAATTCATACAAAATTATATGATTTTTATGTGACATTGCATATTATAACAAGTATATTATGAAACTTTATAGTATTTCAAGGATTTGAGCTATTACTATGCACGTTTATTTATAGGTTTACTAAAAATATTTTTAGAAGTTGAAAAATCAGACGTTTTAAGTTTATTTGAATTTATTTCGTTTTCCACACCTCTGATTAGAAGTCGTCGCCATCTAATTTTCATGTGTTCCCTTATCTCTTCCTCATTATTTCTACAAGTATGTTATCAGCAGACTATTGGAATGTATTTGTGTCATATATATATATATATATATATATATATATATATATATATATATATATATATATATATATATATATATATATATAGGGTTAGGTTCATATGAGACGACCTAATTTTGTGAGACCGTGATACGCATTTTTTTTATTTTTTTTTTATTTTTTTTAATTAATTCAAGTTCCGAAAATAATAATTAAAAAATGAATTTTTTGATTTTTCCATTTATTTTGCATTTTAAAATTATTTTTAGAATATGTACAGTGTAATATTCTATTTAGAATATTTCACGTATTTTTTAAAAAAAATAGGATATTTTTTATTGTTTTTTATTTTTTTTAGTTAATTCAAGTTCTGAAAATAATATTTAAAAAAGAATTTTTATATTTTTCCATTTATTTTACATTTTAAAATTATTTTTTAGAATATGTCAGTGTAATATTCTATTTAGAATATTTAACGTATTTTTCAAAAAAAAAAAAGAACGGGATTTTTTTTATTTATTTTTTTTTTTTTTAGTTAATTCAAGTTCCGAAAATAATATTTAAAAAAAGAATTTTTGGATTTTTCCATTTATTTTGCATTTTAAAATTATTTTTAGATTTGGTTTCACGGTCTCACAAAATTAGAATGATCTCAAATAAACCTGAACATATATATATATATATATATATATATATATATATATATATATATATATATATATATATATATATATATATATATATATGTATGTATGTGTATATATATATATATACTAGTAGCGTACCCACGCGATGCGACGGCGCAGATTATTCCTTACGGCTGATAGTTTCAATGCGATGATTAGTTTGTTTTTCGTTTTAGCCTTTTAGCGGGTTGTTGTCTATCAGATAGTCATTTGCGACGATTGGTTTCCTTTCGACGGTCGTCACATAGATTATGATCGGTGAATAGTTTCTTTTTAATTATGAATAGATTCTTTTCGGTGAATAGTTCTTTTTTCGTGTCTGATGGTTCGTTTAGTCTTTTGACGGATTGTTTTGTGCTGAATATTTCTTTCGGTAGATAATTTCTGGCTATGTACGTAGTAGATGCGACAACAACAAATAGGTTCTTTCAGCGGTTAGTTTTCTATCGCTAAGCGGTTTCGTAATAAAAATTAAAGTATGTTGATCTTTTTGGACTCTTTTAGCCTCTTAATTTTTAAGGTTGTAAGAATGATTTAAATTTATTAGCATCTTAATTTTAAAGTAACTATAAATTTGTAAGATTCATTTTGGTTTAGCGGCCTCTTAATTTTTCTATAAATTTATATACTCTAGTCATCAAGTTTCTTTGTAATTTTAATAGGATTTCTTTTATTTACATGGTTTTCTATTTTAATAACTTTTAGAAATATTTTTTTTGAAAAAAAAAATATTATACAAGTATTAATTTTGTTTAGTTAATAATTATAACACAAAAACTAATAATTGTTTTGAAAAAAATGAATTATACGAATATTGTTTTTTGTTTTGTCAAAGAGCGCAAGCTCCCTTTTTATAATATAAATTTTACATAACATAATGAACATACATTTAATGTCTTGTCTTATTATAGATGCTCCGTGCGTTCATTCAAGTAAATTTTAATACATTCAAGCTGCACATAGGAGTTTCCACTCAGATTTGAGAGACCAAAATCCATATAGAGGTTCAATCGAGCAAAACATAAGTTATTTTTATAAAGTACATTGTTATTTGTTTAAGATAATAAAAAAAATGTGTTAAAGAAATAGAAAATTACTTTATAAAAGTCAGTAGATTACTATTTTGATTAGGAAAGTAGTACATTTCTTATAACCAAAATAGATGTGTATTGCTTATTCTAGTAAACATTTCTTAGAGTTCAGTCAACATTGTTTATTTGTCATTAGAAACTGAATTATAAAAATTATGAAATAACGGTCACTAATGATGATTTAACAAACTCCATTGTCTAGATGGCTTTTTTTTGAACGACTGGATATTATTATAACTATAGAAAACAACCAACTTCCAGCAAGCTGGACCAGTTATAGAAAATAGACATACAAAAGATAAGAAACAGCCTAGTTCATAATATCACCAAAACACAAGGTGTTTATATAAATATGACTTAAAGATGAAAAGTTGTGGCCAATTGAGGGGATTCCTAGGAGGTAGCAGCAACAACAAGCTCTTATTCTGAGGATGAACAACCAAGCCATCTGATAAAAAATAAAAAAAATAAAAAAAAAAAAAACTTGAGTGATCTGCCTCACCAAACTCAGCAGCAACGACATGTACTTTTAGACAGCAACCAAGGGTTACACGGTTTGGACCAAAATACCACTCGCATATTTTCTTTAGTATTCCTGCCATTTGAATTTCTTCTGCTTGTATACCACGTGACTAATTTGTTTCCAAGCAACTAACCCGTGATGAGTTCAAGCCTAGGTTAAGGGCCAAATTGTCAAGAGTTGACAACACCAGAGCTTGTAGACATTAAATGTGATCAGTATCAGCAAACTATGCCTTCAAACCATGAACTTTTACACGTCAGCAACATCATACCATGGCATTTCACTACAAACATATTATTACAGAATAGATTCACAACAGATTCCTTGTAAATATCTATGAAACTTATAATCAGATTTATTGTCAGCTTTGTAGATCCTGTACAATGAGGGAAAAAACACACCTCAAGAAGTACCCCCCCCCCCTCCCCAAAATAGCACCATACAGAGAAAGAAATAAAAGAACATGCGAAAGAATTAATAAAAACAATTTTTTTTTCTTTTATTTTTTTATTATTAATAAAAAGTAAATTAAAGTTGATCTGTGTTCCATATTCCAGATAGGATGTGATAAAAAAGGAAATCAAAATACCTCAATGATGTACACATTAAGTGCTAGATATCCAACATAATGGAGGTCCTCAAGCATGTTAATAGTTGTGTGTTCATCACTTTATCCTCCTGAAGAGCATTTACAACAAGATAAGCATCTTCAAGGGCTTTTACCAGCAAAAAGGCAAATATCACCTACAGGTCAGGATAGATATTATTTTTTTCTTTTGGTCTAAAACCATTTACAAAAACTACACATGTCACAACAGAGAAAAAAGAGATTTACACAAGTCAAGATACAGATTATTACATGATTTTTCATGTAAGTGGCTTGTTTATATGATTTCGTTATTCCTTGGTTTTGATTTGGTTATTCCTTCAACTACCACCATAGTAAAAAAAAAAAAAAAAGCCCAATAGCTTCCTGTAATAGAATCAGAAGACCACTTTAGACCTAGGTTATTTTTACTATTTATTAAAGTGTAATGTTTAAAGACCTACCGCATTACCCTTGATCTTGGATAAGGGTGTCCACAACTTTCTATCTCCAATCAACTAAACCTCATCATTCTTTATATATATCCAAGCTTTTCATGTTTTCCCCTGTTTTTATCTGAAGGATTGAAGGGTTAAGGGGTAAATATCAAAAATAGCAACTTACACCCCTTTAGTGACCATGTTAATGAATTTCTATATATGTAACAAAAATATAGTGTTATGAAACGACACCTTTTTGTTTTGAACTCCAACCTTTAATGGATGCATCTGATTTCCATAATTGGATACTGCACGACCACGAAACCAAATAAAAACATCAATATTTCTTGACAAAGGCTTACCAGTAACTCATCTGTTTTAGCATAATTGGGTCATCAGTAACTTATCTTGAATTCCATCATCATTAATTTCAAACACAAACAAAAACATCAAGATTGGTTTACAAAAAGAATAAAAAAAACAAGATTGGTTTTACCTGAACACAAACTATAATTACAATCATTACATCTTTCAAGTTAAAGACACAACCTTTCGTGGTGGTTTCTACTTGAAGGTAGGTTGGATATACCTGTTCTGTACTCAAGACTCATGAATCCTCGGATTGAAAACAAATATCTATCATATTCAACATAAATTCGATTTTTAAAAATCAAAATAGAATATGAGAGTAGGTGAGAGTCGATATCATAAGTTGCAACATCATACACAAGAGATTGCATAAAATCTTACATAGAGCTAATCTTATACTGTAGAGTAGGATGTTATTATAGAGCAATTTTCAAATTTGGTTTTTTAAGCGTGACATACAAACCAATTATTTGTGTTCTTTAAATCAAATACAAGTTCCATTCGATGTATGATGATATTTCTTAATTTGTATTTACAAGGGAAGAAATAGGATCATATAGACTAAAATGAAAGTACAATGCCATTTCTATGGGTAAAAAGTTTCATAAAAATATGATTCACTTATAAGTTTGAATTTTTTAATGATATCATGTAAACAAAACCTTAGCAAATATGCGAAGAGTTAAAAAAAGGACAAATACCTTCAATAAGTCTTTGTATAGCATTTAATCACACTCATCAAATCTAAAAAAATAAACATAAACTTTGAAGTTAATAATGAAGAAAAACATATATCTAATTTAATTGAAGTAAAATAAACACCAATAATTAATACCTAAATAACATAAAACTTTGTTGGTGCAAATCTGATATCATACCTTCTTGATTTGCTTTCAATTCAAATACACAATAGAAAAATAAATCACAAAATCAGAATTTTTATGTGTAAACTAGAACTAATAAGGGTGTGATAGAAAAAAAAAATATACAATAAAAATAACAACATAGGCTATAGTGGTTCGTTCAACAAAAAAAATTCAATAAACAGAAGTATAACCTGTAAATATTCTAAAACATGAAGTAAAATCGGAGGTTTGTTCATCATCCATGGGATCGTACGGTCCATATTTTTGAACCTGAAAAAAAATGTGGTTCTTCAACATTCTTGAGAAGAAAACCCTTAAATCAAACCAATTAAAAAACGAACCTTTGTCTAGTTTGTTCGGCACACTCTTGGAAGACTTCAACATTACTTGAGCCCTAGAACATGAAATTGAAACCCACACAAAAATCCATTAACACACAGGACAAAAAGAAGGAGATTTGGACTCAAGTTTGAGTTCTTTTGACATGAAAAAAGATGGTACATTCAACATTATTCAGAAGAAAACTCAAAAATCAAACAAAGTAAAAAAAAAAAAAAAAAACAAACCTTTATCTTCTTTGTTCGTTACAATCTTGGAAGACTTCATGATTATTTGAGCCCTAGCACATGAAATCGAAACCCATACAAAAATCAGTTAAAACATGACAAAAGGAAGGAGATTTTGGCTGCATATTTGTTGGTGGGGTTTAACGTACGTAAGTCGATGGGTGTAACGATGTTCGTGACAAAGGGTGAGGGTTTTCGTCAAGACTATTGTGGTGTCGTTAATGGCTTTCAAGAGGAGTAGGAGCATTCTATTCTATGGCTTCCGAAAGAAGGAATGTGTTTAAACGGCCGAAAGAGAAGAAGGAAAGATTAGGGCAAGTTGTAAAGTGTGCATATGTGTTTCTTGATTCTCATTGGTCAAAACCTTTTCACATGGATTACAGATAGCAAAATCCTCACCGTTCCTTTTAGATCCAAAGGTCTAGAACTCATCCCCTTGTTTTTTAAGACATCGTCTTAAACTCTTAAGGGTCCACCATTATATATGGTTTATATATATATATATATATATATATATATATATATATATATATATATATATATATCTTTGTGTATTTTTGTGCATAGTTGTATTTAAATGTGTGTCTGTGTGTCTATTTCAATTTTATGAAATTGATTTCAAATTCATGTTGTTTTCTAACACTACGAGAAAAACAGGACACCTACCAACTCCAAATGCAAATGCTCAGTCGTTGCTTTGTATGACCACCCTCCCTTGGTATGGGTTTTATTATTGTTATTTACAATTTACAAATGATATGTGGGGTTCTAATATATTATTAGCTATGAATCTTTTGAAATGTTTGTATGCCATCTAATTTTAGTTATCTAAGAACATTCTTTTATATGCTATTTGACAATCTCAACAGTAGAGCCTGCCTCTTAAGTAGTAGAGTATAAGAACATCCTTTTACATGCTAACTGACAATCCCAACAAACAGACCCTGCCTCTTAAGTAGTCGAGTATAAACAGGTAAATTTTGTTAATTTTTATGGTCTTTTTACTATATTTAATATATAGATTGGTAATAAAATGAATGAAGATTAATATATTATGCATTTGGGAACATGAGTTTATGAAAACACATTTTTTTTCAGGGGAAGCTATTGCTTGTAAAGCTGTAAATGTAGAAACTGGAACTACAGTGGTTGTATTTGGACCGGGTGCAGTTGGGTGAGCTAAATGATTATTATAAACTTATATAAAGATTTACCTTTTAGGCGTTACATATAAAGGCTTTCATAAAGTTTTGTAATTGAACAAAACAAACACTATACACATAACCTCATAAAGTGCATATATATATATATATATATATATATATATATATATATATATATATATATATATAACAATCAGTTCAACGGAATGGAAACCAATAGAATCAGATTGACTATTGTCCTTTGGGTTCCCACGATCTATACATGCTTAAAGGTCATGGTCACTACTTTTGTTGTCATATAAGTTTAATCTGTTAAAGCTTTTGTTTAACATAAATTGCTTCTCCCTACAATGCGCATCAGTTTTTTTTAGTTTTGTTATCTTCCCATAAGGTCTTCTGCTCCCCATAGATGAAATTTTCATTAGCCTTTTATTAGATAGCTGCAAAGGTTTTTGTTTTTTAATATTGTGAATAGGTTTAAGCTTTTTATTGATCATCCAGCATGTGAAAATGATGCTTTGGTTTAATAATCATCTCAGTTGAATTATCTAAAATTGAAAAGGGTACTTCAGTCCTTTTTTGGTGATTTACAGGTGTGTTGCTAAAAGTAAAAATAAATAAGGGAGGCCTGGTCTTAGTGAGATCAAAATGATTTTGGTCATTGCTTTATTAAATGAATGTAAGTACCCAGGCCTTGCTTTCTGAATATGACCAATTTACCCTTGGACATAAATTGAAAAAAAAAAAAGATTTGTTGTTTGGCCGAATCATTGCGATATTAATATTTTGTTGATGGATGTTTGCAAGTTGATGATTGTACCGATTTTTCTTGCTTTTGCCCTAAGGGTATGATGGTGAACTTAAAAATTGCACCTCTAAACTGTTTTTATATTAATAAAATTCAATTTTTAAAGTTTTAGAATCATATTGCGCCTGCACTCTTTTAATATTAAAAAAAATCAATTTTTGCAGACTTAAGATGATATTGCCTATGAACACTGTTTTTATATTAATAAAAATTAGTTTATATAGTTTTAGGATGAAAAATTGCCCCTGCATACTATTTTAATATTAAAAAAATACATATATTTGCATTTTTAGGATAATATTGCCCCTACACACTTTTCATATTAATAAGATTAATTTTTTCTAGTTTTATAACCATATTGGCCCTAATATTCTATTATTAAGATTCATTTTTTATAATTTTAGAACCATCTTACACCTGCATACTTTTGTTATATTAATAAAATTCAATTTTTAAAGTTTTAGAACCATATTGTCCCGACAAACTGTTTTTATTAGGTAGCTTTTGTGAAACTAATTGTAGCCTGAACTTTATGATACATGATTGTAGCTTGATTACATATTTTGCAATAGAAAATTATATTCATATAATATCTAATTCTTCGTATGTTAACAGACCCGAATGCTAAATAGATCTTAAGGTGAAGGAAGCAAAAGTATTTTGCTAAAAGTTTTGATTATTGGCGGTTGGTCATTAAAATGGTTAACATTTGTAAGTCATTAATGTTTCTGTTTTTTCCAATTCTTTGGCATTTCCAACCCCATAAAATGGGGATCTTCCCTAGTTGCTTCTAAAATCCTATCAAAGTACACACAACTATATTTATTTAAAGCTACACACAATTAATTTTCAATGACAATAAAACAATTAGAAACATTAATTTAAGATACAGAACAAACTATCTTCTTCTTCATCTCGTTCAAGAACACCTCCAATGGAGGTGTTGTTCTTGAGAAATCAATCAAAACAATGGGAATTCAAACCTCCCTCCTTCCCCATTCTTTTGTCAAATAAGCAAGCCAAACACCACCGTTCTTCATCTTCTTCCTACTTCCTCCTATCACCTGGCTCCACCACCTTACACCGTCACCACCATACCACCATTCCACCTCCATCTTTCCTGTCAAGAACCAAAACCAAACACTCCAATGATTTCTATCAAAACAAACTAAAATCAATGTCGATGCCTCTTCAAGGTAAGATCGAGATGATTCTGCTAATCAATTAGATTCTATGTGGTTAATTGGAAACATATTTTTCTCAAATTATATGCATCTGTTTAGATCGATGCGTTTCTCTCTTCTGGAAATTACTTTGTTTTTTTTTTTTTTTTTTTTTTTTTTTTTTGCATCTTTTACCCTCTCTGTGGGATTAAAATGAAAATTATTCAACGATATATAACTGATGTATATAGCTAATTACAGGATGGCTTACCAACGCATTGCATCTCATTGGATTGCTTTAGGGTCAAATGGTCCTGTCTTCACTGCTACCGCTGCTTGCGGTGTCCGGACCTCACACCTCGCAGCTGGAAGAGACGAGGAAGACTTCGCTGCTTCTTCACGCCCTCCATTTCTTCGGACCCCGTCCACCCTCGCTGCTGCCCTACTGCATCCCGTTTCTTTCTTTTCTCAACTCGGTCAGGCAATGATCGAGGATCCGATTTCCTTCGATTCTCGGCTACCGGTCATGAACAACCACCGTCGCGCCACCTCCATCAATTTCCTTCGTGATTTTCCGCATTCTCGAATCAGACGAGGATCAAGCCTTCCCTCCCTCCTCTTCGGCCTCATCGACCACCGACGAGACTTCCCTTAGCCTATAAGCGATCCGAAGTCGTCGGACCTCTGGCCGCTATGTGTTTCCTTCGTGATCTTGCCGAATCAGATAAAGACGGAGACCTAATCAGAGGAAGACGACGCCCCTTTTCTGTGTTGAGTCATTTGATCGATTTCACCGGATCCTCAAACAGATAACGGGTTTTGATTTTGACCCAGTCAAAAGTCAAATTTAACTCAAACTTACATTTAAATTTCTCAAAATTGACCCTCATTTGACAAATACCTTACAAGATTAGTCCAATCGTCAATCATTGAATCCATTTATTCCAAACAACCCCTCCTTTGAAATTATTTTATCCACATTAGTCCTGCTTTGGTTAATTAAATTACCAAACAATCGCTATACTTTAGTGAAGTTACGATTTAGCCCCCAATAGTTTAAGTGCGTTACAAAATGGACTCGAAACTATTTTAAAGCTCAAGAATTGTGGATTTGCGGCTTCTCACGTCAAACTTCTCAAAGAAACCGAATTCGAACGATAGGAACTCACACTTCAAGTGTGAGTGCTTACGGCCCCTTTATAATATTTTAATTATTTTGGGGGAGAATACATGTGCCTTAATATTTTCCTTATACAAATCAATTTCTTATTTTGGCAAAAATAAAATAAATCTAGTTTATAAAAATATTATTATTTAACAATTTATCATATTGTTACAGATACACTACTATAAACTTTTCGTGTATGTGGTATGGTTATTTGGTCATGAAATAACCGATTCACACAACAAACACTAAATGATACAAAATTATATGATTTTTATTGGACATTGCATATTATAACAAACATATTATGAAAGTTTATAGTATTTCAAGGATTTGAGCTATTACTATGTAGTTATTATTGTGAAAAATGTTTATAAGGTGTATAATGACAAGGCCACACACACATATATACATATATATATATATATATATATATATATATATATATATATATATATATATATAAGTGTCCTATGCGACTTCAAAAGATACGAAATAGTCATCTAATCACAACGCATAAATGTTATATCATTAAAATTATATAACAACACTAATATATAAATTATTATATATGTCATATACCATTTCCAAAATAACTATTTCTAAAATATATGGCTATTTGGACACTTATCATATACAAACCTCAAAATTCATTATATATATAAGATTTTTTTCCTAAAGTCTTTAACAAATATATAAATTATGACTTGTAAGGTTATTAATACATATACACTTGTTTGAAACGTATGAATTTTATATAAAATACATTGTATTCACTATTATAAAAAATGTTGGAAATACAAACCTGTGTGTAAACCAAAACCAAATATAATCATAAGCATATCTTTCCAAAAACCACATCTTACATGCTCAAATCTAGAAAAACCATATATGGAAAAACAAATCGATTATACAACGTAAAGGGAATGATTTCTCTCATTTTATCACTCTTCCTTCCCTACACGTTCCCTTCTAATACATTATATAATATATTATAAGAGAACCCCTTTTGTGAACAGTTCTTCTCTGGAACTGGCTGGATTTTTTTTTAAAGTTCTAATCTCTCGCCTTTGACTTTTTGTCTCAGGCGCTTCTCGATTATTCTCCATCGCCTTATCTCCCTTATCTCCAATCTTTTTCTTTCTAGATGCTTCCCAGCACTACCCTTTTTGTCTCCCACACTACTCCGACCTCTGATCTATCTAGCTTGATCAATCGATAGTTGGTTTGCAAAGCAAAAACCATATCCCTTAACCTGCCATAATTGTTTTTTTCATATCTTTTGATACGTCACTCCCAATACACATTGCCTTCCTGCTTCGGCCTCTATGTCAACAAGAATCTATGAACGTCGCCACCATGAGCTTTTGGGGTTGCTTTTGCATTCTTCTTCAGGTATGTTATGGTCGAAATTGATCTGGCATAGTCGTCTTTTTTTTTTCTCTTGATTTACTACATTTAGCTTAGTCATTTTTTTTTTCTCTTGATTTACTACATTGATCAGACGTTTTTAGTTTATTTGAACGTCAAACTCTACCCGTCATTTCGTGGACTTTTGTATAAAGGAGTTTAATTACGTCTGAATTTTTGGAATCACTACTACTTGAACATAAGTAGACACTTTTAGAATATTTATATGAATCGGTATGAGGAAACGAGAATCGAGGTATACATCACAATAAATAAATATATATTGTGAAAAATGTTTATAAGTTGTATAATGACAAGGCCATATATATATATATATATATATATATATATATATATATATATATATATATATATATATATATATATATATATATAGGAATGAGTTCTATGCAAAACAAATAATTAGGGCAACATCTACCGGAACCGATAATCAAATGACACGTGTCCATTTCTTTCTTCACAAGTAATGTATTGTGGAATTTATTGTGGAAGTGATGTGTTATCATGTTTTTATTGGTTCAAATATGTGTTGCCCTAATCATTCATTTTGCATATAACTCTACCCTATATATATATATATATATATATATATATATATATATATATATATATATATATATATATATATATATATATATATATATAGGTTCAGGTTTATTTGAGACGATTCTAATTTTGTGAAACCGTGAAACCAAATCTAAAAATAATTTTAAAATGCAAAATAAATGGAAAATCCAAAAATTCTTTTTTTAAATATTATTTTCGAAACTTGAATTAACTAAAAAAATTAATATATATATATATATATATATATATATATATATATATATATATATATATATATATCTTTTTTTTTAAAATACGTGAAATATGCTAATAGAATATATTACACTAACATATTCTAAAAAATAATTTTTAAATGCAAAATAAATGAAAAAATCTAAAAATTCTTTTTTTAAATATTATTTTCGAAACTTGAATTAACTAAAAAAATAAAAAAAATAAAAAAAAAATTATATTTTTTTGAAAAATACGTGAAATTTTCTAATACAATATTACACTGTACATATTCTAAAAAATAATTTTAAAATGCAAAATAAATGGAAAAATCCAAAAATTCTTTTTTTAAATATTATTTTCCGAACTTCAATTAACTAAAAAAAATAAAAAAAATAAAAAAATGTTTCTCACGGTCCCATAAAATTAGGTCGTCTCACATGAACCTAACCATATATATATATATATATATATATATATATATATATATATATATATATAGTGTCGTATGCGACTTCAAAAGATCTGAATTAGTCGTCTAATCACAACGCATAAATGTTATATCATTAAAATTATATAACAATACTAATATATAAATAATTATATATGTCATATATCATTTCCTTTCCAGAATAACTATTTCTAAAAAATATGGCAATTTGGACACTTATCATATACAAACCTCAAAATTCATTATACATATAAGAATTCGTTCTTAAAGTCTTTAACAAATATATTAATTATGACTTGTAAGGTTATTAATACATATACACTTGTTTGAAACGTATAAATATGTATACAATACATATACACTTGTTTGAAATGTATAAATATTATATAAAATACGTTGTATTCATTATTATAAAAAATGTTGGAAACACAAACCTGCGTGTAAACCAAATCCAAATACAATCATAAGCATATCTTTCCAAAAATCACATCTTACATGCTCAAATCTAGAAAAACCATATATGGAAAAACAAATCGGTTATACAACGTAAAGGGAATGATTTCTCTCATTCTATCACTCTTCCTTCCCTACGCGTTTCCTTCTGATACATTATATAATATATTAAAAGACAACCCCCTTTGTGAACAGTTTTTCACTGGCGTTGGCTGTAAATTTTTGTTTTAAAGTTCTTATCCATCACCTTTGACTTTTTGTCTCAGACGCTTCTCGGTTCTTCTCCACTGCCTTATCTCCCTTATCTCTTATCTCTTTCTTTCTCTTTCTTTCTGGATGATTCCCACTGCTACCCTTTTTGTCTCCCACACTACTCCGATCTCTGATAGTTGGTTTGCAAAGCAAAAACCATATCCCTTAACCTACCATAATTGTTTTTTTCATATCTTTTGATACGTCTCTCCCAATATACATTGTCTTACTGCTTCGGCCTCTATGGCGACAATAATCTATGAACGTCACCACCATGAGCTTTTGGGATTACTTCTACATTCTTCTTCAAGTACGTTATGGTCGAAATTGATCTGACATAGCCGTTCTTTTTTTTTTTCTCTTGATTTACTACATTTAGCTTAATCAGTTTCTAGGGTTTACCTATGTCGACGTTTCTGATGTTAACGTATATAACAAATAAATTGTATACTTGATACACCTCTACAAACTAAAAACATCTTTTATCAATTGGAGTAAGCACACCTTACTATACCAACCTACAATTTCAATCAACTATTGTCATCATTGAAATTCGATCGCACTGCGGCCTTTGTTCCACCGCTATGAGCTCCAATAACAAATGGGATAATGACTTGAAAGGGTATCGAACTTTCGATTTTTGTCACATTTAGTCACTAAACTTTTTTTCGTTATCTATTTGCCATTGAACTATTGAAACTGTTCACATTTTACCCTTATGACCGGCTGTTTGCCGGTCATAAGGGTAAAATGTGAACAGTTTCAATAGTTCAATGGCAAATAGATAATTAAAAAAAGTTTAGTGACTAAATATGAACAAAATCAAAAGTTCGTTTCCGTCTAAAAAGTTCAATGACTAAATGTGAACAAATTTCCTCTTGTATTATGTTTTAGCAAATTATTTATTTTTGTTAAATTGTAGCAACATTTGTTGATGAAGAAATCTATGAAATTAAAAAAAAAAAAAAAAAAAAAAAAAAAAAAAAAAAAAAAAAAAAAAAAAACCTAAAAATATATTTAAAAAAGAAAAAGAAAAAACCAAAACCGAAATAAAAAACCAATGGTTTGACATTTTCCAAAATAAAAAATCAAAATTTCCAATTTGATTTTGGTTTTACAAAAAAATGAACCATTCTCACTGATGTGAATTATGACCATTGGTTTGGCATGCGAAATTTGTGACATCCCATGAATATATAGTTACAACATCGTCTGAACTCGTAATTCATAGTAAGGGGTTAGAGTATCATTGCATGAATACGTAGTTACAATATCGCCTAAAATCGTAATTCATCACCTACAAGTTATGTGTCTGCTGGTGTTTCCACTGGGTTGTCTAGAATAGTCCGTGGTCGCCATCTATACTCTGGTAGATGACTACATCGCCACATTGTTGGTTAAGGTTATGGTATCTCCTTCCATCCTACATCACATATTCATCATCATCTATTTACCTAATTATCATCACCTTTCTATCATCACCTATCTCTCGTCATTTTATTTCATCACATTGCTGGTTAAGGTTATGCTTCCTAACTTCGAACCCCAAGCTTTGCTCTACTAAAGTTTCATATTCTCGTCTCTCTGGACCTAGAAGGGTCCAGATCTATCACACCAAAAAGCTCAAGATAGCTCTTCCTCTCACTCTACACACTCAAGCTCGCTAGGGTTCTCACTTATGGGAAAAGTAGTCGCAATTGAAGGTCATAAGTTCTTTTAAATATGGCTCGGGCCCAAAGATTTAGGGTTTCTGCCAACAGCGCAGACTCATCGAATCGCCTCACCGACTTGTCGAGTCCATTCATTGATCCGAGTCATCAGTCGCGGCCTTACTCGACGAGTTGAGGCGTCAACTCGTCGAGTCTCTCTTCTTAACTCAAAAGAAAAATACTTAAATTATGATACCTGGAAATCCGGATGTTACATTTTGTTTTTCTATTTCATAGATTTCTTCATCAACAAATGTTGCTACAATTAAACAAAAATAAATAATTTTGCTAAAACATAATACAATAGGAAGTTTGTTCACATTTAGTTATTGAACTTTTTAGAGGGAAACGAACTTTCGATTTTGTTCACATTTAGTCACTAAACTTTTTTTCGTTATCTATTTGCCACTAAACTATTGAAAATGTTCACATTTTACCCTTATGACCGGTAACAGCCGGTCATAAGGGTAAAATGTGAACAGTTTCAATAGTTCAATGACAAATAGATAACGAAAAAAAGTTTAGTGACTAAATGTGACAAAAGTCGAAAGTCCGTTACCCTTTCAGATCATTATCCCATAACAAATATCTAGGTTTTGCGTTTACATACAATAATCGATTAGGGTTTTACTCCGTTCAGTTGAATTTATTTCGTTTTCCAAACCTCCGATTAGAAGTCGCCCCCTTCTACTTTTCATGTGTTCCCTTATCTCTTCCTCTTTATTTCTACAAGTATGTTATCAACAGACTATTGGAATGTATTTGTGTCATATATATAATGAAACGTCCCAAAATATGACCCAAAATTTTTTGTTTAAATAATACTAAAACCATAACATCGAATGTCATAAAATAAAACTCATACGTCAATATCTCAAAATCATAATAAAGTGTCGTGATAAAAAACTGTATCAAAACTGTGTCAAGTCATATCTAAGAAAAACTAAACCAATTCCCAGGATAAACACTGAAGTTGTGGTGTGTGCGATGCCATCATCCGAAGCTCTTCTGTTTACTTGTGGGAATACCTGAAACCAAAACTAAAACTGTAAGCACGAAGCTTAGTGAGCTCCCCAAAACTACCACATACTAAACAAACATATAAACAACTACTGGGCCTTGCCCAATACATCGGACCGAAGTCCGGAACTAACCAGGGTCGTGCCCTCTGCATCGGACCGAAGTCCGGAAACTGCATCGTACCGAAGTCCGAAACTAACCAGGGCCTTGACCTCTGCATCGGACCGAAGTTCAGAAATTGATTGTTGTCCCCTGCATCGGAACGAAGTCCAAAACTATCTGGGACCTTGTCCCCTGCATCAGACCGAAGTCCAGAACTACTGAACATAGCATGGCATAAACATATCAACTAGTATAACAACATATACTGCATACTGCATCGGACCGTAGCTTGGAACACTTAACACATAAATTCTATCTGAGCCACTAAGGCATCAAAAATACTAACTACTGCAACGGACCGAAGTCCAGAAACTACTGCTACCTAAACGGGCCGACATTGTAGCCTTAAACCTGTTCCTACTAAAAGGAAACTCACCTTGAAAGTTGGCTGCTTAAACTCTACTTGGGAACTGTCTGTTGCTGCTCCGGTCTCTCCCGGCTACAATTCCCACAAACACACTCAATCAACTACTGATAACTATACTGAGGGTAAAATGACTATTTTACCCTTGGTCAAAGTCAACCTCCTGGTTATAGTCAATATACAGTTGACCCGACTCGTCGAGTTGGGATGCCAACTCATCGAGTCTCTACTCTTATTTCTCATTACTGCCCATTACTATTCGTAGAGTTTGGCGTAGACTCGACGAGGTCCTCCTCGATACTAATAAACAGTCTATCTTCATCTGACTCACTGAGTTGTATGAACAAATCGTCGAGTTCCCCTTCATCATAAAATCATTCTAGCCTGCGACTCACCGAGTAGTATGAACAACTCGTCGAGTCTGTTCTTAAGGCAAGAAGATTGCCTTGGACTCGCCGAGTCAGGGCCTTGACTCGCCGAGTCCCTCCATTGTTGAGTTTGACTTCCAACTTACTGAGTCCATCTCTAACTCACTGGTTCCACTTGGCATAACTCAAAAGGGAAAAATCGGGGACTCGCGACTCGACTCGCCGAGTTTGAAGAACAACTCGCCGAGTCGCTTGCATGAAAACACTATTAAGTCGATTATGATCAATTCCATTGCATTCGACTTATAGATCTGGGTTCCTAAGGCTTGTTTCACCCGTAAAGTTTCCAACTTTATGTGTGTATATGCATCAATGAAGGTTTAAAGGCTCTAATGGGACCAAAAGTGTAGATCTAGGGCTTTTATACAAGCATGGTCCCATAAATGTCGTAGATCTGAGCTTCTAGAGCTCAGACATGGGTAGATCTGATGGCTATTCATCACCACATGTTCTCTATATTACTACCAAGCCAAAAATGGCAAAAACAAGGCAAATAAGAGATCTAATTGAAGAAGGACAAAGGTTTGAGCTTGATACCTCAAAGAAGACTGTAATACCACAAGGAAATCGGATCTACTTTGATCCCCCTTGATTCCTCCTCGTCTCTTCTCTTCTTCTAGCTTTAAATGCACTAACAACTTGCACAATATGAGAAATCACACCAAAAATGATAAGGAACGGCTAGGGTTTTAGTATGGAACTCTCTGTGGGTGAGGGAGGCTGATTAGTGCACAAAAAGTTGTTTAAACAGGGTGCAAACCCTTAGATTTAGGGTTTCATCTAGACTGGCGGACTCGCCGAGTCCAAGCATATGGACTCGCCGAGTAGACTGCTCCAAACACGTGCTTATCCTGTCCCTACTCGACGAGTCGGGCTACTAACTCGTCGAGTTCCTCTTGAAAACTTGAAAAATAGATATTTAAATACATACCAAAATTGGGGCGTTATATATATATATATATATATATATATATATATATATGTATATATATATATATATGTATATATATATATGTATATATATATATATATATATCTTTGTGTATCTTTGTACATAGTTGTATTTAAATGTGTGTCTATGTGTCTGTATCAATTTTAGGAAATTCATTTTAAATTCATGTTGTTTTCCAACACAATGAGAGAAAAAGGACACCTACAAGCTCCACATGCAAATGCTCAGTCGTTGCTTTGTATGACCACCCTCCCTTGGAATGGGTTTTATTATTGTTATTTAAAATTTACAAATCATATGTGGGGTTCTAATATATTCTTAGCTATGAATCTTTTGAAATGTTTGTATGCTATCTAATTTTAGTCATCTAAGAACATTCTTTTATATGCTATCTGACAATCTCAACAACAGAGCCTGCGTCTTAAGTAGTAGAGTATAAGAACATTCCTTTACATGCTAACTGACAATCCCAACAAACAGAGCCGACCTCTTAAGTAGTCGAGTATAAATAGGTAAACTTTGTTAATTTTTATGGTCATTTTACTATGTTTAATATATAGACTGGTAATACAATGAATGAAGATTAATATATTATGCATTTGGGAACTTGAGTTTATGAAAATTCATTTTTTTTTCAGGGGTAGCTATTGCTTGTAAAGCTGCAAATGTAGAAACTGGAACTATAGTGGTTGTATTTGGACCGGGTGTAGTTGGGCGAGCGAAATGATTATTATAAACTTATATAAAGATTTAACTTTTAGGCGTTACATATAAAGGCTTTCATAAATTTTTGTAATTGAACAAAACAAACACTATACACATAACCTTATAAAATGCATATTATTTATATAAAAAAACAAACAATCAGTTCAACAGAATGGACAACAATAGAATCAGATTGGCTATTGTCCTTTGGGTTCCCATGATCTATACATGCTTAAAGGTCATGGTCACTACTTTTGCTGCCATGTAAGTTTAATATGTTAAAGCTTTTGTTGAATATAAATTGCTTCCCCTACAATGCGCAACAGTTTTTTTAGTTTTGTTATCTTCCCATCAGGTCTCCTGCTCACTATAGATTTAATTATCATTAGCCTTTCATTAGATAGATGCAAAGGTTTTTTTTTCTTAATATTGTCAATAGGTTTAAGCTTTTTATTGATCAAACAGCGTGTGAAAATGATGCTTTGGTTTAATAATCATCTAATTCGAATTATCTAAAATTGTAAAGGGTACTTCAGTCCTTTTTGGGTGATTCACAGGTGTGTTGCTAAAAGTATAAATAAATAAGGGAGACCTGTTCTTAGTGAGATTAAAATGATTTTGGTCGTTGCTTTATTAAATGAATGTAAGTAACTAGGTGTTGCTTTCTGAATATGACCAATTTACCTTTGGACCTAAATTGAAAAAAAAAAACATTTGTTGTTTTGGCGGAATCATTGCAGTATTAATATTTTGTTGATGGATGTTTGCAAGTTGATGATCGTACCAATTTTACTTGTTTTTGGCCTAAGGGTATGATGGTAAACTTAAAAATTGCACCAGCAAATTGTTTTTATATTAATAAAATTAAATTTTTACAGTTTTTGAACCATATTGCGCCTGCACTCTTTTTATATTAAAAAAAAATCAATTTTTGCAGAATAAGGATGATATTTGCCATGAACCCTGTTTCTATATTAATAAAAATCAATTTATATAGTTTTAGAATGATATTGCCCCTGCATACTATTTTAATATTAAAAAAAATAAATATTTGCATTTTTAGGACAAAATTGCACTTGCACACTTTTTATATTAATAAGATTTTTTTTTTCAGTTTTAGAACCATATTGCCCCTAATATTATATTAATAAGATTCAATTTTTAGAACCATATTACCCTTCACAATTTTGTTATATTAATAAAATTAAATTTTTTCAGTTTTAAAACCATATTGTCCCAACAAACTATTTTTATTAGGTAGGTTTTGTGAAATTAATTGATACTTGATTGTAGCTTGATTACATGTTCTGCAATAGAATATTATATTCATATGATATCCATTTCTTCCTTTCATTGTTAACAGACCCGAATTATCAATAGATCTTAAGTTGAAGGAAGCAAAAGTATTTTGCTAAAAGTTCTGATTATTGGTGGTTGGGCGTTAAAATGGTTAACATTTTGTAAGTAAATAAAATGTTTCGTTATTTTGAATTCTTTGGCGTTTCCGCAAAATGTGGATCTTCCCTAGTTGCTTCTAAAATCCTATCAAAGTACACACAAATATTTTTATTTAAAGCTACACTCAATTAATTTTCAATGACAATAAAACAATTAGAAACATTAATTTAAGATACAGAACAAACTATCTTCTTCTTCATCTCGTTCAAGAAAACCTCCAATGGAGGTGGTGTTGTTGAGAAATCAATCAAACCAATGGGAATTCAAGCCTCCCTCATCTTCTTCCTACTTCCTCCTATCACCTGGCTCCACCACCTTACACCGTCACCACCCTACCACCATTCCACCTCCATCATTCCTGTCAAGAACCAAAACCAAACACTCCAATGATTTCTATCAAAACAAACTAAAATCAACGTCGATGCCTCTTCAAGGTAAGATCGAGATGATTCTGCTAATCAATTAGATTCTATATTGTTAATTGGAAACATATTTTTCTCAAATTATATGCATCTGTTTAGATCGATGTGTTTCTCTCTTCTGTAAAATACTTTGCTTTTTTTTTTTTTTTTTTTTTTTTTTTTGCATCTGATTTACCCTCTCTTTGGGATTAAAATGAAAATTATTCAAGGATATATAACTGATGTATATAGCTAATTACAGGATGGCTTACCAACGCATTGCATTTCATTGGATTGCTTTAGGTTTAAATGGTCCTGTGTTCACTGCTACCGCTGCTTGCAGTGTCCGGACCTGACACCTCGCAGCTGGAAGAGACGAGGAAGACTTCGCTGCTTCTTCTCGCCCTGCATTTCTTCGGACCCCGTCCACCCTCGCTGCTGCCCTACCGCATCCCGTTTCTTTCTTTTCTCATCTCAGATAGTCAATGATCTAGGATCCGCTTTCCCTCGATTCTCGGCTACCGGTCACGAAAAACCACCTTCGCGCCACCTCCTTCGATTTCCTTCGTGATTTTCCCCTTTCTCGAATCAGACGAGGATCAAGCCTTCCCTCCCTCCTCTTCGGCCTCATCGACCACCGACGAGACTTCCCTTGGCCTATAAGCGATCCGAAGTCGTCGGAACTCAGGCCGCTATGTGTTTCCTTCGTGATCTTGCCCGATCAGATAAAGACGGAGACCTAATCAGAGGAAGACGACGCCCCTTTCATTTGATCGATTTCACCGGATCCTCAAACAGATAACTGGTTTTGATTTTGACCCAGTCAAAAGTCAAATATATCTCAAACTTAGATTTAAATTTCTCAAAATTGACCCTAATTTGACAAATACCTTACAAGATTAGTCCAATCGTCATTCATTGAATCCATTTATTCCAAACAACTCCTCCTTTGAAATTATTTTATCCACATCAGTCATAGTCATGCCTTGGTTAATTAAATTACCAAACAATCCCTATACTTTAGTGAAGTTACGAATCAGCCCCCAATAGTTTAAGTGCATTACAAAATGGACTCGAAATTATTTTAAAGTTCAAGAATTTTGGATTTGCGGCTTCTCACGTCAAACTTCTCAAAGAAACCGAATTCGAACGATAGGAACTTACAATTCAAGTGTGAGTGCTTACGACCCCTTTTTAATATTTTAATTATTTTGAGGGAGAATACATGTGCCTTAATATTTTGCTTATATAAATCAATTTCTTGTTTAGGCAAAAATACAATAAATCTAGTTTATAAAAATATTATTATTTAACAATTTACCATATTGTTACAGATAAACAAGTATAAACTTTCCGTATATGTATTATGGTTATTTTGTCATGAAATAACCAATTCACACAACAAACACTAACTGATACAAAATTATATGATTTTTATGTGACATTGCATATTATAATAAGCATATTATGAAAGTTTATAGTATTTCAAGGATTTGAGCTATTACTATGCACGTTTATCTATATGTTTACTAAACATATTTTTAGAAGTTGAAAAATCATACGTTTTTAGTTTATTTGAACGTGAAACTTTACCCGTCATTTCGCGGACTTTCGTATACAGGAATTTAATTACGTCTGAAATTTTGGAATCACTACTACTTGAACATACGCAGACACTTTTAGAACATTTATATGAATCAATATGAGGAAACGAGAATCCAGGTATACATTACAATAAATAAATATATATAAAATATATAGTAGTTATTATTGTGAAAAATGTTTATAATTGTATAATGGCAATGCCATATATATATATATATATATATATATATATATATATATATATATATATATATATATATATATATATATATCATTAAAATTATATAACAACACTAATATATAAATAATTATATATGTCATATATTATTTCCAAAATAACTATTTCTAAAGCAAAACCATATATGGAAAAACATAAGATGTGATTTTTGGAAAGATATGCTTAAGATGTCATATAATGAATTTTGAGGATTGTATATGATAAGTGTACAATCATAAGCATATCTTTCCAAAAATCACATCTTACATGCTCAAATCTTGAAAAACCATATATGGAAAAACAAATCAGTTATACAACGTAAAGGGAATGATTTCTCTCATTCTATCACATTTCCTTCCGTACACATTTCCTTCTGATACATTATATAATATATTAAAAGACAACCCCCTTTGTGAACAGTTCTTCACTAGCATTGGTTAGAATATGTATATATTTTTAAGTTCCAATCCACCGCCTTTGACTTTTCATCTCAGACCCTTCTTGGTTCTTCTCAGTCGTATCTCCCTTATTTCCTATCTCTTTCTTTCTTTCTCATTCTTTCTGGATGGCTCCCACCGCTACCCTATTTGCCTCCCACATTACTCCGACCTCTGATCTATCTCGTTTGATCAATCGACAGTTGGTTTGCAAAGCATAAACCCATCCCCTATCCTACCATTATATTTTATTCACATCTTTTTATCCGTCCCTCCACAATACACACCGCCTTCCTTCTTCAGTCTCTATGGCGACAAGAATCTGTGATCTTCGTCACCATGAGCTTTTAGGTTTGCTTTTGTTTTCTGCTTCAGGTACATTATGGTCGAAATTGATTTGGCATATCCGTCTTTTTTTACTTTTCTTGATTTACTACATTTAGCTTAATCATTTTTTAGGGTTTGTCTGTATCGACGTTGGTGATGTTAACAGAGATAACCGATCTGTTGTATTCGTGATACATCTCTATGAACTCAAACAATCTTTTATCAATTAGAGTCATCCCACCTTACTATGCCAACCTGCAACTTCAATCAACTATTGTCAACACTGAAATTCGATCACGCTGTGACCTCTGTTCCACCGCTATGAGTTCCAATAAAAAAATCCACATTTTGATTTTACCTACTATAATCGATTGGGCTTTTATTCAGTTCAGTTGAATTTATTTTGTTTTTTCCTCACCTCCGATCAAAAGTCATCGCCTTCTGCTTTTCACATGTTCCCTTATCTCTTCGTCTTTATTTCTACAAGTATGTTTTTAGCATAGTATTTGAATGTATTTGTGTCATATATATATATATATATATATATATATATATATATATATATATATATATCTTTGTGTATTTGTGTGCGTGGTTGTATGTAAATGTGTATCTATGTGTCTATATCAATTTTATGAAATTGATTTTAAAATTCATGTTGTTTTCCAGCACAATGAGGGAAACAGGACGCCTACAAACTCCACATGCAAATACTTAACATGCAAATACTTAGTCGGCGACCCTCCCTTGGTGTGGGTTTTATTATTTTTATTTACTTTTTACAAATGATATGTGGGGTTCTAATATATTCTTAGCTATGAATGTTGGATAATTATGGGACTACTATATAAATATGTACGATATATTATTAAATACAATTATTATGGTAAGAATATAAATTGTTGATAGACCGATTTATAGAATATTAACTTACCTTGTTGGTTGCGTTCCCGGTTTGACTCAAGATCCTCAAGATCTCTTCCATCTCTCACTATAGGGTATATCTCCATCTATATATACATGTGATGAGGAGCAATCAAGAACATGGAAATACATATGTAAATTTGTTTAGGGTTTGCTAAGGGTTTTACAGAGAGCTCTTGAGATCAACCGGAAAATTCAATCTAGTTTTTTAGATTCGAAGATCATAATGAAATCATATATGAATCCTTCATTCTTGTTTAAGTTTTCTTTTAACCAGATTTGAGATGAAATATTCTAGATTATGCCTCCGTGTTTTATGTTTTGGTTATCAAAATAACCAACCATAGGTATCAGAGCTTACTCGAAGAGAGTATATGAGATATGGTTGAAGAAACCAAGATTGGTTTACATATTATTTTGTTTCACAAATATATGTTTATGTTGTTTTCGTATCCTTTGGTAAAATAGGAAATCATATGTGCATCCTTTCTTTTCTACCGCCATAAGTACCAAAAGGTATTTGATTTTGTCATAATATTTGACCACATGATAGACAAGATTGATCATGATTTTCTTTTGCACTATATTTATTTGGGCTCTAGTGGCTCAACCTAAATAGGCTTATATATATATATATATATATATATATATATATATATATATATATATATATATATATATATATATATATATATATATATATATATATATATATATATATATATATATATATATATATATATATATATATATTTATTCGTTTTTTTGCACGATAAGTTAATGAAGATGGACATCTTATTGTTTATCTTTTAGGCTACATGGTAGCTTCTCATCATGAAGTTTACTGTTTCAATTTTTTTGTTGAGATAAATCATGAAAGTTATTTTACTTTTAGGTGGTGGTCAAAATGAATTTATTGATTCGTTATTGTTAATCATATTTAATTATTATTTTGTATTTTATATTCAAAAACAAGTTACAAAATAATTTGGGGGATATCAATAACAATAAGATACTCATGAATGCATAAACATTTGAAATGTGACCATTGTTATTGTGATTTATATTAATCTCATGTTAGTATTTATTTGCTAGGATAAATTTATGTCCACGACAAATATTATGGTTGTGATATTAAAAAAAATCGAGAAAATTAATAATCAAATATTTGATTTTCATTGATTTTAATGTGTTATATCTCTCCTTGAATTCGAGCACTACCTAGTGCTTCTGAGATTTTATAAATTCTTATAATATATTCTCTACAACAAATCTCTATAAATTCATTTTGATAATTTTGATTCTTTAAATCTTGCTATTATTTAATTATCAGTTAATTTATTGATATTATGTTTTGGTCAGTGATATTGTTGCCAAAGTGACATCTATTATTTGACCAAATTTAGTTGTAAATACATTAATTTTTATACGATATTGATTTATGTGAAAAATCAGGTAGTAAACTACATTTATGAAATGCTTATTTTTTTAGGGTAAATTAATTGACACAATATATCGTTAAAGTGATCTCTTTTGTGAAAGTTAATTTACAACGAACTTAAAGTTTATGCTTTGTGTTTATTAATTCAGATATTAATCGATGCAAAGGTAGGTTAATATTTTACTAGATAAACACATGTTTGATGATAAATATGCGGTATTTTTAGGTTACATGTTATTAATTGACATGATATATTGTCAATTCTTATTATAAAATTTTATAGTTTATGTGTTTATGAAATCAGATATTAGCCGACCCAAAGTTTGGCTGATATTTGGTTGGATAAACACATATTTTGGTTGGATAAACACATATCTGGTGCTAAACATGTAATTTTTTGATTCCATATGATTAATAAGTCAATCCAAAGAGGGGTTTATTAATTAACATGATTTATTTGTTAATGTTTATCAATAAAACAAGGATATCAAAACATGATTTATTTGTTAATGTTTATCACTGTCCAAAGACTTGATATTAATGTTGTATTGATACCTTGTAAAGATGTCATATATTGAATTTATTGATTACGGTTTATGGATTAATGAACATAAAAATAGATTGGCATATGTTTGAATTATGATATTATATCTGCTAACATTGATCACATTTATGATTCATGTACTCAATGATATTAACTTTAAGGAATGGAATGAGGGCATTATGTTAGTTCTCAATTGCATGGATATTGAACTTACATTTTAAATAGAGCAACATTCTTTTAGGATGTTGAGTTTGGGGGAGAAACAAGGTTAAAAATTATCCTTAAGGAAGAATCAATCTTGATTCCTATTATTGCTTTCGATAATATGCAGATTATGAATAAGTGATCGATAATGTTATTCAATCTCTTATTCGGAATACAAAAACTCAACAACCTCAACTTTGGATATCCTATGTGTGGTACTACATTTTTTATCAATTTTTTTTATCTCTTTTGGTTTTGAGATAAATAAAATAAATGATTTTGTATATCACAAATTAAGTGGGAGTAAATTTATCTTTCTGGTTTTGGGAAGATATCTATGAACCTTATTTTGGATCATAAGAAAGTAGCCAAATGGATTTTAAGATATCTATATATAACAAAAGGCTAAATGCTAAACTGTAGGAAATTCAGATGTTTTGGAGATCATTTTTATTAAGAAAATGCTTTTATTAGATGCCAAAATGGTTACTCATCTATATCAGGATACTTTTACATTTTAGCATGATGAGCCATTTCATTCAATAGACTTCAGGAGCTTCTTCCATAATGGAAGAACAAATTGTAGCATGGAATATGGTTGCATTTTGTCATGAGGCTACACATTATTGGTATTGAAGGGCCACTAAAGTTGTGACAATAAGTCAACAATGTTATATTCCAACAACATAAGTTCTATTAAGTCACTCATATTGACATTAAGTTTTCTTCTGTTAACACAATAGTTCAAAATGAAAATACATATAGCACATATGAACAAACTCCATGAAAGTGGATCAACTCATAATGGGATTACCTCCCTAGGTCTTTCATGAGCATACTACACACGTTGGTGTGATATTTGGTTTTAGTGGGAGTTTTATGATGTTTTATGTTTTTTTTTTAATTATGTTTTTCTGTATAGAATTAAGAATTCGATTAACTCTATTATTAGTTGCACTAATTTAAAGTTTGATCTCACTTCAATCTAAAGAGTAATTTTTCGGAAATCTTTTTAGATTTTAAAACCACACATCATGTTTAATATATGTTGTTAGTTATAAATGCATATGTGACCATTGATAGGTTTAGTTACATAAATTGTAATGAAGACCACTTTGACCCTATACTATTATGATTAGTGGACGAGATTGTTTAAGGGTACCAATTGTCACACCTCGAAAACCGAAGGCGGAAACATTTCCGGGGCGGACTCCACGTTAAGTATCAAAATCCAATGCACATAGTAAGTAAAGTAAACAACCATTACATTACATATATAATTTACATTTGTTTCAAAAGTAAAGTTATACAAGTGATATACATATGCATCATATTAACAAAAGTAAAGACGAGATCTTCAGTACGCTCCGTCTTCTCCAAAAGGATTGCTGGGTACCTGTGTATCGCTGACCTGAGAATACAAGCGGTTTGAAAATCAGCATAAAGCTGGTGAGTTCATAAGATGTTTGTTTTCTGAAAATGTACCAGTTTCCTTTAGTTTACCAAAGAGGTTGTTATCCAAGAAAATCTCATATTTTCTTATGTAAAGTTGGTTTACCAAAGAGATTGTTATCCAAGAAAATCCCATATTTTCTTATGTAAAGTTGGTTTAGTTATCACTTGTTACCAATTCGTTTATGTGTTGTATTTTACCCCAGGAAAATCCCATATTTTCCTAAATGTAAGATCGGTTTTATATTACAGAGTATAGTTTTATACATAAAACTATATATTGAGGATCATGGGATTACTATCCCGAACTAGATATGAATTAGTTTGAAATGTGCGATCTATAGACGGAAAGTAGTTTGAAAACCATGGGACTCACATCCCGTACTAAATACAAAACAGTTTGATATACATGAAAATATAATATGAAAACCATGGGACTACTGTCCCGTACTAGATACGATATAGTCTGGTATTCATGGAAACATGGATTGAAATCCATGGGACTACCGTCCCGTATTAGATACAGTATAGTTTAATATTCATGGAAATATAGATTTGGAAACCATGAGACTACCGTCTTGTACTAGATATAGGCTCAAAAACCATGGGATTATCATCCCGTATTAGATATAGTTTCAAAACCATGGGACTACTATCCCGTACAAGATATAGGTTGAAATCATGGGACTACTATCCCGTACTAGATATAAGTTAAAGACCCTGGGACTACCATCCCGCATTTGATATAAGATCAATAGACTGAAAACCATGGGACTACCATCCCGTACTAGATATGGAAACTATATATAGAAAGTAGATATGGAATTGAAACAAAGTCTAAACCAAACTCCAAAGCAATACTACGAATAAACTTATATTAATACGTATTGTGAGTCGGGTAACCATGATGATACAACAAAGAGACCTCCTTGACGCTTGTCAGACGTTGAATGATATCCAGAAATTTGTCACCCCAGGCGTGCCCGCCTAACTGTAGCTATCAGTTAAGGTGTGGGATTGTCAGTCCCAAATAGATCTATTCACAAATTCCTCGCTCTCCCTCCAAGAGACTCTGGTTACACTTCCGGGGAGGATTTACTGCTCATCCATAAAGGGTAGTGACGAACTCACAAGGTAGTACTAAACCATTCATAGGGTTCTCATATGATATCAAACATACAAAAGATTATGAAACATAATACAGTGAATACAACTATATACAATGCAATCATATGACAATACATTCAAAATGAAACGGAGATAAACTGAACCGGACATAGTTTATCTAATAACTTTGTATACATATCGGTATGTGATGAAACAAGAACTAAAGAAGCTCAAATTATTCCCATAATAATTTGATTAGTTTGGTTATTTCCTTAACTGAAATTCATATACTTGTAGTTGATAAGTCATCCCTTATGCTCAGCATAATACATAAGGGGTAAAGGTATTTATACGTTTTCCAGATATTATTTGAAATACATCAATGTTATGTATTGAAAACATTTGTAATTTGCTTGTATTCCCCCCCCCCCCCCTGAAAACATTGAAAAACCATTGAAAAAGGGTAGGGGTATGAACTCACCGGACGAGAAATGTGACGATTTTGGATGCGAAAACGTTGGTTCGGGGCTTGCAAACGTACGAGATTCCTATGTATAATGAAAAGATACACATTTCTATCTAATTAGGACTTAGTTTATTTATTTGTTAGGGATAAACACTTCTAGTTGTGGAAACACCTCATTGCAAGCGTTTGGAGGGACCCGGGTGACAACTACGGACGTGTAATGGCACTAGGGACATGGAATTTGAGTTTACTCCCCAAGATTAAACTCATACAAGAGTTTTCGGCCCATAACATCCATTCCCCATGAGTTTACGGCTATAAACTCATGGTGGGGTGTTTTTTGTTGTTAAATGGCTTCATATGACTAGGGAAAATTTGCTAGGATTAAATCTAAGGCCTTGGAATGGATTAACTTCACATAGGGACCATTTATTGGAGTTTACGGCTGTAAACATGGAGTTTACGGCCGTAAACTCCCCCATACATAGAATCCTTAATGTTTTTGGTCCTTAATCAATCACATGTGATTCTAAAAATCCCTACAAGCCTTGAAATGAATTTGGGGCACCAATTGACATACTTTTAGGAGTTTACGGCCATGGGACACATGCTATGGCTGTAAACTCTCAAATGATGGGTTTGGTTGAGTTTAAGGCCCTAAAACTATTTTTGGTTGGATCTATGATTTATTCTAAGGCTTTTGGTGGTGTTGGATGGCTTTCTAACACATTGGAAATGAGTTTACTCACATTTTTGAGGGGTTTACGGCCCAAGCACATGCCTTGGCCGTAAAATCATATAAATCCCTCCAAATTTATGTTTAAAGTGTTCTTAGTCCATTACTAATATTCTAAAAGTCATATCTAGGTCTAATTTGAGTCGTGGAAGGGTTTAAGGGCTTAAAAACCCTTTAAATATGGGTTTGCGGCCTAAGCACCATCCAGGGCCATAAACTCATATACAAGGCTCCAAATCATGGTTTAAGGCATTCTAGATCCATTCCATAAAGTCATCTAGCCATATTTAAGGTCCAATTGTGGTTTGGAAGGGTTTTGTTGCTCCAAAAACCCCCCATTTAGTTGAGTTTACGGCCTAGGACTGTTCTAGGGCCGTAAACTCATGATAATGGACCTAATCCATGGTTTAAACTCGAGTTTGAAGGCTAGAGAGGTTGCATAACAAGTTAGGGAAGGTACCTCAAAGATTTGGAGCCTTAAATTGATGATTTGGACCTTTAAACTTGGATTTAGGAGAGAGGTTAGAGAGAGAGTAGAGATAGGAAGCAAAAGCTTCAAATGGATGTTTAAACACATTTAAATAGGTCCTAAAACTTGGACACAGTAGAATTCTACCCGATACCGGCATTAAACGGGGCTTTAGGTCGCACCCGATTAAGTTTCCGTAACCCGGCGGGGACGTTTCTAAACTTTTTGGAAATAAACATTTTTGGGCTAATTTCACGAGTTCCAAAGGGGTTTGGACACTCATTAGATTATAATAAACATACAAATTTAAATAATTTAACCCAAAAAGAAACGGAACGATTGATAAACGGTGAATTTTTACGGGTAGAACGGGTTTTCGACGATGGAAAACTTCGGGTTGTTACATTATCCCCCCGTTAGAGAGAATTTCGTCCCGAAATTCAAAGATTTAGATATAGATCATGAATTGGAATGAGATATGGATAGATTTGTTGCCTTGGATTTTCACGCTCTCAAGTGGAATTGGGTCTCTGCTGGGCGTTCCAGCAAACCCTCACTATCGGGACGTGTCTTTATTTCGTACCTTAACTCTCTCAATCGATAATCTCAATTGGTTATCCCATGAAGGTTCCAACCCTTGATGACTTCGATCTCCTCGAAGGAATTGCTAGGGTTTCGTCGAGTAGGTACTTCTAAGGATTCAAGATGTGAAGTACTGGATGTATGTTACTAAGTTCTGAGGATAGCCGAAGTTTGAAGATTGCGGAATCGATTCTACGAGGATCACGAAGGGTCTGATGGTTCTAGAAGAAATTTATGGATATGTAGGCGATAATAATCGATGGGACCCAAGAATCGACGGGTTTCTATGGGTATCTCTGATGCCGACGAATTCCCTATCGCCTTAGTTGTTGGAAAGGTTCACGAGTATGACTGCTTTATTTAGCTATATGATCAAGGAGAATGATTTGACCAAAAGGGTACCACTACTAACCCGTAGTGATCATATTAATTCTTGGCCACCGTCATGGAAACGTCATCCTCACTGAGGTTTGGTCACAAGGTAGTTCCAGAGATTAGGCCGGTGCGAGACTTGGCTATATGTTCGGAAGGAATTCTCGAAATTCTTCGGGAAAGACATTTAGGGAAAAGAGCTGCAGACTTCTCGTTTCCGATGATCACAGGAACGAGGGACGCGTGTCAATTCTTATCAGGAAAACTTTTTGAGCTTTAAAGTATGAAATGATACGAAGGTTTGATGCCGAAGATCACGAGAGTCGGGCCGGGGAAAAGATTTAGATAGGAGACCCTTTCGAAATTAAGGATAACAACATGAATGAAGCTCGGTCATTTCATGTCAATCATAGCATCAAAGCATTTCGTGAAAAATTTCCCATTTAATCGAATGGAACAGAATGATCCTCCGGACTGAGAATACAATCTATACGTACGAAGTTAGTGTTCTCTATCTTGCTGGTTAGCCGTCTCGACGGTACACATTTTCGATTACCAACAAAAGATTAAGTTTAGACAGGTGTTCGAATAGATAGATAACAGGTTACCCTTCTAGTACTAGAATCGAAAAGAGTTGCAGGTATAAGAGTTGTCAAAAGGGAGTATACCTGCGTCGATAGTAGGATCAACAGTTGTCTCCTCTCGTTGTATTGCTAGGACTCTTCCAGTGTTGTCGGTTGTTGCTGCTTTAGGGCAATTTCTTTTGAAATGGCCTACTTCGCCACAACTGTAGCAGGTTAGACTGATTCTCGCTCCGGATGATTGGTTTGTTGGTTTGGGTGGTTTTCTGCAGGTTCGAGCAAGATGGCCCTTCTTGCCACAGTTGTCACAGATCCTTTCGTGACATGGACCAGGAATACGGTGATGGTAGCTGCACTTACCACACCAAGGAAGGGTACTGGTGTATCCACTGGTAGGCGTTTGGGCTGTAGATCCGACAGCTGAAACAACAACAGGGGCAGTAGCAGCATGGACTGCTATTGTTTGCTGTTTCTTAGAGGAACCTTGCATACTCTGGGCCTTCCGTTTGTTCCATAATTTCTTTTTACTTCAACCTCCACTTGTGACTTGCTCAGGAGTGGTGTCCTCCTCATCAGAGTTGTCTTCGTGATCGATTAGGATTTGTGCAAGACACTTAGCGCTTTCGTAGGTGTTTGGCTTCGCAGCCAAGACATTCCCTTTTGTTGGCTGGGTCAATCCCCATATGAATCTCTCGATCTTTTTACTTTCCGGGGTAACCATTCCCAGACAGAGTAACGCCAGATCATCGAATCTTGAGGTATAAGTTGCTATGTCGGAACCCCTCATCTTTAGATTCCACAGTTCATGTTCTAGCTTCTGAATTTCTCCCCGAGGGCAATATTCTGCAAGCAGAAGCTCCTTCATGGCTTCCCAACCCATGGCATTTGCTACAGGTAGAGTTAAGGATTTGACTCGGCTGTTCCACCAAGTCAGGGCTTTGTCAAGGAAGGTGCAAGCGGCGAACTTTACTTTGTCAGACTCCGAACAGGCACATATTTTGAAGATTAATTTGATTTTCTCGAACCATCGAGTTAGGGAAATGACACCTCTAGTGCCATCGAACGATGTGGGTTTCGCATTCATGAAGTCTTTATAGGAACCCCCTCTTTGGTGTCCCTGGCTGTCTTCCGGGTTTTGGGGCTGGGGACCACCTCCTGAGCCACCGGGGTTCATTTGACACATGGTTGCCACCATTGCGGCAGTTAGAACTATCTGGAGCGATGCAAGATCAATTGAGGAGGAGGTGGTGGCAGAGGAGGATTGTTGCTGTTCTTCGAGTTGGGTCTCTTTCTTGGAGGCATCATGATCTAAAAAAATCAGGAAAGAGAGGATCATAAGTCCTCTGAATTGAATCAAGAGATATGGAACAGGGGGTATCTCATCAAGACAAAAATAGCATTATATCAAGCGATAAAGCAGGAAAGAGTTATCAAGGCAGAACATTTTATCGCCAGAGGAATGATCAAGTAACAACGCGTATACGAGGATTTTCTACAAAGGATTGACTCGAGAAATACTCCCATAGTATTTCTTGTCTTGTTGCAACGACGACTCATTGTTTGGGTATTGGGTAAGTTTTAGGCATGTTGCACACCACAGTTACTCCCAAACACATTTTGGCTGTGTCTCGAATGAATATAGTTGGCCAAGCTATATTGATCCTAGACACGACTACATAACTGCCCAGGTTTAACCACAACGCACAGCACCCATTTACTTATGCTTTGTTCTACTTGTAGTTACGGATCTCGGTGGTTAGGTATACTTGTATACTTTTGAAAATACTTGTAGTTTGAAGATACTTTTAATTCAGAGCACTTAGGCCCTTTAGTGTTTATAGTTTTATACCATGTAAGGTTTGGTATACTTCATTCACTATAAACAAGGGCTCTGATACCAATCTGTTACACCCCGAAAACCGTAGGCGGAAACATTTCCGGGGCAGACTCCACGTTAAGTATCAAAATCCAATGCACATAGTAAGTAAAGTAAACAACCATTACATTACATATAGAATTTACATTTGTTTCAAAAGTAAAGTTATACAAGTGATATACATATGCATCATATTAACAAAAGTAAAGACGAGATCTTCAGTACGCTCCGTCTTCTCCAAAAGGATTGTTGGGTACCTATCTATCGCTGAACTGAGAATACAAGTGGTTTGAAAACAAGCATAAAGCCGGTGAGTTCATAAGATGTTTGTTTTCTGAAAATGTACCAGTTTCCTTTAGTTTACCAAAGAGGTTGTTATCCAAGAAAATCCCATATTTTCTTATGTAAAGTTGGTTTACCAAAGAGATTGTTATCCAAGAAAATCCCATATTTTCTTATGTAAAGTTGGTTTAGTTATCACTTGTTACCAATTCGTTTATGTGTTGTATTTTACCCCAAGAAAATCCCATATTTTCCTAAATGTAAGGCCGGTTGTATATTACAGAGTATAGTTTAATACATAAAACTATATATTAAGGATCATGGGATTACTATCCCGAACTAGATATGAATTAGTTTGAAATGTGCGATCTATAGACGGAAAGTAGTTTGAAAACCATGGGACTCACATCCCGTACTAAATACAAAACAGTTTGATATACATGAAAATATAATATGAAAACCATGGGACTACTGTCCCGTACTAGATATGATATAGTTTAATATTCATGGAAACGTGGATTGAAATCCATGGGACTACCGTCCCGTATTAGATACAGTATAGTTTAATATTCATGGAAATATAGATTTGGAAACCATGGGACTACCGTCCCGTACTAGATATAGGCTCAAAAACCATGGGATTATCTGTTGGGTTTTGAGCATTCTAACACTCCTATGGTGTACTTGCAACCATATAAACCTTGGATCTATGTTTTCTCTATAATACATGCAAATAAGAACTTTCCAAGGCTTTAATCCTAACTAGCATATTATGAAGCACTTGTACTACAAAGTACTAGTTAGATGACATACCTTTTGATGTAGCTTGATGTCTTCAAGCTTTAAGAGCTTAGCCCCAATAGTGTGGAAGCCTCAAGTGGAATCACAAATCACCAAAACACCTTGGAAGACTTTAGAGAATATGGATACTTGGTTCTCTCTAGTGAAATTGGCTAGCGCTTCGTAGTGTACCCACACTAGTGCCAATTTCACCAACCAAGGATATCTTTATATATTATGGAAACTAGGGTTAAACCCATGACCTTTCATTTCATATGATCCATGGGTTAAACACTCCATGGACTATCCATGAAAGCTTAGCCCAACCTAAATGAACTTGGCCCATTCCATATATACAAGAGTCCATATTTAACTAGTTCATTTTGATCACTTAATTAATTCTAAATTGATTCTTGATCAATACTAATTAAATAATACGATTCCATATTAATATATTAGAACTTATAATATATTAATATTAATCACAAACATACTATTCTCAAAAGATTATCCATATAAATTGTGACGGTGAAGTGCAACCCAAATGGACCATGCCGGGTCGGGTCAAGTACATACCAAATATAGTTATGGACTTAGACATTAATCCAATAGTCTCCCACTTGGATAAGTCTAAAACTATTATTGCGTATGACTTCAGGAACCGACTGGCAATCGTAGCTCTCAAAATCTTCTGTCGAACTCTGACCTTGTCGATGAACTCTAACCTTTGTCAATGACTTGTCCATTAGATAAGGGATCATATATTCCTCCATTCTAGATATCATATGGACTGAGACATGGATTATAATCATTCTTTCTGTCCATTTGTTGTTTCCCGATTTCCCATTTATGACGACTGACTAATTGAACAAATCAAATCAGTCCTGGCCCGGCCGAGCACTTCCATTTGTCATCATCAAATCATCGAGGGGCCTACAGATATCGCTTTTATCCCGAAGGTAAAAGGAATGGATAAACTTCGAATCATATGGCTTGTTCTACTACTTGTTGAATCATACGCAAAGGCACGTTTTATAGCACCAAGTTACCAAATGCGTTTTCGTGCAATCAATGTACAACCAACTCATAGTAACAACTCATATCTCTAGGTTTCAAGAATATAAGATATTATCATCTCATGATCACTCGTGATTAAAATCCATGAAGTGATTCCAATGAGTGTGGGTTGAATCCAATACTCAGAACTTATGAGCACTCATGAGTGTTGTAGCCCTTTGTCCAACACCTTAGACCTCTACAAGCCAACCCATGACAGTCTTAATTCATATCTACTTCCAACATATGACCGACTGTGGATGGTTTGAATAACTTAGTCATTTCGTAAGAATAACCTAGTTTATTCGGGAAGTCAAAACATGCAAAGTGAAACACAAGAATAATTGAATCCAATATGGTATCAAAACCTATGAACATAAATAAAACACCTTTTATTTATCACCATATGATTACACATTATTCATTGTATACTGTTTCAGCTATCAACTTTATTCTTGAATTTAAAACAATAGTTGTCCCATGCTCCAAGCATGTACATTATGTTTTTTTTTCTAAACACTAGTCATGCCACACACCAAGTATGCATACTATGTTTGTCTATGATCTTTACTTTGTGAACAAGATCAATTGAACATAACTTCAATGATTCTCTTTTCACACTCCCAAATCCTTACTGCAAATGCAAGAATTCCAAATTCATGCCATTTACTGAAATCTGTTAGATTCTAAAGTTATATGCATTAATCCTCTTGTAATGATTATGCACAAAGTCATAAAGACTTGACAAAAACATTACAGAGCATTCCAAATGAGATCAACTCCTTGGAAACATCCTTCTTGCATTAAGTTTCCTTAATCTTACACAGATTGAAAATTCTAACTTTGAAACATTTCCAGATTCCATTTTGACTATCACTTCTGAACAAGAGTTGCCTCCTTACAGATTATGTCAATATGGTCCTTCCAGAATTATCACTATACTTCCAACTGTCCTTGAGCAACAAATCTTTGGTAAACCTTAGATTGTCCTCGACAATTGTTTAATCCTTTTAGTCATATCCAGTTCTAAACCTTTTCCCTTCTTAATGCCCTAGGCATTTGGAAAATTTTAGAAAGGATGAATATAGCACATATAATTGATCCTATATCCGAAGCATATGGGACACGATTCATGATGTCTCACATAAAGACTAAATCAGTCTTTTGCCATACTATTTCCATTTCAATTTGCCAAGTTCTCATAATTCAGATTATGAAAAGGGATGTCGTAAACATAATCGAATTTTAGAACGCAAATAATGGACCCATATACAGAATTTCCTTATGTTGAGCTATTCCAACATGAAATTCATATATATATATATATATATATATATATATATATATATATATATATATCCTTGACTAAATGATTAAAACCTCACGATCTAAGCTTATAGATTTGAGATGAAGTATAATTTCCTCTCCCTTAATTATAGCAAACAACTCTTTCCCAATTGAAACCTTTTGTTTTCGATAATTAACATTGCTAACTTGCAATACTTATCATAATTATCATGCTCCCACTAACATGATGATTATTAGCACAACACTTATGCTCCCACTAGCTTTGACATGTACTCAGAAATCAGCTGACTTTCTTACCAAAGTTCAGATTTCTGATACTAGATTGTTTTGATAAAACTTTATCAAAATCATACACCTTCCCTTAGATAGCACACTTATGTGTCTAAACAATTATGAAGAGGGATGCCATAAGCATAATGGTTATACTTTTTGCCACTTCTCAGAAGTCCAGGTTAGTGTGCCGGTAAACCACACATGCTCCACTAAGGACTTTGAGAATCCAAATATCACAATTGCTATCTAGCTAAAATCTACTTAGTGAAAGTGTTTCCTCACCATCATTTTCATGAATCGGAGAGAAACCTTATGACACTTAGATTTAATGGTGTATGTGTTCTTATCCATGTGAATTGTCAAAACCATAGTCACAAGACAAGGATAATGACAAATCCAAACTCATATGGACTGAATTCAATCTTAATTTCTTGCCACCTGGCAGTTCAAGGGCCTGCCATTGCTTCCAAGTTGTTGTGAAACAAATTGAGAACTCTAAGAACTCATATGCAAAGCCAAATTTAACTGGAATGGGCACAGAATATGTCAACACAATAGGTTATAAACCACAAGTCGTGTGCTAGTGAAGAACTTCAGGTTCTATTCTTGATTAGTTCTCGAGACTTTCAAGACTTTTAAGACTCCCACTGTCCTCTTAAACTATAAGACTTCCTTGTCAAACATCCAAGAGATAGTGTGGATTCTAATCAAGACAAACACTTCACACAATTGGCCTAAGTTGGTCTTTGTTTTATCCAAAACATCACAACTTACCAATTTCAAATGTACAAGAGTAGAAAACTTTTACTCTTACGTACATTTGACAAGTGTTTTAAACCTTCTTTAAGACAATGTCACTCAAGTTACAATCTTGGAGTATGACTCTCAAAATGGTTTTTGGAACGAAGTATGACTCATCTTCTTGATTTAACCATTTCAACAATTCAAGTTCCTCTTCTTAGTCATAAGAATGCACTAAGATTTCCTTAGAGAACTAATTGTGCTACGGTTTCTTAATCATTAAGATGATCACAAAAACTGATATTAAATTACTCTCCCATCTTTTCAGATTTGAGAAACTTTTATCCTTCTGCCTAATTTGAGCATTCTAACACTCCTATGGTGTACATGCAACCCTATAAACCTTGGATCTATGTTTTCTCTATAATACATGCAAATAAGAACTTTCCAAGGCTTTAATCCTAACTAGCATATTATGAAGCACTTGTACTACAAAGTACTAGTTAGATGACATACCTTTTGATGTAGCTTGATGTCTTCAAGCTTTAAGAGCTTAGCCCCAATAGTGTGGAAGCCTCAAGTGGAATCACAAATCACCAAAACACCTTGGAAGACTTTAGAGAATATGGATACTTGGTTCTCTCTAGTGAAATTGGCTAGCGCTTCATAGTGTACCCACACTAGTGCCAATTTCACCAACCAAGGACATCTTTATATAGTATGGAAACTAGGGTTAAACCCATGACCTTTCATTTCATATGATCCATGGGTTAAACACTCCATTGTCTATCCATGAAAGCTTAGCCCAACCTAAATGAACTTGGCCCATTCCATATATACAAGAGTCCATATTTAATTAGTTCATTTTGATCACTTAATTAATTCTAAATTGATTCTTGATCAATACTAATTAAATAATATGATTCCATATTAATATATTAGAACTTATAATATATTAATATTAATCATAAACATACTATTCTCAAAAGATTATCCATATAAATTGTGTCGGTGAAGTGCAACCCAAATGGACCATGTCGGGTCGGGTCAAGTACATACCAAATATAGTTATGGACTTAGACATTAATCCAACATTATCATCCTGTATTAGATATAGTTTCAAAACCATAGAACTACCATCCCGTACAAGATATAGGTTGAAATCATGGGATTACTATCCCGTACTAGATATAAGTTAAAGACCCTGGGACTACCATCCCGCATTTGATATAAGATCAATAGACTGAAAACCATGGGACTACCATCCCGTACTAGATATGGAAACTATAGATAGAAAGTAGATATGGAATTGAAACAAAGTCTAAACCAAACTCCAAAGCAATACTGTGAATAAACTTATATTAATATGTATTGTGAGTCGGGTAACCATGCTTATACAACAAAGAGACCTCCTTGATGCTTGTCAGACGTCGAATGATATCCAGAAATTTGTCACCCCAGGCGTGCCCGCCTAACTGTAGCTAGCAGTTAAGGTGTGGGATTGTCAGTCTCAAATTGATCTATTCACAAATTCCTCGCTCTCTCTCCAGGAGACTCTGGTTACACTTTCGGGGAGGATTTACTGATCATCCATAAAGGGTAGTGACGAACTCACAAGGTAGTACTAAACTATTCACAGCGTTCTCATATGATATCAAACATACAAAAGATTATGAAACATAATACAGTGAATACAACTATATACAATGAAATCATCTGATAATACATTCAAAATGAAACGGAGATAAACTGAACCGGACATAGTTTATCTAATAACTTTGTATAAATATCGGTATGTGATGAAACAAGAACTAAAGAAGCCCAAATTATTCCCATAATAATTTGATTAGTTTGGTTATTTCCTTAACTAAAATTCATATAGTTGTAGTTGATAAATCAACCCTTATGCTCAGCATAATACATAAGGGGTAAAGGTATTTATAAGTTTACCAGATATTATTTGAAATACATCAATGTTATGTATTGAAAACATTTGTAATTTGCTTGTATCCCCCCCTTGAAAACATTGAAAACCATTGAAAAAGGGTAGGGGTATGAACTCACTGGACGAGAAATGTGACAATTTCGGATGCTAAACGTTGGTTCGGGGCTTGCAAACGTACGAGATTCCTATGTATAATGAAAAGATACACATTTCTATATAATTAGGACTTAGTTTATTTATTTGTTAGGGACAAACACTTCTAGTTGTGGAAACACCTCATTGCAAGCGTTTGGAGGGACCCAGGTGACATCTGCGGACGTGTAATGGCACTAGGGACTTGGAATTTGAGTTTACTCCCCAAGAGTAAACTCATACAAGAGTTTTCGGCCCATAACACCCATTCCCCATGAGTTTACGGCCGTAAACTCATGGTGGGGTGTTTTTGGTTGTTAAATGGCTTCATATGACTAGGGAAAATTTGCTAGGATTAAATCTAAGGCCTTGGAATAGATTAACTTCACATAGGGACCATTTATTGGAGTTTACGGCTGTAAACATGGAGTTTATGGTCGTAAACTCCCCCATACGTAGAATCCTTAATGTTTTTGGTCCTTAATCAATCACATGTGATTCTAAAAATCCCTACAAGCCTTGAAATGAATTTGGGGCACCAATTGACATACTTTTAGGAGTTTACGGCCATGGGATACATGCTATGGCCGTAAACTCTCAAATGATGGGTTTGGTTGAGTTTAAGGCCCCAAAACTATTTTTGGTTGGATCTATGATTTATTCTAAGGCTTTTGGTGGTGTTGGATGGCTTTCTAACACATTGGAAATGAGTTTACTCACATTATTGAGGGGTTTACAGCCCAGGCACATGCCTTGGCCGTAAGCTCATATAAATCCCTCCAAATTTATGTTTAAAGTGTTCTAAGTCCATTACTAATATTCTAAAAGTCATATCTAGGTCTAGTTTGAGTCATGGAAGGTTTTAAGGGCTTAAAAACCCTTTAAATATGGGTTTACGGCGTAAGCACCATCCAGGGTCGTAAACTGATATACAAGGCTCTAAATCATGGTTTAAGGCATTCTAGGTCCATTCCATAAAGTCATCTAGCCATATTTAAGGTCCAATTGTGGTTTGGAAGGGTTTTGTTGCTCCAAAAACCCCATTTAGTTGAGTTTACGGCCTAGGACTGTTCTTGGGACGTAAACTCATGATAATGGCCCTAATCCATGGTTTAAACTCAAATTTGAAGGCTAGAGAGGTTGCATAACAAGTTAGAGAAGGTACCTCAAAGATTTGGAGCCTTAAATTGATGATTTGGACCCTTAAACTTGGATTTAGGAGAGAGGTTAGAGAGAGAGAGAGTAGAGAGAGGAAGCAAAAGCTTCAAATGGATGTTTAAACACGTTTAAATAGGTCCTAAAACTTGGACACGGTGGAATTCTACTCGATGCCGGCATTAAACGGGGCTTTAGGTCGCCCCCGATTAAGTTTCCGTAACCCGGCGGGGATGTTTCTAAACGTTTTGGAAATAAACATTTTTTTGGCTAATTTCACGAGTTCCAAAGGGGTTTGGATACTCATTAGATTATAATAAACATATAAATTTAAATAATTTAACCCAAAACGAAACAGAACGATTGATAAACGGCGAATTTTTACGGGTAGAACGGGTTTTCGACGATGGAAAACTTAAGGTTGTTACACCAATGTTATAATAACATTCATTAAAGCGATTATACAGTTATATGTACATTTATATATTTGTGGTCCAGTGGGAGATTATTGGATAATTATGGGATCACTTCATAAATATGTACGATATATTATTAAATCCAATTATTATGGTAAGAATATAAATTATTGATGGCCGATCAATAAAATATTAACTTACCTTGTCGGTTACATTCCCGGTTTGACTCAAGATCCTCAAGATCCCTTCCATCTCTCACTTCGGGGTATATCTCCACCTATATATACATGTGACGAGGAGCAATCAAGAACATGAAAATACATATGTAAATTCGTTTAGGATTTGTTGAGGGATTTTAGAGAGAGCTCTTGAGATCAATTGGAAAACTCAACCTAGTTTTTCAGATTCAAAGATCATAATCAAATCATGTATGAATCCTTCATTCTTGTTTAAGTTTTCTTTTAACCAGATTTGAGATTAAAGATCCAAGATTATGCCTCCGCGTTTTATGTTTTGGTTATCAAAGTAACCAACAATGAATCTATTGAAATGTTTGTATGCTATATGATTTTAGTTTGCTAAGAACATTCTTTTATATGCTATTTGAAAAATCCTAAAAAACAGAGCTTGCCTCTTAAGTAGTGGAGTATCAGGTAAATTTTGTTAATTTTTATGGTCTTTTTACTATGTTTAATATATAGATTGGTAATAACATGAATGAAGATTAATGGGCTATGCATTTAGGAACTTGAGTTTATTAAAATACAATTTTTTCAGGGGTATAGGTTGTTTGAAAAGCTGCAAATATGGAAACTGGAACTAGAGTGGCCGTATTTGGACCGGGTGTAGTTGGGCTAGCTGTATGATTCCTATAAACTTATATAAAGATTTTACTTTTTAGCCTTACACATAAAGGCTTTCGTAAATTTTTGTAATTAAACATAACATACACTATACATAGAACCTTATACTGTGCATATTATTTTTTTTAAAAAAAACTAACAATCAGTTCAACGGAATGGACAACAATAGAATCAGAATGGCTAATGTCCTTTGCGTTCCTCGTCATCTATACATGCTTAAAGGTGAACCAGTTGAACAAAATGAACAACAATATGTGCAGTGATCTGTTTCCATTGTTCATGTCTTAGATTGGCTAATGTCATTTGGGTTCCCCAAGATCTATACATGCTTAAAGGTCATGGTTACTACTTTTATTGCCATGTGAGTTTAATCTGTTAAAGCTTTTGTCGAATATAAATTGCTTCACCCTACAATGCTTATCAGTTTTGTAAGTTTTGTTAAGTTCCCATCAGGTCTCCTGTCTCCCTATAGACTAAATTTTCATTAGCCTTTTATTAGATAGCTGCAAAAGTTTTTGTGTTTTTAATATTCAATCGGTTTAAGCTTTTTAGTGATTAGCCGGCATGTGAAAATGATGCTTTGGTTTAATAATCATCTCACTCGAATTATCTAAAATCATAAAGGGCACTTCAGTCCTTTTTGGACGATTTTCAAGTGTGTTGTTAAAAATAAAAATAAAATAGGGAGGCCTGGTTTTAGTGAGATCAAAATGATTTTGGTCGCTGCTTCATTAAATGAATGTAAGTACCTAGGTGTTTCTATCTGAAAATGACCACTTTACCCTTTGACTTAAATTGAAAAAAAGATTTGTTGTTTTGGCCGAACCATTACGGTATTAATATTTTGCTGATGGATGTTTGTAAGTTGATGATCGTTCTTATTTTTCTTGGTTGTGGCCTAAGTGTAAGATGGTAAACTTAACAATTGCATCTGTACATTATTTTTTATATAAATAAAATTGAATTTTTATAATTTTAGGACCATATTTCCCCTGCACTGTTTTTTTATTAAAAAAAATCAATTTTTATAATTTTAGGATGATATTGCCCCTGAACACCGTTTTTATATTAATAAAAATCAATTTATATGGTTTTAGGATGATATTGCCCCCGCACACTATTTTAATATTATAAAAATAACTGTTTTCAGTTTTAGAACCATATTCCCTTGCACACTTTTTATATTAATAATTTTTTTTTTCAATTTTAGGAGCATATTGTGCCTACACACTGTTATTATTATATTAGTAAGATTTAATTTTTACAATTTAAAACCATATTCATTCGCACATTGTTATTATACTAATAAAATTCATTTTTTATAGTTTTTGGACCATATTGCCCCTGCAACCTGTTTTTATTGGGTAGATTTTTTGAAATCAAGTGCAGCCTGAACTTGTGATACTTGATTATAGGCTGATTACATGTTCTGCAATAGAATATTAAGTTCATATGATATGCATTTGTTCCTTTCTTTTTTAAGAGACCAGAATACCCCCATTATTGGTTGCTTAACACATTTTCTTCATCCAATTTGGTATAATGCTATTATTGTACATGTCCTTCAAGGTACAAGAAGGACAACTTATCGTCTTCAACATCCATTGGTAGGAGTTGTCAATAGATCTTAAGATGAAGGGAGCATAAGTATTTTGCTAAAAGTTCTGATTGTTGGCATTTGGGCATTAAAATGGTTTGGTTAACATTTCTAACTCAATAAAATCTTTCTGTTATTTCCAATTCTTTGAGGCTTCCAACCCCGCAAAATGGGATCTTCCCAAGTTGCTTCTAAAATCCTTTCAAAGTACACACAAATATTTTTATACAAAGCTACACACAATTAATTCTCAGTTACAATATAACAATTAGAAACATTAATTTTAGATACATAACAAACTATCTTCTTTTTCATCTCGTTCAAGAACACCTCCAATGGAGGTGTTGTTCTTGATAAATCAATCAAACCAATGGGAATTCAAGCCTCCCTCCTTTCCCATTCTTTTGTCAAATAAGCAAGCCAAACACCACCGTTCTTCATCTTCTTCCTACTTCCTCCTATCACCTGGCTCCACCACCTTACACCGTCACCACCCTACCACCATTCCACCTCCTTCTTTCCTGTCAAGAACCAAAACCAAACAATCGAATGATTTCTATCAAAATAAACTAAAATCAATGTCGATGCCTCTTCAAGGTAAGATCGACATGATTATGCTAATCAATTAGATTCTATATGGTTAATTAGAAACATATTTTTTCTCAAATCCTATGCATCTGTTTATATAGATGTGTTTCTTTATTCTGGAAAATACTTTTTTTTGCATCTGATTTACACTCTCTTTGGGATTAAAATCAAGATTATTCAAGGAGATATAAGTGATGCATATAGCTAATTACAGGATGGCTTACCAAAGGATTGCATTTCATTGGATTGCTTTAGTGTCAACTGGGCTTGTCTGCACTGCTACCGCTGCTTGCAGTATCCGGACGTCACACCTCGCAGCCGGAAGAGACGTGGAAGACTTCGCTACTTCTCCACGCCCTCCATTCCTTCGGACCCCATCGACCCTCGCTGCTGCCCTACCGCATCCCGTTTCTTTCTTTTCTCATCTCGATCAGTCAATGATTGAGGATCCGCTTTCCCTCGATTCTCGGCTATCGGTGACGAACAACCACCGTCGCGCCACCTCCTTATATTTCCTTCGTGATTTTCCACTTTCTCGAATCAGACGAGGATCGGGCCTTCCCTCCCTCCTCTTCGGCGTCATCGACCACCGACGAGACTTCCCTTGGCCTACAATCGATTCGAAATCATCGGACCTCTAGCCGCTACGTGTTTCCTTCGTGCTCTTGCCCGATCAGACAAAGAAGACCTAATCAGAGGAAGACGACGCCCCTTTTATGTGCTGAGTCATTTTATCAATTTCACCGAGTCCTCAAACTGATAACGAGATCGATTTTGACTCGGTCAAAAGTCAAAGATAACTCAAACTTACATTTAAATTTCTCAAAGCTGACCCTCATTTGAAAAATACCTTACAAGATTAGTCCAATCCTCAATCATTGAATCCATTTATTCCAAACAACCCCTCCTTTGAAATTATTTTAACCAAATCAGTCCCACTTTGGTTACTTAAATTACCAAAAAAATCCCGATAGTTTAGTGAACTTACAACTTAGCTCCCATTAGTTTAAATTCGTTACAAAATGGACCCAGAAGTATTTTAAAGTTCAAGAATTTGTGGATTTGTCGTTTCTCACGTCAAACTTCTCAAAGAAACCGAATTAGAACGATTAGAACTGACGCTTCAAGGGTGAGTGTTTACGACCCATTTTTAATATTTTAATTATTTCGGTGGAGAATACATGTGACTATATATTTTGTTTATACAAATCAATTCACGCAACAAATACTACATGATACAAAATTATATGATTTTTATGCTACATTACATATTATAACAAGCACGTTATGAAACTCTGTAGTATTTCAAGAACTTGAGCTATTACTACGTATGTTTATTTATATGTTTAAGTACACAACGTTTATACATGTACATATGTTCATTAATTTGAAAAATTCATTTTTACAAAAGCGAGCACATTACACTTTTGGATACATGTCGAACATACTCGACTTTTATAAACGTCATACAACGATATTCATCATGCCTAGTAAGTTAATGAAAATTAAGTTAGGGTTGAGAGTTATTCATAAACTTTTTAGTTTAGGGCTTTTTGGTGAGACTCAACCTTATTCATTAGCTAAGTCTAACGACTTAGCATACCCACACTACCGTAACCGTTAATCTTCGGAGCGAGATGCTTATGTATAGATCTTTACGGGGTTGACATCCCTACCTGCGGTTTTTAGCTACATCCTCGACTAATCAATCGAAGCGGGTGATAGGTGTCTATAATTTTTACTGCAACGTCCAATGAAGCATTGTAGTCAGGTACACTTAAGTCATATATGTCGGTTATAACGCCTGATTCCTGGTACAAATTTAATTATAATTTAATGAATTTTGAAGAGCTACTCGACGAGTTGGGAGCCCTAGACTCGTTGAGTAGAAACGAGATTGGAAGCGGGATTTAAGTTGCATACTCGACGAGTAGAGCTGTCAGGATGAAACCCTAATTTCGGGGGTTTGCACCCTATTTAAGCATTTTAATCCCCACTTTATGACCTCATTTCCAGCCTCCAAATCCCAAACCCTAATCCACGAAACCCTAGAGCCTTGTGTGAGCTTGTGATCCATTTTGAGTGAACTTTGTGTGATTTGAAGCTTGTAGAAGAAAAAGAAGCTAGAGGATTCCAGGAAAACATTATAGATCCAGAAGTAGCATCTCTGTGACATCCCCAAAATCACGGCCAGAAAAGACCGGTTTGTTTATGCTTTGTTTAAAAATCAGAGTAACATTTTAAATAAAAGTGTTGCGGAATTTGTCCCAAAACAATAATATGATAAAGATTTATCAAAAGCATTTCCATAGAAATGTATTTCATTAAAAGACTCGGGATGTCATGTTCGTACAGATCAAAAGCATAAACAGTACAATACAAGCCTTACTACATTATTTCATATCTACAGGCCTATATCCGTAATCCCTCGTCCAAACATCATATATATGCTCAAGCGCCACTACCTGTAATACATAAAACTGAGTGGGTCAGGCTTGGGAGCCTGGTGAGCACATAGGGTTTTCAACCCACAAGAAATAGTTTCTTAATTTCATCAATCAACAATAACCCGATTACCCGTTCCCGTTATCCTCACTTTACGTCCCTAAACACCTATCATAAGGGACCTAGCCTAAGGATCATCATCGGGACGGACACTACTACTAAGGGGATTCCTCAGCAATAAATGTCCTAATAGGCAACCATGTGGGGGATGGAGTACATCTGGTGAGCACACAGTTCAAATAAACACACAGTTCAAATAAACATCTACAGGTTGCGAGCCTGCTAGTGTTCCACTGGACTGTCTAGAATAGTCCGTGGTCGTCATCTATACTCCGCTAGATGACTGGATCATCAATAACATCTATAACGAGGCCTCTCATTATTTTATTTTGTCACACAGCAACTATTACATCTACCCATGTTTTACCCAACACATTTTGTAGATATAAAATACATATACAGTTTAAATCTTTGAAAACATGTATAAAACGTTCATCCAGCATAGATAGCAAGTATTCAGATAATATGCACAAATAGCACGTAATTTATATTAAATACTTCATATCTATGTGTAAGTTGAAAGTAAATATGCACTCACCTGAAAAGGTGGTGATTCCGAACTCAGACAGCGCTTCGCTTCTTAAAATGAATTTTCTTCGACGAAACCTAGTATTATTACCACTAGAGTTTAGTTTATTATTCGTCGAGACTAATTAATAGTCTAGCTATTATTATTATTATTATATAAGCGTCAAAAAAAAATACTTATATAACCCATAATAATAGCCAAAGTATTTATTATAAGTTCCTAATAACGTTACTATAATTAAATAAAAGCTATATTAAAAATAGCGTAGGCGTAGCTCACTTACAGCGGGTTTTATAGAAAACCGGGCTTTGCTTGGAGCAGCGTTCCCAAGCCGAAAAGCTCTTCTTCTCGGAGCCTTCGAGCACTCCGGGGCTTCCGCCTCGTGCTAGGGAGGTTCCCTAGGCTTTTCGGGGGATTTCGGGGCTAAAGAGAGGTTCTAGAGAGAGAAAGAGAGAGTAAAGAGAAGAAAGAATGGGAAAGGTGTGAAGAAAATGAGGGTGGGAGAGGTGGTATTTATAGGATGAAATGTGGCTGAACTTGGTGCCACATGTCACCATCTGGTGGCAAGCCTTGGGGAGAAAGCAATGGCCAAGATTGTGCCACATCACCCATTTTCGCACAGCACACTTCCGACTTCTAAAATCCGTAACTTTCACATACGACCTCCATTTTTGACGTTCTTTATATCCACGCGTAGGTAATAATAAGATCTACAACTTTCATTTTGACACCATCAGCTAATTCTCGACCGATCTTAAATTTAACAGTACAAGGAGATTATACTGTTAAACGTCTGCGTAAAATTAATAACTTCTACATACGGACTCTGTTTTTGTCTGTCTTTTTACCGTTGATTTCCTATTAATGATATCTTCAACTCTCATTTACGTTGCGTAAGCCAAAAACCGCTCGAACTAAAATTCGAGTTTCAGGCCGTGCACTGCTAAGCCGAATCTTAGAAAAATCATAACTTCTTCATACGAAGTCAGATTTGGGCGTTCTTTTTATCGATGTTCTTAGTTTAACATATTCTACGACTTTTGTTTAGATTGATAAGGCTAAAAAGTCTTCTATCGTAAATTCACTATTTACGTCTCCCGGTGCCGTGCCGGTTTTGCCGTAAAACTTCGGCGGGCCATAACTTCTTCGTTATAGCTCGGATTTCGGCATTCTTTATATGTACGGAAACCTTGAGACGTATTCTACAACTTTATGTAGAGATATCGGGATTATCTCACACTTTAATTTTGAAGCTCATTTTTATTCTTTATTAATTATACATTTATAATTAAATAATAAACACATAAACACACATAATTCACATAATACTCAAATATTTTATATTTATTACTTCAAAAAGAGTTACAATAGTTGACCTAGACTATTACATTGACAAAAATGCTTAGCCCTGAAAACCCGGGCGTTACAATTCTCTCCCCCTTAGGATGATTCCGTCCCGGAATCATGCATCAGCAAACAGATGCGGATAGCGACTCATCATGTCATCCTCTGTTTCCCAAGTGAGATTCGGCCCATTCGAATGTTTCCATCGGACTAGCACCAAGTTGACCATCTTGCGTCGTAACTTCTTAGTCTTACGGTCAATAATTGCCTCAGGCTCTTCGATCAGCCTTTTATTCTCATCCATCCTTAATTCCGAGATTGGAATTATGTCGGGAACATCTCCCATGAATTTCCTCAAATAACACACATGGAAGGTGTTATGAATACCATTGAGTTCTTCGGGCAATTCCAGCTTGTAAGCTTGGTTCCCAATCTTCTGAAGAACTTTGAACGGTCCAATAAACCTTGGACTCAACTTTCCTCGTTTCCCAAATTGTATAAGTCCCTTCCACGGTGAGACTTTAAGTAAAACGGAATCCCCAACTTCGAAGGTTATCGGTCGTCTTTTCTTGTCAGCATAGCTCTTCTGACGATCCTGAGCTGCTAACATTCTTTCCCGAATCACCTTCAATTTCTCAGCAGTCTCATGGACTATCTCGGGGCCCATAAACTGCTTCTCTCCGGCTTCAAGCCAACAAGACGGCGTACGACACTTCTGTCCATACAAGGCTTGATAAGGTGCCATCTTGATGCTCGAGTGAAAACTATTGTTGTAGGAAAATTCTACTAGAGGTAAGTGTTCGTCCCAATTCCCTTGGAATTCGAGGGTACATGCTCTCAGCATATCTTCCAACGTTTGAATCGTTCTTTCGCTCTGACCATCAGTTTGCGGATGGTAAGCAGTACTCAAACACAACTTTGTACCCAACTCCTCTTGTAGACTCCTCCAAAACCTCGACGTGAAACGACTATCACGATCTGATACAATCGTAAGAGGGACACCGTGAAGTCTTACAATTTCCTTCATGTAAGCATTTGCGAGCTTATCCATAGACCACTTCTCGTTGGCTGCTATGAAGTGTGCACTCTTGGTGAAACGATCCACGACTACCCAAATCATGTCGTGTCCGTTCTTCGTTCTGGGCAGTTTAGTCACAAAATCCATGGTGATGTCTTCCCATTTACCCATGGGTACAGGTAAAGGTTCTAAACTCCCATACGGTTTCTGATGTTGTGCCTTAACCCTCGCGCATGTTACACACTCAGCCACATACTTCGCAACATCGAGCTTCATCGTCGGCCACCAGTAGTAGGGCTTTAGGTCCCTATACATTTTAGTGCTACCGGGATGAATCGAGTACATGGTCTTGTGTGCTTCTTCCATTAGAAGATCTCTTATTCCTCCCGTCTTAGGTACCCAAATTCGATCTTGGAATACCTTCAGTTCTCGACTGTTCGTACCGAACACTAACGTTTTTCCCAAACGTTCTTCCTTTCGGTCATTCTTTTCTAAGGCTTCTTCTTGAGCTTTCCTGATACTTTCCACAATCGTCGAGACGACTTCAATTCTTAACGCTCTTGGCCTTTTTCTTTCAAGATTGACTTTCCGACTGAGAGCATCAACAACAATATTTGCTTTACCTGGGTGGTAAAGTATCTCACAGTCGTAGTCCTTGAGAAGTTCTAGCCAGCGTCGTTGCCTCATGTTCAACTCCTTCTGATTAAAGAGATACTGGAGACTCTTATGATCAGTGAAGAGCTTGCACTTCGTGCCGTAGAGGTAATGCCTCCATATCTTTAAGGCGAATACTACTGCTGCCAACTCCAGATCATGAGTGGGGTAGTTCTTTTCGTGCTCTTTCAATTGTCGAGATGCGTATGCTATCACCTTTTCTCTTTGGGTCAGAACACAACCTAACCCGACTCCAGATGCATCACTATAAACTGCGAAATCTTCGACTCCATCGGGTAGAGAAAGTATCGGTGCTTCACATAACTTCTTCTTTAGCTTCTCGAACGCCTCATCGTGTTTCTCACTCCATGTATGCGTAGCTCCTTTATGGGTCAAAGCTGTTAATGGAGCAGCTATCGAAGAAAAGCCTTGGATAAATCGTCGGTAATATCCGGCTAATCCTAGAAAGCTTCGAATCTCCGTGGGATTCTTCGGACGTTCCCACTTCATTACAGCCTCGATCTTGGCGGGGTCAACCATTATTCCTTCTTGGTTAACAACATGACCCAAGAATTGGACTTCCCGTATCCAGAAGTCGCATTTGGAGAACTTCGCAAAAAGCTTCTCCTTCTTTAACACCTCCAACACTTCTCGTAGATGCTTGCCATGCTCCTCCTGGCTTTTCGAGTAAATGAGAATGTCGTCGATGAACACTATCACAGATTTATCGAGGAATGGTTTACAAACCCTATTCATCAAATCCATGAATGCTGCGGGAGCATTGGTTAGTCCGAATGACATAACCAAGAACTCGTAGTGTCCATATCTTGTTCTGAATGCAGTCTTCTCAATATCCTGCTCTCTCACCTTCAACTGATGATATCCTGACCTAAGATCGATCTTTGAGAAGTAGCTCGAACCTTGCAGTTGATCGAATAGATCATCAATCCTTGGCAATGGATACTTGTTCTTCACCGTTGCCTTATTCAGCTCTCGGTAGTCTATGCACATCCTCATGCTTCCGTCCTTCTTCTTCACGAATAACACCGGAGCTCCCCAGGATGATGAACTAGGTCGAATGAAACCGCTGTCCAACAGCTCCTGAAGTTGCGTCATGAGCTCCTTCATCTCCGTCGGTGCTAATCGGTAAGGTGCCTTTGCTATCGGTGTTGTTCCTGGTAATAAGTCTATACGAAACTCTACTTGCCTATCAGGTGGTAATCCGGGAAGATCTTCGGGAAAGACTTCCGGATAATCGCACACAACCGGTATATTCTGCACCTCTTTCTTTTCCTTCTTAGCATCGATTACGAATGCCAAGTATGATGCACATCCTTTGGACAAACATTTCCTGGCTTTCATCAGGGAGATGATTCCAGAATTTACTCTGCATTTGTCCCCGTACACCATAAATGATTCCTTTCCGGGTGGGTTTATCCTAACTATCTTCTTTCGGCATAATATCTCGGCATCGTTGGCGCTAAGCCAATCCATACCCAAAACGATGTCGAAACCGTTTAACTCTATGGGTAATAGTTCCTCATGGAATTCGTTTCCGTTTAGGTCAATGACAATGTTCCTAATACGATTACTAACAGGTACGAATTTGCCACTGGCAACTTCTACAATCAGGGCATTATCTAGTTTTTCTACAGGTAATGCTAATTTCGCACTAAATTTATGCGACACAAAGGAGTAATTGGCTCCGGAATCAAATAGTATATTTGCAGGCAAACCATTTACAAGAAAGGTACCTGAAGCGACGTCTGCTGCCTCCTTCGCAGCCTTGAGCGTCATCTGAAAGGCTCTCGCCTTTGGCTTTGGTGGTATGTTGGGCCTTCCCGCATCTTTCTTCCTTGGGCAATCCTTAGCAATATGCCCTTCTTCACGACACTCGTAGCATACCTTCTTGTTGGTGGTGCACTCATTGGCATAGTGCCCTGTTTTCCCACACTTGTAGCAGGTTACTTCATCGCCACATTTTCCCGAGTGCTTCTTCTTGCACTTCTCGCACCATTTAAATTCGTTTCCTCCCCCGAATTTTTTGAACCGAACTTGCTCTTCTTTTTGTTGGGTTTAGCAGACCCTTCAAATTTCCTCTTCTCGCCAACCTCGATTTTGCTGGCAGCTCTTCCCTTAATCATGTCCTCCACAGACTTGGCAGCCCAGATAGCTGCCTCCAAAGTAGGTGCCTGACGTACTGGCACCGCGTATTCCCATGGAAGTCCCTTCGCGTACTTATCAATTTTCGTCAGCTCATCCGGAACAAGACGCAAGGCAAACTCCATCTTTTCTGTGAAGTTGTTCGTGTATTCATCGATTGACATGCTTCCCTTCTTCAGGGTTAGAAATTAGTTCTCTAACTCTAGCAGGTTTTGAGCCGAGCAGTATTTTCTTTTGAATTGCACCAGAAATTCTGCCCATGTCAGTTGCAGGGGCTTGTTGGGGCTTAAAGTCTTCCCCAAGGTATTCCACCAACGTACAGCGCCTCCTCGAAACTGACGTACTGCAAATGTGGTTTGTAGCTTTCCTCTGCAACCGCACGTCATGAAAGCTAACTCCATCTCCGAGATCCAATCCATGACCCCGATTGGATCCTCTTTTCCCGTGAAAGTTGATGGCTTGCAAGTCAGAAAATCCTTGTACTTGCATCCATTCCTCTCGACTTCGTCACCTTGGTTGTTTTGTTGAACTATTGGTGGGTTGGCTTGACCAACGGTTCCACTGTAGTCTCCTTCCTCAGTCTGCCCTTCGTTCAACTCGGGCTGTTCGATTTGAATAGTTGCTTCCTCTCGATTTTGCTGGAGCAAACGCCTGGTTTCCTCCATTTGACGATCCAACATTGCCTGGATCATCGCTTGCACTCCGGCCATCGTTATTGGTCCGGCAGCGGCTTCCACAACTGGTATTTGCTCGATCACGGGGGGTTGGTATCGGTTCCCATTTGCATTCACGTTTTCGCTACGGGTCCTTACCATCTTGATCTATACACCGAATAAGGAGAATTCAGATCTTTATTTAGGAGAGACGTTTTAAATCGTCCTTATCACTCCGAAACGTTTACATGCTAGTTCTAATAGCGTAGTCGTACGTTTAGAATCCTAAACACATAAGGTTTCCAGATCCGGTCGGCAACAGACCATAGATCCGAACAAAATAACAGCATAACATGCATAAAGCATTTAGCACATAAAAGCATTTTAGGCACAATTCCTAAAATAAGCTAGTGCTCACACCTCACAATCATCACTTATCATTCTAAGTTTAAGTCTAGAAATCCTATAAATTCCTAGTTCGCTTAAACTAATGCTCTGATACCAACTGTGACATCCCCAAAATCACGGCCAGAAAAGACCGGTTTGTTTATGCTTTGTTTAAAAATCAGAGTAACATTTTAAATAAAAGTGTTGCGGAATTTGTCCCAAAACAATAATATGATAAAGATTTATCAAAAGCATTTCCATAGAAATGTATTTCATTAAAAGACTCGGGATGTCATGTTCGTACAGATCAAAAGCATAAACAGTATAATACAAGCCTTACTACATTATTTCATATCTACAGGCCTATATCCGTAATCCCTCGTCCAAACATCATATATATGCTCAAGCGCCACTACCTGTAATACATAAAACTGAGTGGGTCAGGCTTGGGAGCCTGGTGAGCACATAGGGTTTTCAACCCACAATAAATAGTTTCTTAATTTCATCAATCAACAATAACCCGATTACCCGTTCCCGTTATCCTCACTTTACGTCCCTAAACACCTATCATAAGGGACCTAGCCTAAGGATCATCATCGGGACGGACACTGCTACTAAGGGGATTCCTCAGCAATAAATGTCCTAATAGGCAACCATGTGGGGGATGGAGTACATCTGGTGAGCACACAGTTCAAATAAACACACAGTTCAAATAAACACCTACAGGTTGCGAGCCTGCTAGTGTTCCACTGGACTGTCTAGAATAGTCCGTGGTCGTCATCTATACTCCGCTAGATGACTGGATCATCAATAACATCTATAACGAGGCCTCTCATTATTTTATTTTGTCACACAGCAACTATTACATCTACCCATGTTTTACCCAACACATTTTGTAGATATAAAATACATATACAGTTTAAATCTTTGAAAACATGTATAAAACGTTCATCCAGCATAGATAGCAAGTATTCAGATAATATGCACAAATAGCACGTAATTTATATTAAATACTTCATATCTATGTGTAAGTTGAAAGTAAATATGCACTCACCTGAAAAGGTGGTGATTCCGAACTCAGACAGCGCTTCGCTTCTTAAAAAGAATTTTCTTCGACGAAACCTAGTATTATTACCACTAGAGTTTAGTTTATTATTCGTCGAGACTAATTAATAGTCTAGCTATTATTATTATTATTATATAAGCGTCAAAAAAATACTTATATAACCCATAATAATAGCCCAAGTATTTATTATAAGTTCCTAATAACGTTACTATAATTAAATAAAAGTTATATTAAAAATAGCGTAGGCGTAGCTCACTTACAGCGGGTTTTATAGAAAACCGGGCTTTGCTTGGAGCAGCGTTCCCGAGCCGAAAAGCTCTTCTTCTCGGAGACTTCGAGCACTCCGGGGCTTCCGCCTCGTGCTAGGGAGGTTCCCTAGGCTTTTCGGGGGATTTCGGGGCTAAAGAGAGGTTCTAGAGAGAGAAAGAGAGAGTAAAGAGAAGAAAGAATGGGAAAGGTGTGAAGAAAATGAGGGTGGGAGAGGTGGTATTTATAGGGTGAAATGTGGCTGAACTTGGTGCCACATGTCACCATCTGGTGGCAAGCCTTGGGGAGAAAGCAATGGCCAAGATTGTGCCACATCACCCATTTTCGCACAGCACACTTCCGACTTCTAAAATCCGTAACTTTCACATACGACCTCCATTTTTGACGTTCTTTATATCCACGCGTAGGTAATAATAAGATCTACAACTTTCATTTTGACACCGTCAGCTAATTCTCGACCGATCTTAAATTTAACAGTACAAGGAGATTATACTGTTAAACGTCTGCGTAAAATTAATAACTTCTACATACGGACTCTGTTTTTGTCTGTATTTTTACCGTTGATTTCCTATTAATGATATCTTCAACTCTCATTTACGTTGCGTAAGCCAAAAACCGCTCGAACTAAAATTCGAGTTTCAGGCCGTGCACTGCTAAGCCGAATCTTAGAAAAATCATAACTTCTTCATACGAAGTCAGATTTGGGCGTTCTTTTTATCGATGTTCTTAGTTTAACATATTCTACGACTTTTGTTTAGATTGATAAGGCTAAAAAGTCTTCTATCGTAAATTCACTATTTACGTCTCCCGGTGCCGTGCCGGTTTTGCCGTAAAACTTCGGCGGGCCATAACTTCTTCGTTATAGCTCGGATTTCGGCATTCTTTATATGTACGGAAACCTTGAGACGTATTCTACAACTTTATGTAGAGATATCGGGATTATCTCACACTTTAATTTTGAAGCTCATTTTTATTCTTTAGTAATTATACATTTATAATTAAATAATAAACACATAAACACACATAATTCACATAATACTCAAATATTTTATATTTATTACTTCAAAAAGAGTTACAATAGTTGACCTAGACTATTACATTGACAAAAATGCTTAGCCCTGAAAACCCGGGCGTTACAATCTCATCCTCTTCATTTTTTTGGTAAGCAAGCCTCAACCTTGCTTAGTAACTCGTTATATCTCCTTCTTATCATTTCATGGCGTTTTTTGTGACAACCCGAAATTTCTATCCTGAATAGTTATTCACTTCAATAGAATTTAGAACTATTTCTGCTATTTGTTAATCATTTTGGGAATTAGATTAAGTGTTTTAAAGCGTAGTACTTCAATAAATAATAGGAGAGAAGATGACCTAGGTTCATTTTTGCATTATTTTAACAAAAACTCCAAGAGTTAGGAGTTTTCAGTCCAAACACTATTTGGGCCAAAAACCCTCTTGAGTATATATATATGACACTTAGCCATATTTGTCACCTTTTCACTCTTTCAAGAACAAGGACCAAAATCCTCTCAAGTATCATCCGATTTTTCCTTCTAGATCTTTAAAATGTAAGTGTTTCTTACCCTATCTAGTTGATCCTCTCAAGTATCATCCGTTCATCCAAACCACTCACTACAGGTGAGTTCATACCCCTTAATTTGTTGGAATAGTGTCTAAGGCTGCAACTATATTAAGCAAGTATTTGACCCGATTGAGCATGATTCTTTTGGGTTGCCTTCACCATAGCAACTTGATAGGATGATTTACAATGAGAGTTGAAATATTATAAGGAATAATAATATTATTATTTGATTAATATAAGTCATAAATTAATTAGGAATTAATTCGGTGACTTAAAGAGATTAATTAAATAGAAGGACTTAAACTGTCAAATGTGTGATAGTTATACTTTAGGCCATAATTCCTTATGGATAATATGGTGGACGATTTTATGGCTTAGGATAGACCTAAAATCGTCCAAAGGGTTATCATGAAGGGATTAGGATTACTTAGGGCTTAAGTTATCCAATTAGGGTTTAAAGGTAAAACCCTAGGAGCCTTACAAGTGTAAATAGACCCTAGGGGTCATGGAAATCGGCATCCTTGTGTGTAAGGAAACCCTGGCCGATTTCTAAGTCCCTCCCTACTCTCTCAAATCATCCTCTTGCTAGTTGGTGTTTGTAAGCCATTAGAGGAGTGACAATTGTGACTCTAAAGCTCCAAGAACAAGAATATCAAACAAGTGATTCAAGGTAAACTTATAACTCTGAATTCTCAATGTTATTATGCTAGAATAACCATTATGAGTCTTGGATTCATGCATGTTCAATTAGAGAAACCTAGATCCAAGCATTAGGGTTTTGTATGTGCACATAGGAATGTTCATATGTTTAAAACCCATCAGTGGTATCAGAGCCTAGATTGGTTTCTATTGAATTGATGCATTGGTTACTTGTTTGATGCTTGCAAAATTCGAATTTTGTGTTCCTGCCTGATGAACTCGACGAGTCCCATAGTGGACTCGGCGAGTAGGCCTCAACTCGGCGAGTCCGTTGTGGTACTCGGCGAGTTCGAGCGTCAGAAAGAGCTAATTTCGGGATTTCTAGCTGTTTATCCTTTTGAAACTTACCTTAATCATATTAGGTCAATATAAATCCAATTTTTTGATATATTTGAGTATATCCTTGACCTAATTAAAGATATTTATCAATTAATTAAATATTAGTTTCCTTATGTGATAATTAACTAGTTATTTTAATTAAATTGGTAAATTGTTTTGCAAGAAATAATTAAATAAATCAAATATGGATAATTATGTGATTAAATGTTAATTTAAATTATTTGTTGTTTGATCCTCTATGTTTTGAAAAGTTTAAAACTTGCCCTCAAGTTTTGAAATTTATGTTTTGTGATTAAAAGTTTAATTTGGACAATTTAAATTTCAAACCCTAGAATTTTACAAGTTTAAAATTCAACCCTATACTAATATAATATTACAAGATTAATATATATATATATATATATATATATATATATATATATATATATATATATAATTAAAATGCTAGTCTTACCGTTAGTAGGCCTCAATCACGAAGCCAGTCTATAAGGTGGGTATAAGGTTGTTGCCTATAAAATGGCGCTTAATGGGTGTACACTCACACCCACCGCTTGCTTGATCGGTGGAGGGTCGTTAGCCGAACGGGTAGGATAGGGCAACCTCATCTTCTCATTAAAAGTATAATAAGAAATACAAAGTAACTACATGTTTTTCAAAATTCCCAATCCTAGTTACTTTAGGAAAAGTGAATTGATGCAATCCCATGAAATTACACTTTGCACCCTTGCTAAGAAGTTAGTGGAGCGTGTGTGGTTTACCGGCACACTAATTAGTTCTAAGCAAAGGTGGAAAAGGGTGATTCATTGTTTATCATAATTTGATGGAGCGTGTGTGGTTTATCGGCACATCGAATAGGTGATCGTTACAATGAAGGCACCATATGAATTTGCATGGTAATTCACACCCAATTTGCGATCCTAAGTATCCCAGTCACAAACGAGAGTGGCATATCGAGATTTAAACATGCCATTGAAAAGTTTCAATGAATCTCATCCAAACCTAGGAATTCTCAATACATTTAGAACTTAAAGTTATGTTTTCTTGGTGGAGAATTAGCGAATCGTCATTCACTTACCTTTAAATTGTTTGCATGTTAGATTACGACATCCCTTTTCTAATATATAAATATTGTTGTTGGATCCTAGCCCTAATTTTCTTATTGGGTGACAATTAGGGATCCAAATTCTAATCTATCTTTGTCCTTTCTATTTGTAGATGTCGAACGCGAACAACGCTGTTGCTAGCTCGTTCACATTGATGAGCCTTTACCAAAAGGTGACTTTCGATGGAACGAACTTTAGCGAATGGATAAGATACATTCGCACAATCTCTCGCTACGAGGACAAGGAGTATGTCCTCGATGAGAAGCTCGAGAAGATCAATCCTGAAATCGCTACTCTGGATGAAATCACCGCTTTTGAAACTCATGAGCGTGATGCAACGAAGGTTCATTGCATCATGATAGCCACTATGAACTCCGAATTCCAAAAGTCCTATGAGGACATGTATCCGTATGAAATGCACCAAGACTTGTTGGAGAGATACCATCAAAATGCGAGGCAAGAGCGTTACGAGATTTTCAATAACATGATTTCCGCCAAAATGGGTCATGGAGAATCTCTTATCGTGCACCTGCAAAAGATGCAAAGGTATGTTGATCGACTTCACAAGTTAAATGTTGACTTTGGGGAAGACTTGGCGATCGACATGGTGCTTCACTCTTTGCCGCCGTGTTACAACCAATTTAGGATGACCTACCACATGAACAAAGAAGAGGTCACCCTAAGTAAGCTACAAGGTCTCCTTAGGGTCTCCTTAGGGTTGCTGAGAGCAATCTCAAGGACAAGTCCGTTGCACCCACTCCCAATCCACCCGTTGCTCCTGTTTTGGCCATTGGGCGAGGAAGAGGCAAGAAAAGGAAGGCTCCGTCTAAGAGCCACCGCAAGGGAAAGTCCCGAGATGGTTCCTCCTCTAGTGGGACAAAAGTTGATCCCACCAAGCCTACTTCTAACCCAAAGGAGGCAGAGTGCCACCATTGCCACAAAATAGGGCATTAGAAGAGAAGCTGCCTAGAGTACCTACAAGCCATCAAGGAAGGAAAGATTAAGATGTCTTTCGCAGGTATATACACAATTAAATCTAATGATTCATCTCATGCTATTTCTTGGGTCCTCGATACCGGTTGTGGTTACCACATTTGTTCTAAATTATAGGGACTAAGAAGAAATAAGGATGTGGACCATGGAAGAATAAATCTAATCATGGGGAACAGAAGATCGTCGCCTGTGACCAAGATTGGAGTGTATTCTCTAGTGCTTAGGAACGGTTTATCTTTAGATTTGAACAATTGTTGCTATTCGCCAGAAATGGCAAGAAACATCATTTCATTTCATGGTTTGTTTAGACAAGGATTTAGATTTTCTTTTAATAATGAGAATGGTTCTATTTGTGCTTATCTAAATGGTGTCTTATATTTTGAAGCAATACCATGTAATGGAATTTATGAAACTGTTATGATTGTAGATAACCTAGGAAATGATGTTTTATGCATGGAGTCTTCCAATAGTATGGATAGACCATCCTTGTGGCATTGTCGTCTTGGACATGTCAACAAGAAGTGCATAGCCCAACTCCAAAAGGATGGAGTGTTGGAGTCATTCGACCTTAGGGAAGAGGACACGTGTGAATCTTGTTTACTTGGAAAGATGACTAATTCACCCTTCACTAGTACATCTGAAATGGGTGAGGGTTTATTGGATCTAATACATACCGATGTATGTGGACCGTTTAGATCAACCACAAAGAATGGAAACCGCTTCTATGTGACTTTTACTGATGATTATAGTAGATATGGGTATATCTGTTTTATCAAGCAAAAGTTAGAAACATTTGAAAAGTTCAAAGAGGTTAAGAATGAAGTGGAGAATCAATTGGGCAGGAAAATCAAGATGCTTCGATCCGATCGAGGGGGAGAGTACCTAAGTCTTGAATTCCACGACTATCTAAAAGAGTGTGGAATAGTTTCACAATTGACGCCACCTAGGACACCACAATTGAATGGTGTGACAGAAAGGCGTAATCGAACCTTGTTGGATATGGTTCGCTCTATAATGAGTTGTGCTTCGCTATCTATCTCATTCTGGGGGTATGCCTTAGAGACTGCTGCCCATATCCTTAACCGAGTCCCTACTAAGAAGGTTGCCAAAACACCTCATGAGATGTGGACAGGGAAAGCTCCCTCGTTAGCACATATCAAGGTTTGGGGTTGCGAGGCTTTCGTAAGACAAGATACTCACGACAAACTCGAACCTCGTAGTGAGTGATGTATTTTCATCGGCTACCCGCATAAATCCTTTGAATATCTCTTCTATAGACCGAAGGACAATGTTGTCTTTGTTGCGAGGAGAGGAGTTTTCCTAGAGCGAGAACTCATAAGCCAAGGAGACAGTGGGAGGCAAATCGAGCTTGAAGAGATTTAAGAGTCGATAGATGAAGAAACCTCTACCGCTGGCCCTCAACCTGAGGAGGAACCTCCGGTTGAACCAATTGACGAGTCCTTACCTCTTATACATTCCGAAAGAGTTAGAGTTCAACCCCAGTTATATGGTTTTCATATTACTACCGAAGGGGACACGTATATTAGTGATAGTACACTAATAAATCTAGATGAACCTAATAGCTATAAGGAAGCCATGGCAGGCCCGGAGTCTGCGAAGTGGAAAGAGGCAATGGATAGCGAGATCCCATCCATGTATGACATCCAAGTTTGGAATTTGGTTGATTATGTGCCCGGACGTAAGACCGTTGGGTGCAAATGGATCTTAAAGAAGAAGACCGACGTGGATGGAAACGTACACACATATAAAGCATGATTGGTTGCGAAGGGTTTTACTCAAACTCCCAGAGTTGACTATGATGAAACCTTCTCACCAGTTGCGAAGATAAAATCTATTAGAGTGATGCTAGAGATTGCGGCATTTCATGATTATGAGATTTGGCAAATGGATGTCAAAACCGCTTTCCTTAATGGGAAGTTGGCTGAGGATGTTTACATGGCTCAGCCAGAGGGTTTTGTTGATCCGAAGCATCCAAATAGAGTGTGTAAGCTTGAGAAGTCCATTTATGGACTTAAGCAAGCGTGTCGCAGATGGAATCTTTGCTTCGATGAGAAAGTCAAAGAGTTTGGATTTGTACAAAGTGAAGATGAATCATGTGTATATGTCAAAGCTAGTGGGAGTATAGTTAGCTTTCTCGTTTTGTATGTCTATGACATATTGCTCATAGGAAACAACGTCCCGACACTGCAGGAGATTAAGTCCTAGCTCGGGAAATGCTTCGCTATGAAGGACCTCGGAGAGGCTTCCTATATTTTGGGAATAAGGATAGTGAGAGAACGAAGTAAAAGACTAATAGGTCTTAGTCAGAACACTTACTTAGATAAGGTACTAAAAAGTTTTAGTATGGAAAACTCAAATAAGGGAGAACTACCGATACAATATAATGCCAAGTTGAGTAAGACTCAAAGTCCGAGTACCGAAGCCGAAATAGCATAAATGAGCCGAGTACCATACGCTTCCGCAGTTGGCTCAATCATGTATGCTATGACTTGTACTCGCGCTGATGTGGCCTTTGTTTTGAGCATGGTTAGTAGATATCAAGGGAATCCTGGCAGATCCCATTAGATTGGGGTGAAGAATATCCTTAAGTACCTTCGGAGGACCAAGGAATGGTTTTTAGTCCTCGGAGGGAGTGATGACTTCAAGGTGCGAGGGTATAGTGATGCCAGGTTTCAGACCGACAGGGACAACTACCGTTCATAGTCAGGCTGGGTCTTTACCCTGAATGGAGGAGCAGTAACTTGGAAAAGTTCCAAGCAAGAAACCGTAGCTGATTCAATGTGCGAATTGGAGTACATCACACCGATTGAAGCGTCGAAAGAGGCAATATGGTTAAAGAACTTCATTGGTGATCTTGGAGTTGTACCTACCATAAAGGAGCCCATGAAGATTTTCTGTGATAATAAAGGAGCGGTTTCCTTGACCATAGAACCAAGGGATCATGGTAGATCTCGACATATCGACAGAAAATATCATTTTATAAGACATCGTGTAGAAGACGGACAACTCGTGGTGAAGAGGATATCATCAGAAGATAACCCAGCAGATCTGCTTACGAAGGGACTGAGCAGGGTTAAGCACTTGCAACATGCTAGGAGCATTGGGCTGAAGGATGATATTAGTATAGATTAGATAGTGTTAGAAACCCATAATAGGTAAATGTAATTGACATTTGATGATTAAATAAAAGAGTATTATTTATGAGTAATGTTATTGTCTTATCCTAATTATTTAACTATTGTTTCATTTTGCATGTTTTGACTTCTAGAATAATTGAGTTTATTAAGAATAATCGAATTATTCAAATTGTCCACAATCGTTTATATATTGGAAGTAGGTATCAATGAAGATTGTCATGAATTGGTGTGTAGATTGTATAAATGGTATTAGACATAGCAAAAGGTTGCTACAACGTTCATGAGTGCTTATGAACTAGTTTTGAGCATTGCAACAAACCCGCACTTGCCGGAATCACCTTATGGAATATGACAAAAAGGGTGATCGCAAGACGATAATATCATATGGTCTTAAAACCTAGATATATGGTTTGTTATTTGTTAATTGGTTGTACATTGATGGTTCGAAACCGCATCGGTAACTTGATGTTATAAAACGCATTGTTGTGTATAGTTGGTTAATGAATAAGTAAATGCATATAAGTCGAAGTTTATATGTTACTTTTATCCTTTATCCTAAGAAGGTAAAAGCGATATCTCGGCCGCTCGATGATTTGATTTGACTTATGTGCTGGGCCCGGTCAGAACTAAATTGATGTGTTCGATTAAGTTCTATGTCAAATAAATATGAGATCGAGAAACCAAATGCTAGACAATTGGTTCCATATAAATGTCAGCATGATATCTATACAGAGGACTGTACGATCCCTTATCTAAAGGACACGATTGATTAGATCAGAGTTTGACAGCGTCTTTGAGAGCTACGATTGCTAATATGTATATATAGTTACTAGACTTATCCAAGTGGGAGATTGTTGGAATAGTGTCTAAGGCTGCAACTATATTAAGCAAGTATTTGACCTGATTGAGCATACTCCTTTTGGGTTGCCTTCACCATAGCAACTTGATAGGATGATTTACAATGAGAGTTGAAATATTATAGGGAATAATAATATTATTATTTGATTAATATAAGTCATAAATTAATTAGGAATTAATTTGGTGACTTAAATAGATTAATTAAATAAAATGACTTAAACTGTCAAATGTGTGATAGTTATACTTTAGGCCATAATTCCTTATGGATAATATGGTGGACGATTTTATGGCTTAGGATAGACCTAAAATCATCCAAAGGGTTATCATGAAGGGATTAGGATTACTTAGGGCTTAAGTTATCCAATTAGGGTTTAAAGGTAAAACCCTAGAGCCTTACAAGTATAAATAGACCCTAGGGGTCATGGAAATCGGCATCCTTGTGTGTAAGGAAACCCTGACCGATTTCTAAATCCCTCCCAACTCTCTCAAATCATCCTCTTGCTAGTTGGTGTTTGTAAGCCATTAGAGGAGTGACAATTGTGACTCTAAAGCTCCAAGAACAAGATGATCAAACAAGTGATTCAATGTAAACTTATAACTCTGAATTCTCAATGTTATTATGCTATAACCATTATGAGTCTTGGATTCATGCATGTTCAATTAGAGAAACCTAGATCCAAGCATTAGGGTTTTGTATGTGCACATAGGAATGTTCATATGTTTAAAACCCATCATAATTAACCTTTGAAATGCTTTGAAATGTTTTTAAATGCTTTACGGGGGGGGGGGGGGGGGGGGGGCGATACAAGTTGAATCATGTTTGTTATTAGATCAATTACATGTGATTAATAAATAGCATGCTAATGGATTTTCCATACTTTAAACTGTTTTACCAAACAAATGACTTCAAACTGTTTATCAAACTATTTTGCATGTCAAGCTCTTTATCAAATTCACTTTTGAATACTAAACCTTTCTTGTACTGTTTTCAAACTTATATATTGTTGAAACCATGTCTACTACATATATAGTTATATAAATAAGGGTTGAAGGACTTATGATAGATAACCCACTTTACTTCATGTCCTCATTTGGTTGTGGTCTTAAAGTACCCGATTGTTTTTTCGAGTGTCGTTGAATCCTTAGTTATATATTATGTATAAATGTATAGATATAAAGACTTTTATCTCAGTTCAGTACATTCAGTCATACAAACAAATCTACTAATAAACTATAATAGGTATAATTTAGGGTTATACTACTTACTACTTCTAGTCCAATGAAGCATACAAGAGTTAGTTCATTCATGAGTCATTACTTATTACTATGAGAACACATACAACTATACTAGGATGAGAACATATACAACTATACTAGGATGAGAACATATACAACTATACAATGAGGAGAACATTTACAACGATACTATGATGAGAACATATACAACGATACTATGATGAGAAACAATACATTACATATACAAGTACACTTTAACATAAATGTGATCCACTGTATCGGAGCATGCATTCATTTTCATGGCCCGAGTTGTAGCCATAATCTCCTGGAGGGAGAGCATGAGTTTGCGTATAGATCTATACTGGATAGACTATCCTACACCCTGCTGCTAGCTACAACCGGACTTGCAAGTCTGCGGGTGCCAAATGTCATTTCTTTCGACGTCTTACATCATCGTGTTCATAGTTGATAATATGGTACAATTAATCACATAATACCTTGATATAAATACGGTTTAAGGTAGTTAGTACAACAGTAGTTCCTATAATACAACACTACAATACTACATAAATTTACCCTTTACATTTATTTGGTGACTACTTCACTTAAACATTAATGTACAAACTATATTTTGATAATGATAGTTACACTTGTGAAAATTACACACTTTTACAAGAAACAAACTTACAAAATAGTTGTGCCTTGGTAGAAGGCTACTTTTAGTAAAAAATATAGGATTTTCTAGGAGTTACAAACTTTTACAAATACTTACAAACATTCACATACTTTTACTACAAACATTTACAAACTCGTACTTAAAACAAGGGTTCAAACATTTTGATACAATCATAGACACTAACTACTTATGAACTCACCAGCTTTACTGCTGATAAACTCTTTCAAAATAACTTGTATTCTCAGGTCATCAGTAGTCAGGTACCGATGCCAGCTTTTGAGAAGATGGAGCGCATTCAAGACTCGTCTCATATTTTGATTCATGTTTTGGTGTCTTATATACTACAGAACACACTTGTATTAAAATTATATATTTAATGCAATGGATGATGTTGTTTAGTTGTTTACTACTATATTGTCTTGTGATACTGTACATGATGTCCTCCGCTCCAGAACGTTTCCGCCATTCATGGTTTTTGGGGTGTGACAGATTGGTATCAGAGCATTGTTTATAGTGAATTGAGTATATAAACCCATAAAAGATATACTAACTATAAACCCAATGGGATTAAAACACGTTGACCAAGTGTCTATACATTTAAATAATAAAATATTTAATTAAGTATACAAGTCTGCATTCATACTAAAATCAGTGTCACAATGACAAATACAAAAGTATTACGATTGTTGAATATCACAAGTAAGCTCGGGGATGTATGGTCAGTCTTGGGAGTAGCATAACCTTATCAATTATGCTGGTCCGAGGAGTGATTAGCATATGCCCTAGAATGGTTGTGATATGGCAACAAGTCTAAAAACTTACCAAGACTACCACAATGAAAGCACTAGAACATAACATAAGTTTAAAATACTATAGGAGTATTTTGTGTTACTATAATCACTTATCTAGGAACTAAAAAGGTCTCTATCAAGTAGGTCAACAGTCATTAAGTGCATACGCTAAGATTATATGAAATTTAGGTGTTATAGACTCAGAATCCGCGATCTTTGCTTTACTTCTTGTCCTTGTTTGGTTGTGGATTTGGAGTTAGGACCACTTATTTGAAGGTATATCATAACTTAGATTTCATATAACTGGTATACACTACACAAGTATTGACATAACTGATAAAGATCCTTTTATAAATATCTTAAATAGTAGGTCTATTTTTATAAGATTCTTATACCCCTTTTCTCGCATAGATATCATGTTGGATTTCATCATGGCGACCCGTACTTTCCACCCCACGGAAATGTTGGATGGCTTGAAGTAGAGTCCGATGATGAGCATCAAATCCCTTTGGATGATCATCACACAGAAGGCTTCTCGGATGGATCTGACTCCGAGCCAGAAGTCAACAACCTACCCCAAGTAGGTCAAGCCTCAATTAACAACCCCCAACCAGTGTTTCAGGGTCCCACACCCTTTTGGGCAACAAACTTGAATCGCTGGAGCGATGAACAAGGTCCATAGAATTACTCGGCTGATCGAGCCCTACCCATCATGGTCCGTAGAATTGCTCAGAATGTGGAACAAGGTCGAGCAGCCAACGGTTGAATAGTGGAGATTGATGCCAACACTGGTGTCAACACGGTCCATATTCACCATCTCGAAGAGGCGATGGAAAGGACCAGAAGGACTAATGAGACTCTGCAGCAACAACTAGCTGACTCCCAAGCTGAAGTCATAGAACTTCAAGTTCTTAATATCTAAACTAATCTTGTCCTCTTCCTTCAGATGTCTTCAAACAATGTTGCTTCTAGCTCTAATCCAAATGTCTCCTTTACCCTTATGAACTTGTTTGGAAAAGTCACTTTGGATGGATCCAAATTCAATGAGTGGATCATAAACATCAGGATGATTACCCGCTACAAGGACAAAGAATATGTCCTTGACAAGGAGTTTAAGGAGATTGATGAGACCACTGCAACTCCTCAGGAGATCACTGACTTTCAGGCACATGAAAGGGATGCTACGAAAGTGGCATGCATCATGATGGCCACGATGACAGCGGAACTCCAAAAGTACTATGAGGATTTCTACGCTTATGAAATGCTCCAAGATTTGATGGAAAGATACCATCAAAGTGCACGACAAGAGAGGTATGAAATCATCTGCTCCATGATAACAACCATGATGAAGGACGGGGATTCCGTTATGAGCCACATGCAGAAAATGCAAAGGTATGTGGATCGATTGCTGAAGCTTAATGTGAACTTCCCTGAGGAGCTTGCAATAGATATAATTTTGCGCTCCTTACCTGTTGGGTTATGAGCATTCTAACACTCCTAAGTGTACATGCAACCCTAAATACCTTGGATCTATGTTTTCTCTATTATACATGCAAATATGAACATCCAAGGTATTATCCTAATCTAGCATACAAAATAATGAATATAACAAGATAGAATACATACCTCTTTGATAGTGCTTGTCTTCATGAAGCTTGAGTGCTTAGTGCCTCAAGTGTGACACCTCAAATGGTTCACACAACACCAAATACACTTGGAATAACTTGAGAGGATTCTACACTTCATAAAATCGTGTAGCCCTCATACATACACATAGTGTTAGTCATTGTCACGATTTCTTGAGCCATGGGTTTCTTTTATATGGTGGCTATTAGGGTTACACCATGTAACTCATGACTTTACCCATTCCTTATGCTCCATGGGTTTTAACCTCCATGGAGTATCCATGGGTCACCCCATGGACTTAGTCCAACATAAGGAATCTTGGATCACAAGCCCACATATATAAGAATGAATGATTTACACAATCAACCCATATATTTAATTAGTCTTCTTTTGATCACTTAATTAATTCTAGATTAATTCTTGATCAATACTAATTAAATAATCTCATTATTCTTATTATTAATATACTAGAACTTATAATATATTAATAACCGTAAGTGTCTTATTTCTCTCATTATAGTCTATCCAAGTGCATGATGCCATGCAACCCAAATGGACCATGCCGGGTCGGGTCAAGTCTTACCAATTATAGTTATGGACTTAGACATTAATCCAACAGTCTCCCACTTGGATAAGTCTAAAACTATTATTGCGTATGACTTCAGGAACCAACTAGCAATCGTAGCTCTCAAAAGCTTCTGTCGAACTCTGACCTTGTAGATGAACTCTGATCTTTGTCAACGACTTGTCCATTAGATAAGGGATCATATATTCCTCCATTCTAGATATCATATGGACTGAGACATGGATTATAATCATTCTCTCTGTCCATTAGTTGTTTCCCGATTTCCGATTTATGACGACTGACTAATTGAACAAATCAAATCAGTCCTGGCCCGGCCGAGCACTTCCATTTGTCATCATCAAATCATCGAGGGGCCCACAGATATCGCTTTTATCCCGAAGGTAAAAGGAATGGATAAACTTCAACTCATATGGCTTGTTCTACTACTTGTTGAATCATACACAAAGGCACGTTTTATAGCACCGAGTTACCAAATGCAGTTTCATGCAATCAATGTACAACCAACTCATAGTAACAACTCATATCTCTAGGTTTGAAGAATATAAGATATTATCGTCTCATGATCACTCGTGATAAAATCCATGAAGTGATTCCAATGAGCGCGGGTTGAATCCAATACTCAGAACTTATGAGCACTCATGAGTGTTGTAGCCCTTTGTCCAACAACTTAGACCTCTACAAGCCAACCCATGACAGTCTTAATTCATATCTACTTCCAACATATGACCGACTGTGGATGGTTTGAATGACTTAGTCATTCCAGAAGAATAACCTAGTTTATTCGGGAAGTCAAAACATGCAAAGTGAAACACAATAATAATTGAATCCAATATGGTCTCAGAACTTATGAATATAAATAAAACTCCTTTTATGTATCACCATATGATTACACATTATTCATTGTATATTGTTTCAGCTATCAACATTATTCTTGAATTTAAAAACAATAGTTGTCCCATGCTCCAAGCATGCACACTATGTTTTCTAAACAATAGTCATGCCATACACCAAGTATGCATACTATGTTTGTCTATGATCTTTACCTTGTGAACTAGATCAATTGAACATAACTTCAATGATTCTCTTTTCACACTCCCAAATCCTTACTGCAAATGCAAGAATTCCAAATTCATGTCATTTACTGAAATCTGTTAGATTCTAAACTTATATGCATCGATCCTATTGTAATGATTATGCACAAAGTCAGAAAGACTTAACAACAATCATTACAGAGCATTCCAAAGAAGATCAAGTCCTTGGAACCGTCCTTCTTGCATTAAGTTTCCTTAATCTTACACAGATTGAAAATTCTAACTTTGAAACATTTCCAGATTCCATTTCGACTATCACTTCTGAACAAGAGTTGCCTCCTTACAGATTATGTCAATATGGTCCTTCCAGAATTATCACTATACTTCCAACTGTCCTTGAGCAACCAATCTTTGGTAAACCTTAGATTGTCCTCGACAATTGTTTAATCCTTTTAGTCATATCCAGTTCTAAACCTTTTCCCTTCTTAATGCCCTAGACATTTGGAAAATTTTAGAAAGGATAAATATAGCACATGTAATCGATCCTATATCCGAAGCATATGGGACACGATTCATGATGTCTCACATAAAGACTAAACCAGTCTTTTGCTATAACATTTCTATTTCAATTTGCCAAGTTCTCATAATTCAGATTATGAAAAGGGATGCCGTAATCATAATCGAATTTAAGAACGCAAATAATGGACCCATATATAGAATTTCCTTATGTTGAGCCATTCCAACATGAAATTCATATATATCCTTGACTAAATGATTAAAACCTCACGATCTAAGCTTATAGATTTGAGATGAAGTATAATTTCCTCTCCCTTAATTATAGCAAAACAACTTTTTCCCAATTGAAACCTTTGTTTTCTATAATTAACATTGCTAGCTTGCAATACTTATCGTAATTATCATGCTCCCACTAACATGATGATTATTAGCATAACACTTATGCTCCCACTAGCTTTGACATATACTCAGAAAGCTCGACTTCTAGAAATCAATACTTTATTGACTTTCTTACCAAAGTTCAGATTTCTGATACTAGATTGTTTTGATAAGACTTTATCAAAAACATACACCTTCCCTTAGATAGCTCATGGGTGTGTCAAAACAATTTTAAGAACTATGAAAAGGGATGCCGTAATCATAGTCTTGATCGTTTTGACCTTTTCCATTTCTCACAAGTCCAAGTTAGTGTGCCGGTAAACCACACACGCTCCACTAACGACTTTGAGATCACAATTGCTATCTAGCTAAAATCTACTTAGTGGAAGTGTTTCCTCACCATCATTTTCATGAATCGGAGAGAAACCTTATGACACTTAGATTTAATGGTGTATGAGTTCCTACCCATATGAATTTGTCAAAACCATAATCACAAGACAAGGATAATGACAAATCCAAAACCATATGGATTGAACTCAATCTTAATTTCTTGCCACCTGGTAGCTCAAGGGCCTACCATTGCTTCCAAGTTGTTGTGCAACACATTGAGAACTCTAAGAACTCATATGCAAAGTCAACTTTAACTGGAATGGGCACAGAATATGTCAACACGATAGGTTATAAACCTTAAGTCGTGTGCTAGTGAAGAACTTTAGGTTTCATTCTTGATTAGTTCTTGAGACTTTCAAGACCTTTAAGACTCCCACTGTCCTCTTGACATATAAGACTCTCTTGTCAGATATTCAAGAGATAGTGTGGATTCTAATCAAGACAAACACTTCACACAATTGGCCTAAGTTGGTCTTTGTTTTATCCAAAACATCACAACTTACCAATTTCAAATGTACAAAAGTAGAAAACTTTTACTCTTACATTTGTCAAGTGTTTTAAACCTTCTTTAAGACATGTCACTCAAATTACAATCTTGGAGTATGACTCTAAGACTTGTATTGGAACGAAGTATGACTCATCTTCTTGATTTAACCATTTCAACAATTTCAAGATCCCTTCTTCTTAGTCATAAGAATGCACTAAGACTTCCTTAGAGAACTAATTTTGATATGGTTTCTTAATCATTAAGATGATCACAAAACTGATACTAAAGTACTCTCCCATCTTTTCAGATTTGAGAAACTTTTATCCTTCTGCCTAATTTGATTCTTCTTATTCGCTCTGCCATACGTTGGAACCTTTTCCAATGTCTCAGAGTTACACTTATGCTTGTAAGTATAATCATATTTACTAAGATTTAGTAAACTATGACGAATAGCCTTATATCTTTTGTGGTGGACTTAATCAATGCACATGACTATGTACTCGATCCCTTAGTCCATTACTTAACTCACACATCCATGTGAATAAGTAATTAGTCTTAATTTTTTTTCCAATACTTGAAAGTTCTCATTCATCATGCCATACAACTTGCATGATTCCAAGTCCCGGTCCAATTGTAACTTGGGTGATGAGAATCTTTCCTTGTTTGGTAAATTTAGACATTACCACAAATGAAAGAATCAATTTCATATTTCCACTCTTGCTATTAATGGAATCGTATAAGCAACAATTTTTCCTCAAATGCCATTGTAAGGATATTTTAAAATAAATAAAATCAAAATTTTCTTTTTATTTTAAAACTATGCGGAAAAACTTATCCTTACAATCCATACGAAAATTTGTTGTTGTCTATTCCTTAGCAATATCTCATAACTCCTAAGAAGTAGCTCAAGAATCCGATCTTCAAACTACGCGATAGAAATCCATCTATGCGATCAGATTCAGCATATTCTTTCTTTAAGTTCCTTTACTTTTCTTTGATTCTTAAAACATTACCATGTGACCCAGTCACAACATGTATCAGGAATCTCAGAATAGAAACTTAACAGAGTTAGATTTGTGGACTTTTACCTGAAGTAGAGTCAATCTTATTGACTTTAACATCCTTAGGTAAATCAGGCAGCTTCGCAACCAATGCCCCTTCCTTTGGCAATATAAACTTATGGACCCTTTGATAATGGTACACGAGACTATCACAGACTTAGACTTTTCTCTTTACCATTTGTTCAACCGAGTTGACTATGGCCGATCCCTTTCCATTGGGAAGAGAATGCTTTTTCTGTATTTCCAATGTCACCATTGTCAATGTCCATAAAGTTTCAGGAAGTTGATCTTAACAATAGATAAGATCATTAAGGGTCTTGTCATAGTCTATTTGATAGGTGTTCCAAAAGAACTCACTATGTGACTTAGAAGGTGATTGAACCACCAACTTTCTCAAGACTTTGACACCCAACTCTCCCGGCTTGTCAACATGTGACTACATCTCCAAGATGTGACCACACCTAGACCTTGTCTTGCCAATAGGGTTCGAGTGACCTTAAATTTTTCAAGAACTTGTGGGTTAGGGAGAATAATTGGAAGAGGAGAGAGAAGTATGATATCCATGGGACATCATCTTCATTTAGGAAAGCTTGTTTCAAGAGATTTGGGAAGATCATAAATGTCTAATCCAGACATGTTATGGGAGATATTCAAGATAGTTGATCTTTGAGTCCTTAATATGACACCCAATATGAAAATATTAAGGCTAGGACCCAACAAACTATTTTATAACTTAGAAGAGGTATGCCGTAATCCAAGCTATAAAACAATTTGAAGGTAGGTGAATGACGATTCACCAATTTCCACCAAGATAAACGAAATGTATTATTAGGTTTTAATTGGTTTTGAAACTCCTAGATCTTTTGAGATTCATTGAACTGTTCAATGGCATGTTTCAATCTCGAGTGTGCCCTTCAGGTTTTGTGACTGGGATGCCGAGGATCACAAAACAAGGTGTGAAGTAACCATGCAAATTACTGGGTACCCTTAAGTGTTTATCCCTCAATCGATGTGCCGGTTAACCACACACGCTCCATCGATACTATGATAAACATTAAGTTACCCTTTGCCTACCTTGTTAAATACGAGTTAGTGTGCCGGTTAACCACACGCGCTCCACTAACCGACTCAAACAAAGTGCAAAGTGTAATTTCGTGGATTAGCACCTTATTCACATTTTTCTAAGTAACTAAGATTGGGTATTATTAAAAGTTTAGTTACTTAGTATTTATCATTAATACTTTTAATGAAGGGAGAATTATAGTCATGTCAAACCCGTTCGGCTAACGACCCTCCACCAGTCAAGCGAGCGGTGGGTGAGAGTGAACACCCATTAAGTTGCCATTTTATAGGCAACAACCTTATACCCACCTTATAGACCGGCTTCGTGAATGAGGCGTACTAGCGGTAAGACCGACTTTACTCTTATACATATAAATATTATTAACTTATAATATTATAAAATATAAGGGTTGAATTTTAACTTTTAAAATTCTAAGGGCTAACTTGGAATTAAAGTATTCATAAGAGAAAACTTTACAAATTCCAAAACTTGAGGGCAAGTTTTGAAACTATTCAAAACTAATTAATTCCATAACTTATGTATTTAAAGTAGTTTTAATCCAAAAACTCTTCAAGTTCCATAACTTGTGGACAAATTATGGAAGACTTTAAACTAATAAAGAATTAATCTTTTCTTTATTTTTATAACTTATGGAATTAATTAAGGTTACATATTTTATTTATTTATTTATTAATGAAGTGACTCTTGAACCTCCATATCTTAAGGACAAGACTCTTCATCTTTTTGTAACCTTTGCCAACTTTATGAGTTTTTATGAAACTTAAATGTGACTTTTCATGTAACTTGAGGATAAGTTACACAAACGCATTTTATATTCAACTCTTAGATTAAAAATGGATTGAAAACAACTATTTCAATTAATCTAAGCAACTCATAAGAACAAGATAATTCAAATCAAACTTTTTCATGCAATTAGTCTAACCTTTAAACTAATACAAAACATGAATCTATTGACATTTATCTTTGAAAATGGATTAGCATGAACATTACCACATTAAAAAACAAGTTTATAAGTTCAAAACAACTTAGGGTAATGTTCCTAGTCCATTTCTAGCCAAAAACCTCGAAGATATGCTGTCTGGGGTCCAACTCGTCGAGTGCATGAACTCAACTCGGCGAGTTGGATGCATTTTGCCTTGGAATCGTCGAGTCCCTTCATGGACTCGGCGAGTCAGCTGGGCTGACAGCACCAAAACTCGATTTTTCAGCTTCTATTGCAGGTATAACAAGAAAACAAGCCTAGGCTCTGATACCACTGTTGGGTTATGAGCATTCTAACACTCCTAAGTGTACATGCAACCCTAAATACCTTGGATCTATGTTTTCTCTATTATACATGCAAATATGAACATCCAAGGTATTATCCTAATCTAGCATACAAAATAATGAATATAACAAGATAGAATACATACCTCTTTGATAGTGCTTGTCTTCATGAAGCTTGAGTGCTTAGTGCCTCAAGTGTGACACCTCAAATGGTTCACACAACACCAAATACACTTGGAATAACTTGAGAGGATTCTACACTTCATAAAATCGTGTAGCCCTCATACATGCACATAGTGTTAGTTATTGTCACGATTTCTTGAGCCATGGGTTTCTTTTATATGGTGGCTATTAGGGTTACACCATGTAACTCATGACTTTACCCATTCCTTATGCTCCATGGGTTTTAACCTCCATGGAGTATCCATGGGTCACCCCATGGACTTAGTCCAACATAAGGAATCTTGGATCACAAGCCCACATATATAAGAATGAATGATTTACACAATCAACCCATATATTTAATTAGTCTTCTTTTGATCACATAATTAATTCTAGATTAATTCTTGATCAATACTAATTAAATAATCTCATTATTCTTATTATTAATATACTAGAACTTATAATATATTAATAACCGTAAGTGTCTTATTTCTCTCATTATAGTCTATCCAAGTGCATGATGCCATGCAACCCAAATGGACCATGCTGGGTCGGGTCAAGTCTTACCAATTATAGTTATGGACTTAGACATTAATCCAACATTACCATCGTGCTACGATCAATTCTGCATGACATATCACATGAATAAGGAAGAGGTCACACTTAGCAAACTTCAGGGACTTCTCAAGACCGCTGAATCAGGTCTTAAGGGGAAGTTGGTTGTTAACACTCCACTCCGGTTTTGGCAATCGGGAAAAGTCGAGGGAAGAAGAGAAAGAGTTCTTTGAAGGGTACCAAGGTTAGGACCCTTGATGGCTCTTCTTCAAGTGGAACCAAGAAAGGTTTCGTCACTCCTTCTTCTGACCCAAAAGAAGCCGAATGCTTCTATTGCCATGAAAAATCACATTGGAAGCGGAACTGCCCAAAATACCAGCAAGATGTGAAGGATGGGAAAGTTAAACCCAACCATGCAGGTATTTAGACTATCATTTCTAATAACTCACCCCATTCTAAACCTTGGGTCCTTGATACCGGTTGTGGTATTCACATTTGTTGTGACTTGCAGGGACTAAGAAGAAGTGAAAATGTGGAGCAAGGAAGAATAAACTTAATCATGGGGAATAGGAAAGTTACACATGTCACCAAGATTGGAGTTTATACTTTGTCTCTAAGTAGTGGGTTAAATTTAGATTTGAATAAATGTTGTTATTTGCTAGAAATGACAAGAAATATTATTTCCTTTCATGCATTGTATAAACAAGGTTTCACCTTTTCATTTGATAATGAAGTTGGTTCGATTAATGCTTTCTTTAATAATATTCTTTATTTTAAAGCATTACCTTGTGATGGTGTGTATGAAGCTGTATCTGTTGTAGATAACTTAGGAAATAATGTTTTGTGTATTGATTATCCTAATAATAATAACTTGGATAAAGCATCATTATGGCATTGTCGTCTTGGACATATAAGCAAGAAACGCATAGGCCAACTCCAAAAGGATGGAGTCTTGGAGTCGTTTGACCTAAAGTCAGATGATAGTTGCAAATCATGCTTACTTGGAAAAATGACAAAGTCACCCTTCACAGGCTCGTGTGAGAGGGGTGAAGGTTTGTTGGACCTTGTATACACGGATGTGTGTGGACCATTCAAACATGCCACAAGGGATGCTAATTGTTATTATTTGACTTTTACTGATGATTGCAGTAGATATGGATATGTCTACTTAATCAAGCATAAGTCAGAGACTTTTGAAAGGTTTAAGGAATTTAAACAGGAAGTCGAGAATCAATTTGGGCAGGAACATTAAGATGCTTCGATCCGATCATGGTGGTGAGTATCTTAGTTGAGAGTTCCTTGACTATCTAAGGGAATGTGGGATTGTCTCACAATTGACACCTCCCAGGACACCACAGTTAAATGGTGTGGCTGAGAGATGTAATTGAACCTTGTTAGACATGGTTCGTTCCATGATGAGTTGATCTTCGCTACCAATCTCATTCTTGGGGTATGCCTTAGAGACTGCCACCCATATCCTTAATCTAGTCCCTACAAAGAAAGGTGCCAAAACTCCTCACGAGATGTGGACTGGTAAAGTACCCAAACTAGACCACATCAAGATTTGGGGTTGCGAGGCTTTCTTGAGATGTGAGACTCATGATAAGCTTGAACCTCGAAGCGAGAGGTGTATTTTCATCGGCTACCCACAGCAATCCTTTGGTTACCTCTTCTACAGACCTAGTGATAATGTGGTCTTTGTAGCAAGAAGAGGAGTCTTTCGAGAATGAGAGTTTATAAGCCAAGGAGACAGTGGGAGGCAAATTGATCTTGAAGAAATTCAAGAGTCAAGTGGTGAAGGAACTTCAAACACTAGCCCTCAACTTGAGGAGGAAACTCCTGTTAAGGAAATTGATGAATCTGTACCTCTGAGGCGTTCCACGAGAGTTAGGAGTGCACCTGAGCATTACTATGGTTTCCATATTACTGCAGAAGGTGAGACACTTATTAGTGATGGGACACTAGTAGGTCTGGATCACCCTAACAACTACGAGGAAGCCATGGCAGGCCCCGAGTCTGCTAAATAGAAAGAGGCTATGGATAGCAAGATACAATCCATGTATGACAATCAAGTTTGGAACTTGGTTGAGAATGTACCAGGTCGTAAGACAGTAGGGTGCAAATGTATCTTCAATAAGAAGACCAACATGGATGGTAATGTACACACGTATAAGGCTCGACTGGTCGCAAAGGGCTTCTCTCAAATTCCTAGAGTGGATTATGATGAGACTTTTTCTCCAGTAGCCAAGATTAAGTCTATTAGGGTTATATTAGCCATAGCTGCATTTCATGACTATGAAATTTGGCAAATGGATTTCAAAACCGCCTTCCTTAATGTAAAGTTGGCTGAAGATGTTTACATGAGTCTGCCAGAAGGTTTTGTCAGCAACGAGTACCCTAATAGAGTGTGTAAGCTTGAGAAATCCATTTATGGATTAAAGCAAGCACCTTGCAGATGGAATCTTTGCTTTGATGAAAAGGTCAAGGAATTTGGCTTTTCCAGGAGTGAAGATGAATCTTGTGTTTATGTCAAGGCTAGTGGGAGTATAGTTAGCTTTTTGGTATTGTATGTGGATGACATACTACTCATAGGAAACGACATCCCAACCCTGCAGGAACTCAATTCCTGGCTTGGGAAGTGTTTCGCTATGAAGGACCTTGGTGAAGCTGCCTATATTCTAGGGATAAGGATCTTGAGAGATCGGAGTAAAAGACTAATTGGACTTAGTCAGAGTACCTACTTGGATAAGGTGTTGAAGAGATTCAGCATGCAGGATTCCAAGAAAGGAGAGTTACCCATCCAGAGTAACGCCAGATTGAGTAAGACACAAAGCCCTAGCACTAAGGCCGAGATAGCAGAAATGAGTCGAATACCTTATGCTTCGGCTGTAGGATCGATCATGTATGCTATGACGTGTACTTGACTTGATGTAGCCTTTGCCTTGAGCATGGTTAGCATGTATCAGGGGAATCCTGGCAAGGCATACTCGATAGGGATGTCAATGAGGGCAAACAGGACGGGGATTGCATCCCCCGCCTCCGCCCCCAAAATTTTCTCGTTCTCCCACCCCCGCCCCCGCCCCCGGAATCTCCATCCTTTCCACCCCCGCCCCCGCCCCCGATTGATATTGGGCTAACTTATTTGGGCTAAAATAAGTTCTTGTTTGGGCTAAAAGAAACTATTTTTTGGATAACAACTAGATATTTATAACATAATTTTACATATTACAAACAACTTAAAAACATGTTTTTTGTTGAATTTTTGTACGTGAAAATCATTTTGTTATTTATTATACTTTATAGTTAACATATGTCAATTTATATAATTTATTAACGGGGCCCCCACGGGAGTTTCGGGACGGGACTACCAACCCCCGCCCCTACCCCCGAAATTAAAACGGGGGTTAACCTTGCCCCCGCCCCCGCCCCCGTCCCCGATTTTTTTCAACAAATGCCCCCATACGGGACGGGGCTCCCGCAGGATCGGGGTCCCACGAGACTTTTTGACATCCCTAACACTGGAATGCGGTAAAGAATATCCTCAAGTACCTATGGAGGACTAAGAACTGGGTCCTTACCCTCGGTGGGAGTGATGACTTGAGAGTTGTAGGGTATAGTGATGCTAGATTCTAGACTGATAGGGAAAATTTCCGCTCTCAGTCGGGCTAGGTCTTTACCCTAAACGGAGGAGCAATTTCTTGGAAGAGTTCCAAGCAAGAGACAATAGCTGATTCAACTTGTCAATCAGAGTATATTGCAGCAAGCGAGGCGGAAAAGGAGGCTATATGGCTAAAGAACTTCATCGGAGACCTTGGAGTTGTACCAGCTATTAAAGAGCCAATGGAAATTTTCTGTGATAGTGAAAGCGCTGTTGCCTTAGCCAAGGAACCAAGGGATCACGGGAGATCCAGACACATCGATAGAAAATACCATTTTATTAGACATCGAATAGAAGAAGGACTCCTCGTGGCAAAGAGGGTATCATTGGATGAGAACCCAGCAGATCCCCTCTCGAAGGGACTGACTCAGGTTAAGCATCTCCAGCATGCTCGGAGCATAGGGCTGAAGAGATGATATTAGATTTAGTAGTTAGACAACCTTGAAATTTGTAAAGTGTAATTGACATTAGATGATAAATAAAAGGTGTTTTATTTATGAGTAAAGTGTTGCTATCTCTTGTCGATCGTTTACTATATTTCTTTTGCATGTTTTGACTTCCAGAATAATGTTGTTTGGTATAACATATTATTCAAACCTCCACAGTCGGTCATATGTCGGAAGTAGGTATGAATCAAGACTGTCATGATTGGTTGCAGAGGTCTACGGTGTCGGACAAGGCTACAACAATCATGAGTGCTCATAAGTTCTGAGCATTGGACTCAACCCACGCTCACTGGAATCACTTCATGGAATTCTATCTCGAGTGATCATGAGACGGTAATATCATATAAGTCTTCAAACCTAGAGATATGATTTGTTACTTACAAGTTGGTTATGCATTGATTGTACGAAAGTGCATTGGTAACTCAATGTTATAAAACATGCTTTTGTGTATAATTCAATGAGCGGTAGAACAAACATATGAGTCAAAGTTTATCTGTTCCTTCTTGGATTAGAAGCTGATATCTGGGCCCCTCGATGATTTTGTTTTGACCTATGTACCGGGCCCAGTCAGAACTAAGTTGATGTGTTCAATTAAGTTCTTTGTCAAACAAATCGGAAATCGGGAAACAAACTGTTGGACAATAAGTAAGACATTGTTCCATGTATTTGTCCGACTAATATCTAGAACAGAGGATTATATGATCACTTATCTTAAATGGCGTACCATCATCTTCTCAGTTCCGAGAAACCTTGAAAAGAGCTACGATTGCCGATCGGTTCCTGAAGTCATACTTGCAGTAATAGTTATTAGACTTATCCAAGTGGGAGACTGTTGGATAAGGTGTCTAAGTCCATAACTATTTCTGGTATGTACTTGACCCGACCCGGCATGGTCCATTTGGGTTGCATGGCACCATGCAATTGGATAGACTAAATGAGAGAAATAACACTTGGAGATTATTAATATTATTATAAGTTCTAATATATTAATAATATTATCTGATTAGTTTGATCAAGAATTAATTTAGAATTAATTAAGTGATCAAAAGATAACTAATTAAATATATGGGTTGATTATGTAAATCATCCATATCTTGTATAGTGGGCTAAGAGGCTCCATGGATTATCAAGTTGGGTTCCACCCATAGGATGCTCCATGGATGCTCCATAGGAGTTACAAACCCATGGGTCATGGAAATGAAGAGTCATGACACATTAAGGTTTACATGGTGTAACCCTAGATGTGTCAACACTATATAAGAATCCTATTCTCCACCAAAATGGGCTACACATATGAAACAAGAGGGCTAGGCCAATTTCAAGAAGTGTGTATTCTCTCAAAATTCTTTCCAAGAGCATTTGGTGTTGTGTGAAGCATTTGAGGCATCCCACTTGGGGTGCTAGGCTCACAAGGTTTCAAGGAACATAAGCAACAACAAGGTAAGTTATTCTATCTTTCATTCAAGTTAAAAATTGTTCCCCATGTATGCTAGATAGGAATATAACCTTGGAATTAAACTTTCCATGATAATTAGAAAAACATAGATCCAAGGTTATTAGGGTTGCATGTACACTTAGGAAGTGTTAGAATGCTCAAAACCCTTCAATTTTAACCAGAAGAAATGTTATGGAAAAAAGGTTTCAACACCAAAAGAGTGAAGGTCCATAATTTAGTTTACTTATTTGTTACTTAGGAACATGTTTCATTATACTTTGATTTGTGTTAGCGTGTTAGTTGCTATTACGAGCAGCTGAATCTAGCTACTCTTGTTTAGCCAGATGAAACTTCCAAATTATGAATAGCTTAATTTTTATGGATTTATTTAGTTGCAGAATTGCTTGTGTTGGATTTATAGTTACCTAGCATACTTGTGTTTGTTTCTCTAGTTGCTTGATTTCATGTTCTGTGTAGGTTAGTGACCATTAACTGCATGAACTTGTTTACCTAATGATTTAGTGAACATTAAATTGTTAGAGCTAGGATTGACCAATCTTAGTTAGTAATTAGAGTAAATAAACTTAGCTGTGTTAGAGAACGTGGATTGTGACTATAATTGCATTTGCATAATAAATCTTACATAGCATGTTCATATTCATAATTAGATATGTGTTTAATTGTGTGTGACCATACATAATTTGACATGAATTAGTTACTTATTGGTAAAGTTAGACTTAAATTACTAGTACAATTACATCCAACTTGATAATCCATAATTATTAGCTAGCCATAAGGACAAAGTGGATTCGAACTAGACAAGAGTGTTTTTACTTAATTGATTGAATTTGAGTTAAGTTTGTCTGATCTTGTAAAATCAGATAAAACCCTTTCTAAACTTGTTAATAATTAGGTTAATTTGATAGCAAGTAGATTAATTAGTAACACCGTTCCCTGTGATCGACACCCGACTTACCCAAGCTATACTATAATCTGACTAGGTACACTGCCTATAAGTGCATAGTTAGTTGAAGTTTGTTAAGTTATAAATTTTAAAATTAGTAGGTAATTTCGTGCACATCAATTTTTTGGCACATCGTGACTTCTGGGCAAATAGATTATATTTTTTAATGCTTGGGGTGTTTGCTGCTTTGGTTTAATTTTGTTTGCAGAAATGGAACATCGAAGGGTTGTTCCACAGGAGAAAAATCCAATTGATGTGGCGAGTATTCATCCTTTATATCGGTTTCGACAAAACATGCCCCAACCATTATTGACTACATATGAAAATCGGTTCGGATGGTTGTACAACAGAGAATTTGAGATAGCTCCGATTGTCGATTGGGGATGGCTCGGTGGTGTCGGAATGGTTAGCAACGGGACCTGGGGAAACAACAAGGAACCCTACTAAAATTTTTTGGTACGTATCCTAACAACGATAATTTTACATCAAATTTTACTCTAAAAATCCGGAATTTAAGGCAAATACTCATAAATTATTCCCTCACCCAAATAAACCCAATCATCTATATGAAAGATAAGGAGCCTCGCATGTGAGCTAGTACGACATAGCGTATACCTCAAGGTCATCTATAAGTAAGATTTATAGACTTAGAGTGAGTGATTCCGCCTTATTTCCTATTCCTTGTCTGGTTGTGGAATTAGGGCAGCATCGCTCAGTCAATGGTATTTCAAATCTTAATTATGCATGACTGGTGTACCCTAAGTAATAATAAATACACCCAATAGGGATTCTATTCTAAAAAGGGCATCATTATCGACTTCTCAAAACTCACGTACTATTAATACTCACTAAGAAGCAATACATAAATGTTCACAGTACTAATAACAAAAGGAAAAACTGAAAACACCGAGAACATATACAAGGGAGGCATTACCGTCTAACAAGAACTCTTTCCATATCAAGTTAATATATAAAAGATCCCAACGTCATCATTCAAATCCAATTGGCTTGGTCCTCACCATACCAATTGTGTGTTCTACGGATTTAATATTCGACTTAACTAGCCGACTAACAAAGCCATCGTCACTCATAGCTGTGAACCCAACGCGAACCCCATAATCATCGCCTGCCTTAAATCTTCGAGTACTCGTGTGAGGAATACCACACTTTTTGTAGTTTTCCTCAACAAACCTTTCAAGAATACCACATGTATAGCAAGTCAACCTCGAGGGTAGTGAAAGGTGGGATATACGGTTAAACTATCACCACTTGGGGCATGCATCGGGGTGGTATATTATTAAGATCCTACAGATTTTTAGATGTGTGATTCTACCTTATCTCATGTTCCTCGTTTGGTTGTGGACTTGGGGAAGAAGCACAAAACTAACAATCTAACCAATCTTAACTATACACGACTAGAATACACTAAGTGATGATATAGGAACCAAGTATAGGAACCTGCTACAACTTTAGGACGTAGCTGGAGGGAGTACGGATGGACTCGACACCATTAAGGTAATCATTGATAGATTAACCGAAACCGCACACCTCCTACAAGTAAAAGAGACAAACGAAATGGAGAAACTGACAAGGACTTACATTAAGGAAAATTGTACGACTACGCGGAGTACCGATATCCATTATCTCCGATAATGATAGGCGGTTCACGTCACGGTTCTAGCAGTTACTACAGAAATCTATGGGAACTAGATTGTACATGAGTATAGCCTACCACCCACAGACTGACGGGCGGAGTGAAAGAACCATTCAAACGTTAGAGGACATGTTAATAGCTTGTGTGATAGAATTTGGTAAAGCTTGGGATGCTCATTTACCCCCCTTATCGAATTCTCATACAATAATCATTATCACACTAGCATCAAAGTTGCTCCATTCGAAATCCTCTATGGCTATAAGTGTAGATCACCCATGTGTTGGGCTGAGGTGGGCGATATTCAACTAGAAAAAGGGCAAGTTCCTAACAGCGTACTCACTGACCCGGAGATCATAAGGGAAACAACAGAAAAGATTTTCTAAATTCAAGAACGAATGAAGGCTTCGCAAGACCGACAAAAGAGCTACGTGGATAAGAGACGGAAGCTCTTGGAATTCGAAGTTGGGGATCGGGTACCACTGAAAGTATCACATTGGAAGGGATTTATATGTTTTGGAAAAAGAGAGAAACTAAACCCAAGGTATATCAGGCCATTTGAAATCCTCGACAAGATTGGCCCGGTAGCATACAAGCTTCAATTACCGCAGGAGCTTAACAACGTTCATCCTACCTTTCATGTGTCTAATTTGAAGAAATTCTTGCCCGATGAAACCCTTCTCATTCCACTTGTCGAAATTGAGATCAATGAGAACCTCCACTTCGTAGAAGAACCTATTGAAATCAAGGATCAAGAGGTCAAATGACAAAGCAAAGCTGCATTCCCATTGTAAAGGTCCGCTAGAACGCCAAGCGAGGACCCGAATTTACTTGGGAACGTGAGGACCAAATGAAACAAAAGTTTTCACATCTATTCCCCAACCCTTGATCTCCCACTCAAAATGAAAATTTCGGGATGGAATTGCTTCTAACGGGGGGATAATGTGATAACCGTCAAATTCAAGTCAAAGTTAAAGTCAAAGTCAACGGGGTTCACAGACCTTACATTGCAAGGCTATACAATAATGTTGACTAAAAATAAATCTCCTCCAAATCTCTCTCAACTTTTTATAGTCATCCGGGTCATCCCGACCCTTAACATTGCCAAGAATACTCAAAATGGGAAGTTTACTTGAAAAACAACCTTATAGGACCGAAACCTCAATTGAACCGAGCCTCTTGGAAGCGAAACCCTAAGAAGCGAAACACCTTATTTGGACCAAAGCTTCTTATCGCCGAACTGCTTAAAAACCGAAGGTCCCTTCCAGAACCGAACTTAGCCTCCTCGAACCGAACCTCCTGGAGGACCGAAGTCAGTAGGACCAAAATCTCATTCAAACTGAAATGACCCAAGACCCACATTTGGTTCCTTCTTCCCCCTACCCTCGATCCTTAACTCCAAGACCCGAACCTTCGCAGGTTCTCCCCTTCTTGTCCGGTTTTCGACTACTTTCACCTGCTAAGCCCGTTTTTTACAAGGATTTTTTTACCAAATTCATAGTTTTAGTAATTTAAACTCCCTAAACTCATATTTTATTCATATCTCAAGGATTTATTAATTATAAATCATTGTTTTCCATTAAAGAAAATAGCTTAGGATATTTTATGCTACAAGTGGGTCAAGTGTGTCCACTTGAACCTATGTGTCACCTTCTCATTGGTCCAACCTTATCCACATCACACATATCAATGTAAACATCCCTTCACTTCGCCGCTTGCTCCAGCAATCCTGCATATAAAGAAATACATGGGGATTTCCTTGATCATTTTCTTCACCAACAAACTCTTACACACTTCTTAACCATCAAGAGAGCCACTTTTTCTCTCAACTACCAGCCACACTTTTGATGTGTTCTTGAGTTATTTATTCACTTATTGGTAAGTATTTCTATCACACCCCAAAACCTGAACGACGGAAATGTTCCGGGCCGAGGACATCATGTACAGTTTCACAACAAAGCTTAATAGTAAACAACCAACAACATCATCCATTACATTAATAATATAATCTAATACAAGTGTGTTCTGTATAGTTATAAGACACCAAAAACATAAATCAAAATAAGAGATGAGTCGTGAATGTACTCCATCTTCTAAAAACCTGGCATCGGTACATGTCTGCTGATGACCTGAGAATACAAGTTATTTTGAAAGAGTTTATCAACTTTAAAGCTAGTGAGTTCATAAGCATTTTAGTATCATTGTTTGTATTAAAATGTTTGTAAGTGTATGATGTATGAGTTTGTGAAAGTTTGTAATAAATGTTTGTATCTCCTAGAAAATGCTATATTTTCTACTAAAAGTAGCCTTCTACCAAGGCATCAAATGTTTTGTATGTTTGTTTCTTGTAAAAGTGTATTTTTCCCAAGTGTCACTATCATTAACAAAATATAGTTTTTACATTACCATTTATGTGAGGAGATCACAATGTAAATGTAATGGGGAAAATAATAAAGTATTGTAGTGTTGTATTATAGTAACTACTATTGTACTAACTGTAACACTGTAAAATTTCAAAAAAAAATCACATTTTAAAAACAATTTAATTCACAATATTATAAGACACATTGTTCCTTATATTCCACATAATCAAAATACCAAGATCATAACATATAAATAAGCTCCGTGTGTGTGTGTGCTGATCATGTCGGCACCTTCCCGCGATCCTCACTAGTACTTTCAACACATAACACAAACAATGTAAGCAGGAAGCTTAGTGAGTTCCCCAAAATAAAACATATAACACATATTACCCACTTAAGGCTATAGCTCTGGTGGACCCTTCGGCCCTAACTCTATGGACCCCCTGGTCCCAGCTCTGTGGACCTTTCGGTCCTAACTCTGGTATACTCACAGCATAAATCACATAGAAATAATGCAGTGCAACACATCACATAGATAGCATACAAGGTACTCTATCACATAACTCTGGTTACCTACGCAAGGTAAAGTATAGTGAGAAGACTCACCTCGGATGTCTCGTTAATATCTCGCTCGCGTAACACTGATCTAGCATTTGCCTAAACACATAAACGATCATCTCAATTAATAACGGCTCTCCAGGCTAGACTCAATCCTCACACGTCCTCTATGAAGGCTAAAAGGCCATTTTACCCTTCAAACAATTCACAAGTCCAATTGTTGACCAAACCCTAAAAGTCAACAAAAGTCAACAGTCCACCCTTTGACCAGACTCGTCGAGTGCACAATTGTGACTCGACGAGTTCAGTCATGAACTCGAGTCCTCAAAATCCTTAATCACTCATCGAGTGACTTCCCCAACTCAGCGAGTCACCAACTGTGTGATTCATGGGGGAAAAGTATTCTACTCGCTGAAAGACCCCAACTTTCGTATTTATGAAAGACCCAAACTTTCATACTATTTCAAAAGATTTCTTAAGTTACTTCCTCAAAACATGCTACATGCATATTTATAAAACAATATTTTATATTGATAAAGTGATTACAAAGGATTGGATACAAACCGACTAAGTTTTATTACAATTTCATGTCCACCTAGGAGTCTACTATTCATATACATACATGAACATTAAAAATACAGAGAAATACTATTAACTATTCTAAATCTTTCAGCAGTATAAAGCTATATTGGAATACTCATCACCTGCAATTGTTAAATATTAAGAGGAATAAGCGATAACGCTTAGTGAATTCAATAGATAGATACAATATAATCTTATGCCTTACATATACCAATATGACAGAAGCAGAATGGAACAAGAAGACATATGTGAAATCATGTGACAAGCGTTCATATCAATCAAAGACTTTATTCAAAGATATACTTTTCAATGAGACATAACGATTTCAATACTTGATATGCATCAATAAAGCTTTGGCCCAATTGGCACAGAAGACATAATTTCTGATTAACATTTTGGTAGATTTCAGGCTTATAGCCCTGTCTAACCATTTGTCAATACCATAGAATAGAGTTCATTCTCTTACGGAGTCATGCTCTACATGGTTAGAGGCTACATACCATTCATATCAAACCTTATGCCAATGCCATAGAATAGAAGTCATTCTTTTACGGATACATGCTCTATATGGCCAGAGGCTACGTACTAGTACCAATGTGAATCTAAGTCCTTTCACTGATCACATGGTCAAAGGTATTATATTTGCTATAAACATAGCGAATAAAATAACACGGGAGAATAACTCAGAATAACAACACTGAGAAGCACATAGCACATATAACACATAATATACAATTGTTCCTATATATTGAACTCACCTTAAGTTAACCGGGGGTTAAAATAGTAATTTGGACAGCATTTCGGCTTTAAATATGTCTTTCTATGTTGAAAACTGGGAGCTTAATTGAAAAATGGGCTCTGCGAAGGTAGGGCTTCAAAACCGAAAAGATAAAATTTCTGGGCTTCTCGGGGGTCTCGGGACGTGTTTCAGGTGCTAAAATTGATACCGGGGCTTCTGGAAAAGTCAAAATAGTGAAAATATGGAAAAAGGGGCCAAAAATGGAAAATTCTCAAAATTACCCGAGAAGGCTCGCAGGCCTCCTATTTATAGGCGAGAGGCTCGGATCCTGTGGTTGAGAAGCGAGCATGTGGCTGCTGGAGCGAAGGCCATGAAGCGAGAGGAGGGGAGAAGACGTGCATCTGCGAGCTTTGGACATCTGGCAGGAGGAGCGAAGGTCACGAGGCCGCTGCGAGGCTCGGACGTGGCACCGAGTGCGAGGCGGGTAGGCGAGACGTGTCTAGCGTCGGACTAGCCACCGATGCGAGACGTGTCCCCTTCCTGCTGGACCTCGGCCTCGGCGAATTTTCTTGTGACACTTTCTGACTTCAGATTTGGCCACGTCTCCGGTGACGCTGTTGCTTCGTGCGAAGGTGACGTGGCCGGTACTGTTCATGCGAGTTTTCTCGGTTTTCGGGCCCCGAACTTCTAAAATCCATAACTTTCGCATACGAGCTGCGTTTTTGACGTTCCTTATATGCACACGTAGCTAAAATTACGCTCTACAACTTTTGTTTAGACTTCGTTGGCTAATTTTTAATTTAATTTTAATATTATTATTTTTAACAGACTGGGACAGGAAAATCCGTTAAAAATTCATAACTTCTTCATCCGACATCCATTTTCGTCAAACTTTTTACCGTTGTACTACATTTGACGAGACCTTCGATTCTCGTTTAGGATGTATCGGTAAAATATCGCTCGATCTAAAATTCGAGTTTTTAGTTGTTTACTGCTAAGTTGAAACTTCGAAAAATCATGACTTCCTCATACGAAGTCAGATTTTGGCGTTCTTTTTATCGAATTTCTCGGTTTAACGAATACTAAAAATTTCATTTAGATTACTACGGCTAAAAAGTAGTTTATTAAAAACTCACTCTTTATGTCATTCGGCGCCGTGCCGGTTTTGTCGCGGATCTTCGGTTGGTCATAACTTCTTCGTTATAACTCGGATTTTGACGAGGTTTTCGCCCACAAGTTTTTAACGTGATTCTTTACAACATCAAATAATAAAATCTTATTTATTTAAAATTTTATATTTTTGCTAAATTTCACTATTTGGCTATTAATTGGAATCTCATAAGACTTCCAATATTTTATGAGTGATTCTAAACATAGTTTTTCTTCATTTCTAGTAAAAACTAGCTGTTAGAACTCAACACTCAATTTTATTCACTTTTAATAATAACAATACAAAAATTTCAGAACGTGTATGTTACACTCGCCGAGTCTGTTCTTGGACTCGGCGAGTTCATGCCATGCTCAAACTCAAATGACCTCCTGAGATTAGATCTGTTCCTCCAGTCCAAAGATCTGGCCTGACCAACCACTATAATCACGTAAAGGTTTTACCTTTACACTCATGCAATGACCAAAAAGCTTCTTTGAGTGAAATAACCCCTAAAATGGCAACCTAGCACCGTATCTCTAATGGAGTAGCAAAAAGCTATGTAAATGGGACTCTCTGGACCTCTTAAGGTCCAGATCTAAGAAGAACTCCACCTTAGGACCTCACATACATCGAATCCAATCCAAAGAATGCACAAGGAAACCCTAGATTCAACTAGAACACCAAATACATGAGTTTGAGCACAGATTAGTACCTCTAGTAGCCTCCTCTGATGAATGGATGATAGATCTGAGCTCCTCAACCTTCCTTGTTTGTCCTCGTTCCTTCTTTCACTAGCCCTCCTCTTGCACTACAATCCTTCTCTCTCTCGGATGAATGATGAAATAGCCCTCCTCTTGCACTACAAGCCTTCTCTCTCTCTCTCTCTCTCTCTCTCTCTCTCTCTCTCTCTCTCTCTCTCTCTCTCTTTCTTTCTCTCTCTCTCTAGGGTTCTCAAGGGTTTGATAGCCGCAAATTGTGGCTAAAAGGTCCTTAAATAGGGCTCAGGCCCCGAATAATTAGTGTTTCATTAAACAGCGTGGACTCGCCGAGTCCACGCATGGACTCGCCGAGTCCGCCATTAAATCAATTTGACCATGCGCGATCCTACTCGGCGAGTCTGAGCGCCTACTCGCCGAGTCCCTCTCCAAAACTCAATATAAATGCACAAAATAAGATACCTGGGAATCTGGATGTTATAATTCTCCCCCACTAGAATCATACTTCTTCCTCGAGGTCTCATTCTGCAAACAACTCTGGATGCTGCTCACGCATCTCTCGCTCCGATGTTGCCACTAGACCTGCACCAGGGGCACTTCCTTGTTCCTCAAAACCTTGATTTTCCGATCCATAATTGCAACCGGTATCTCAACCTAGTTCAGACTCGCATCCACCTGGATATCCTCTAACGGTACCACCACCGACTCATCGGCCACACACTTCCTCAACTTCGATACATGGAAGGTGTCATGAATCTGACCTAACTTTGCGGGTAACTCCAACCGGTAAGATACCCTACCTATTCTTGCGATCACCCTGAATGGAACAATATATTAGGGCCCTAAATTTCCCCTCTTCCTAAATCAAATCACTCCTTTCCAAGGAGATACCTTCAGGAGAACGAAGTCACCAACTTGAAACTCGAGTTCCGAGCGATGCCTATTCGCGTAGCTCTTCTAACGCCTCTGAGCTGTCAACAATCTCTACCTAACCTGATGTATCCACTCTGTCGTCCGGAGCACTATCTCTATACTGCCCATCACTCACTGCCCTACTTCTCCCAAGCAGATGGGAGTCCGACAACTCCTCCCATACAACAGCTCAAAAGGTGGCATACCTATGCTCGAATGATGGTTGTTGTTATAGGAAAACTCAGCCAAGGGTAGATACGTGTCCCAGCTCCCTCCGAAGTCCAATACACATGCCTGAACCCTGTCCGCGAGCGTCTGAATCGTCCGCTCGCTCTGTCCGTCAGTTTGTGGGTGGTATGCAATACTAAAATGCAGCCTAGTCCCCAACTCCTCATAAAATTTCTTCCAGCACCTGGAAGTGAAACGTACATCTCGATCTGAGACGATCGAGATCGGTACTCCATGTCGTGATACCACCTCCCTCACATACAACTCTGTGAGCCTCTCAGCAGAAGAGCTCTCACTGATAGCAAGAAAGTGAGCACTCTTCGTCTATCTGTCCACAATCACCCAAATTGCATCGACACCTCTTGCAGTCCTTGCAAATTTGGTAATAAAGTCCATGGTAATTTATTCCCACTTCCACTCGGGAATCTCCAAAGGCTGCAATTTACCATGCGGACGTTGGTGCTCGGCCTTAACCCTGCGACAGGTCAAACACCTCTCTACAAACCATGTGACATCCCTCTTCATACAGGGCTACCAATACTCTCTCTTCAAGTCTAAATACATCTTAGTGGCCTCGGGATGGATCGAAAACCTCGATCGATGTGCATCCTCCATCAGAATGGTACATGCCCCGCCCACAAATGACATCCAAAACCGACCCTAGAAGGTCATAAGCCCCTGACAATGGGTGACGAACTCCGATACATGTCCGATAACCCGCTCCCTCTTACAGTTCTCCAGTCTCACGAACTCAGCATGGGCCCCTCGAATGGTGTCTAGCACCGGAGTCATCACTGTCAATCTCAAACAAGCATCTCGTATCAAGGCGCTCGCTGCCCTACGACTTAGGGCATCGGCTACAACGTTAGCCTTACCCGAGTGATACAGAATCTCACAAACGTAATCCTTTACCGCATGTTCAGGTTGGGCTGATCCATCAAATATGTCAAGCTCTTGTGGTCCGTGCATATGGTACACCGAACCCCATACAAATAGTGACGCCAGATCTTGAGGGTGAACACAACATCCCCCAACTCTAGATCGTGCGTAGGATATCTTGTCTCATGAGGCTTCAGCTGCCTCGATGCATAAGCTATGACATGTACTCTCTGCATCAGTACCACGCCCAGACCTGATATCGACGCGTCACAATATACCACAAAGTCCTCCATTCCTTCCGGAAGGGACAACACTGGGGCTTCGCACAACTTCTGGCGAAGTGTCTCAAATGAGGCCTGCTGCTCCGAGCCCCAACTGAATATCACGCCCTTTCGGGTCAGCCTGGTGAGTGGAACTGCAATCCTGAAGAAATCCCGAATGAATCTCCAATAATATCCGACCAACCCTAGGAAACTACTAATCTCTAAAGGGGATCTCGGTACTTCCCGGTTCATCACTGCCTCGATCTTGGCCGGATTGATCAATATCCCATTCTGGTTGACGAGGTGCCCCAGAAACTGGACCTCCCGTAACTAGAAATCATGCTTGGAGAATTTGGCGTACAGCCTTTCCGATATCAGAACTCCGAGAATCTCCCTCAAATGCTCCTCGTGCTGCTCTATGGACCTTGAATATACAAAAAATATCATCAATGAACACGATCACCGAATGATCCAACATCGGTCTGCACACCCTGTTCATGAGATCCATGAATGCTGCTGGTGCATTGGTGAGCCCGAAAGGCGTCACCACGAATTCGTAATGCCCATAACGAGTCATGAATGCCATCTTCTGAATATCCTCATCACGCACCCTCATCTGATGGTATGCAGACCTTAAATCAGTCTTGGAGAACCAAGACGCTCCCTGCAACTAATCGAACAAATCATCGATCCTCGGCAAATGGTAACGGTTCTTGACCGTCAGCTTGTTCAACTCCCGGTAATTAATGCACATCCGGTGTGAACCATCCTTTTTCTTGACAAAAAAGGATCGGTGCTCCCCACGGCGAGCTACTCGGCCGAATAAACCCCTTCCCCACCAGCACCTGAAGCTGCGAGAATAACTCCTGCATCTCTGGAGACGCAAGGCGATAGGGCGCCTTAGCGATAGGTGCTGCCCCCGGAATCAAATCAATGCGGAACACTACCTGCCTCTCGGGAGGCACACCCGGTTAATCCTCGGGGAAAACATCCGTGCACTCGTAGACTATCGGTACCTCATCGATTGACCTCGGTCTCTTTGAATCAACTCTCGTATCCATCACGTAAGCCACAAGCCCACTACAGCCCTGATGTAGACTCTGCCTCGCTCTAGCAGCTGAATAAAACGCTAAACCAGTACGCGTACCCTCATCATACACCATAGGAACTCCCCCACTAGGGTCTCGTATGGTCACCAGTTGTCACTCACGGTCAATAACCACTTCGAACCTGCTCAGCCAATCCATGCCCACGATAACACATACGTCCCCCATAGCAATCGGGACCAAATCAATTGGAGACCCTACTCCGAAAATATCAAGTACACATCCTGGAATCACATCAGTGGCACACACCTCTCTCTTGTCAGCTATGGATACTTGCAAAGGTCGACTCAACGCCTCACGACAAATACTGATGTGCTGACTAAAGGCTAACAACACAAATGACCGACTCGCACCCGAGTTAAATAACACCAAAGCAGGCACAGAACATACAAGAATTATAGCTACACATATCATAATATAAGCATATCACCATAAAATCAAAATAAACACGAGAAATGAATACATACCAGCCACAACATCGGGCGCAGCGCGGACCTCCTCCGCGGTCAACTGGAAGGCTCTCCCTCGTGCCTTCGGTGCCTCGACCTTCACCGGCCGGCTCTCTGTAGCTATGATAGTATCAGGGGTAGATCCTTGAGATGCTCCCTGTGCTGACCCTCGCAACTGCGGACACTCTGCCTTCCAGTGTCCAGTCTAGTTGTAGTGGAAACAGACTGAAAACCCCTTGGGGAAATCCTTGGCCATATGCCCCTCCTTTCCACATTTGTAGCAAGACCCTGCTCTGCACACCCCATCATGAATCTTTCCACACCTGCCGCAAGTGTGACCCCTCTGGTTCCCTGTCCTCAAATTGGAGGGCTTGGCCGCTTAGCTGCCCGCAGAGACTATGTCGGTCACCTGTCCTTCCCCTGAGACTCCGCCTCCTCCCTAGCCTGAGTCTCCAACTCTATCTCCCTCTTCCGAGCATTTTCCTGAAGCTCGGAAAATGTCCAGTATGACGAGAATGATGCGAACTCTCGAATATCCCTCCTTAAAATGCTCAGATATCGGCTCATACGTGCCTGCTCAGAAGACACGTGCTCTGGGCAGAACATCACCCTCTCCTGGAACATTCGGGCAATCACTTTAACAGACTCAGTACCCTGCTTGAGGTTCAAAAACTCCTGGGCCAAACGCTCCCTCTCCACCTGGGGAACATATTCCTCTCGGAACATAGTGGTGAACCTCTCCCAGGTCATTGTAGCAAGCTCAGCAGGCGAATAGTGCGCCGTCATAAACTTCCACCAGTCCTTCGCACCCACGCGAAGCTGGTTCAGCGTGAACCGAACCCTCAAATGCTCTGGACATGAGCATGTGAAGAAACACCCATCAATATCCGAAATCCACCTCATCGTCGCAATCGGATCCTGTGTCCCATCAAAATCTGGTGGTTTTGTGTTGCTGAACTCCCGGAACAGCAATGCATCACCACCTTGTGGTCTAGCTGCAGCTACAGCTGCAGTGGCTGCAGCATCAGAAAGAGCAGCATATCTCTCATCAAAAGTCTCTATCAGCGTGGTCTTGATAGATCCAAACATCTCTGGTATATCTTCCCTGATGGCCGCAGCCACCTCCTCGTGAATGATCCTACAAATCTCCTCATCACTAGCACCGCTGCTCTCTTGCGTTAGGTGTGTCCTGACCATGATGTCTCTAAAATACAACATAAGAAAATATCAGGCACTCGAAACTCATCATCTTCAACCTTCCATCCTTCAAGAAATCACATAAAGTGAGTTCATACCCCTACATTTTCCGATTTTCTTTATTTTTCAAGGGGGGATACAAGTTAAAATGCCAAAGCATATTTAAAACTTAACTTGACAGATTACAACAAAAAAGTTGTGACCTGTTCACAAACTGTCTTACCCAACTTAAACTTAATATTTTTCAAATATTTTTAACATAAAACTATTTCAGGTTTATATATTTAAAATGAATACTTTCATATCTCCATAAGATTTTTCTACAATTTATTACGATTTTTACAAATCTGCCCATCACTGCAGCAACGAATTCAGACCAGTCTGTGAAAATGAACGTTTTGACACTGGTTTGAAACAACCAAAAATTATAAGAAAATTTATGAACATAGTAGAATCTTTTTCCAAACTCTCAGAGTTTACGGATTTAGTTTTCGACTTACGATGATTTTTCTATAAATATTCTAAAACAGGGACAATAGAGAGTAAAATTGTCAAAAACAAGCTTAACAGCTATTCACACTTTGTAACATGTCGAGCAAAGTACGTAATACTAGGGTCAAGTATACTTGGTATTTTTATGCCATTTTATTTCTCTAAGTAATAAAAACCATATTTATAAAGGTTTTACATCTCCATAAGATTTTTCTACAATTTATGGCGATTTTTACAAATCTGCCCATCACTGCAGCAACGAATTCAGACCAGTCTGTGAAAATGAACGTTTTGACACTGGTTTGAAACCTCCAAAAATTATAAGAAAATTTATGAACATAGTAGAATCTTTTTCAAAACTCTCATAGTTTACGGATTTAGTTTTCGACTTACGATGATTTTTTTATAAATATTCTAAAACAGAGACAATAGAGAGTAAAATTATCAAAAACAAGCTTAACAGTTATTCACACTTTGTAACATGTCGAGCAAAGTACGTAATACTAGGGTCAAGTATACTTAGTATTTTTATGCCATTTTATTTCTCTAAGGAATAAAAACCATATTTATAAAGGTTTTACATCATTACAAAACATTCATGTTAAACTATAGTAGGTATAGTTTGTTAGTCACATTCAACTACACCAAAAGGAAAACACATACTTTTACAAACAAAAAGGGATTTTGGTTGCTTAGTATGTAAACTTGTTAATAAATAAATTTGTGAGGCATCTCCTTCAGGGTACACTTAAGTACCACAGAAAAGTCCTGTAGTTATAATCTGAATCTCTTGTAGGGAGAATGTGATAGTTGTGTATAGATCTATATTGGGTCTGACAAACCCGCACCTAAGCTGCTTGCAACAGCTAGACCGGCAGGTCAGGGGTGACAAGTTTCATAACATTCCGACCCCTAAAGAATGTCAAGTACAAGGTCCTCGGTTTTTTAGCATGGTTATAACAACTCACACGGGGTATTAACAAAACATAAAGTTTACGGAGAGATAAGAGCCACATACACACACACCAAAAAGGACTTTTTGCGCATATAAAACTATGTATACTATTTTATGTATGGGAATTTACTTGCAAAAATGGAGTCTTAATACATTAAAGGCTACAATCCATATTTTTGAAAAGACAGAATCCACCAGGTTAAACGTCATCATTGGCAAAGTGAGGACACCTTCAATCTAGTTTTTCATAATAGTAAAACTACACATTTGTAAACTAAGAATGGTATTTATACTTACATATTTTGGCCTTCGTTCAATTAAGGCTATAACACACTTTACAGAAAATATAGATTTTCTAGAAATATTAGAGACTTAAGAACCACACAAAAAGTGGTTCTATGCACATACAAAAGTACAAGTATGGAGATTTACTTACGAAAATAGTGTCTTAGTAAATACATAGTGGATCTGTGCAATCTAAAAACTTTACTAACATGTACACAAAATAAATCGCACAATGAACATATTTTGTTCACTAGTCTTTTGAATTTTGATACATTTTTTAAAAACATGAGAAACACAAATATACTTCGTTCTTAAGACTCAAAGGCAACATTCCATTTTTCCAAAGAACAAAAGTACGCACCCATTTTACAACAAAAATGCTTATGAACTCACCAGCTTTAATGATGATAATCTTTCAAACTACTTGTATTCTTAGGAAATTAGTAAGTCAAGTAGGCATACAGGTTTCGAGAAGACGGAGTATCATAGTACCAAGTCTTAGTTTTGTTGTTTACTTTTGGATGTTAAACCTATGTAAATCAATTACAATGTAAATACATGTTATCAATGAAATGGTTGTTGTTGCTTTGATTACTATTATACAATTGTTGTGATAATGTCCATGACGTCCTCTGCCCCCGAACGTTTCCGCCGTTCCGGTTTTGGGGTGTGACAATTTCATAGTTGGGAGTCGGGATGTTACAATTCTCCCCCACTTGAACTGGACTTCATCCTCGAAGTCTGTTGCGGTGAACAACTCTGGATAATTCTCCCGTATCTCGGCCTCAGGCTCCCAAGTCTACTCTAATCCCCTCCGATGCACCCATTATACCTTTACCAAAGGTATCTCCTTGTTATGTAGAATCTTCACCTTCCTCTCCAGAACGGCCACTGGCCTCTCCATGTAATTCAGACGCTCATCGACCTGAATATCATCCAATGACATCACTGCATCCTCATCCAATTTGCACTTTTGTAATTGCGAGACATGATAAGTGTTATGAATATGAACAAGCTCCTCCGAGAGATTTAGTCTATACACCACCTTGATAACTCTAGAAATGATTTGAAACGACCCAATGTATTGAGGACCCAACTTTACCCTCTTCCTCAAGCAAGTAACACCCTTCCAGGGTGAGATCTTTAGGAACACCATATCACCGACCTGAAACTCCAACTCGGATTAGCGTCGGTTGGTATAACTCTTCTATCGACTCTGAGCGGTATGTAATTGCTCCCGGATTTGCTAGATCATCTCTGTAGTTTACAGAACCACCTTGGTATGTCCTATACCCAGTGTCAAACCTCAGCTCAACAGACTGGGGGTACGACATCTCCGTCCATACAGTAGCTCATAAGGTGGAGCACCAATTCTAGAGTGAAAGTTGTTGTTGTAGGAGAACTCTACAAGGGGTAGGTATGAGTCCCAGCTCCTACCGAAGTCAATAACGTAGGCCCACAACATACCTAGAGGGTTTGGATGGTCTGCTCACTCTGGCTATCAGTTTGCGGATAATACGCGGTGCTGAAATGCAGTCTCGTGCCCAGTTTCTCATGGAACTTATGCTACAAGCGGGAGGTGAATCGAACATTACGGTCTGAGACAATAAAGACCAGAACCTAATGGCGAGAAACGATCTAGCGAGTATATGCATCGGTCAACTTCTCGGCCGGTGAATGCTCCTAAATGGCCGGGAAATGGGGGCTCTTGGTCAATCTATCCACGATGACCCATATAAAGTCTTATCCCTTCTCCGTCCTCGGCATATTGGTAATAAAGTCCATCATGATCTACTCCAATTTCCACATGGAAACCTCCAGAGGTTGCAGCTTGTCATGCGGCCTCTAGCGCTCGGCCTTGACCATCCTATAGGTCAAACATCTCTTGATGTACCAAGCAATCTCTCTCTATCTCCCTCTCTCTGTCTCTCTCTCTCTCTCTCTCTCTCTCTTTCTCTCTCTTCATGCACAGCCACTAGTAACTCAAGCTAAGATCCCGGTACATCTTGGTGCCCTCGGGTGAATAGAGAAGTGTAACGCTCGAGTTTCTGGGCTAAAAGCATTAATAATGTTGTAATAGTCTAGGTCAATCTTTGTAACTCATTTTGAAGTAATAAAGAGGAATTATGTGAAAATTATGTGAATTATATGCTTATTTGCTTAATTATTATGATTTAATTATTTAATAATGAAAATAAGCATTTAAAATAAATATTAGAAAAAGCCGATATCTTTTAAGAAAGTTGTAGTGGCCGAAACAAGGATTCCGGAGATATAAAGAACGTCGAAATCCGAGTTATAATGAAGAAGTTATGACCTATCGAAGTTTTGCGACGAAACCGGCACGACACCGGGAAGCGTAAAAAGTAAATATTGCGATAAAGTAATTTTTAGCCTTAACAATCTAAACAAAAGTCATAGTATTTGTTAAACCGAGAATTTTGATAAAAAGAACGTCCAAATCTTACTTCATATGACGAAGTTATGATTTTTCTAAGTTTTAGTTTAGCAGTAGACACCTAAATACTCGAATTTAAGATTGAGCGATATTTAGCCGACACAACCTAAACAAGAATCGAAGGTCTCGTCAATAGTAGTACAATGGTAAAAAGACTGACGAAAACGGACGTCGGATGAAGAAGTTATGAATTTTTAACGGATTTTCCTGTCCTGGTGTGTTAAAAATAATAATATTATAATTAAATTCAAAATTAGCTGACAAAGTCTAAACGAAAGTTGTAGACCATGATTTTAGCTACGCGTGAATATAAAGAACGTCAAAAACGGAGCTCATATGCGAAAGTTATGGATTTTAGAAGTTCGGGGCTCAAAATTCAAAAAAATTCGCATGAACAGTTGTCGACCACGTCACCTCGCACGAAGCTGCTGCGTCACCGAGTCGTGGCCAGATCCGAGACCGACGCGTGCCTTCTTCATGTCAGCTTCTGACAGGCCGAAGCCGGTGTACAATAGAAGAGGGATGCGCCTCGCATCGGTGGCCCTTCCGAGCCTCGTAGTCGCCTCCGTGTCTCGCCTCGATGCTGCCACGTAGCTCGTTCCCTCGCTGCCACATCTTCCTTCCGTGTCCGAACCTCGTAGCTGCTACGTGGAGCATTCTCAGCCACGAAGCCCTCGTCCTCGCGCCCTATAAATAGGGGAGCTGCGAGATCTCCCGACTACTTTTAGAAATTTGACATTTTTCACCCCTAAACTTATATTTTGACTATTTTGACTCCCCCTGAAGCCTCGGTATCATTTTTAAAGCCCAGAATACGTCCCGAAGAGCCCGAAAACCCGGAAAATTTTATGTTTTCGGTTTTGAAGCTCCAACTTTTGCTGAGCCCGGTTTCTTAATAAAACTCCCGGTTTTATTAGAAACGATCATTTTAAGGAACGAATTGATGTCCGATTATCATCAAATCAAGTAAGTGTATAGTCACTTTCATCTTACACATACATATGAAGTATTTTCTATAAAATACGTGTTATGTGTAATTATATTGATTGTTTATTTGAGATGATTTTGAATACAATGTTTTATACAAGTTATAAATTGTATATGTATTTTATCTACAAATATGTTGGGTAAAACATGGGTAGACGAAATAGTTGATGTGTGTTAAAATGATGAGAGGCCTCGATGTTGTAGTTCTTCCAGTCATCTAGCGGAGTATAGATGACGACCACGGACTCTTCTAGACCGTCCAGTGGAACGCTGGCAGGCTCGCAACCTGTAGGTGTTGTGAACGATGTGTTCACCGGTGTACTCCATCCCCCTCGTGGTTGCATTTAGGACATTTATTGTTGAGGAACCCCCTTAGCAGTAGTATCCATCCTGATGATAAAATCCTTAGACTAGGTCCCTTGTATAGGTGTTTAGGGACGTAAAGTGAGGATAACGGGAATGGGTAATCAGGGTTGTTGTTGGTTGATGAAATTAATAAATTTATTGTTGATCGATGAAATTAATAAATTTATTATTATTTGTGGGTTGAAAACCCTATATGCTCACCAGACTCCCAAGCCTAGCCCACTCAGCTTTCTATTTTACAGGTAGTGGACTCAGAGCATAATTATGATGATGATGAGGGACTTTCGGATTATAGGCCATTAGTTGTATATCACTGTAGTAAGGCTTATAATGTACTGTTTATACTTATGTACTGTATCGAACATGACATCCCAAGTCTTTTAATGAAATACATTTCTAAGGAAACGTTTTTGATAAATCTTTATCATATTATTATTTTGGGACAAATTCCGCAATTCTTTTATTAAAAGGTTACTCTGATTTGGAAATCAAGTATAAACAAAACCGGTCTTTTATGGCCGTGTAATTGGGGATGTCACAGTTGGTATCAGAGCATTAGTTTAAGCGAACTACGAATTTGTAGGATTTCTAGACTTAAACTTAGAATGTTAAGCGATGATTGTGAGGTGTGAGCACTAGTATATTTTAGGAAAGATGCCTAAAATGCTTTTATGTGCTAAATGTTATGTGTTTGCTATACATGATATTTTGGTTCGGATCTATGGTCTGTTGCCGACCGGATCTGGAAAACCTTATGTGTGTAGGATTCTAAGCGTATGATTACGATATTAGAACTAGCATGTAAACGGTTTGGAGTCTATAGTGAATAAAGATCTAAATTCACCTTATTCGGTGTATAGATCAAGATGGCAAGGACCCGTGGCAGAAACGTAAACGCAAATGGGGATAGGAACCAACCCCCAGTGGTTCAGCAAATACCTGTTGTTGAAGAAGTCGCACCTGAGCCAGTCACATGGATGGAGTTCAAGCCATAATTAAGGTTATGCTAGCTGAACAAAGAGAAGAAATGAGACAGATTCTCCACGAGAATAGGGACGAATCTACCATACATGTTGAACCGATGGAGCCAGTTCCCGAGCAATCTGAGGAAGGGAACTACAACCGCCAAGTGAGTCAAATAGGGACTCAAGGTGAGCAAAGGGATGGCCTAGAAGGGAGAAACAATAAGGATGGATGGATGTAAAAAAATTTCTTAGGTGCAAAACCACTAAGTCTCTCAGGAAGCCCAAAGCCTGTTGAGATCATGGACTGGATCTCCGAGATGGAAATGGTGTTTGAAAGTTGCGACTGCAGCGAGAAGCAACAAACTGTCTTTGCTGTGAGACAATTGAAAACTGGAGTCTTGAGCTGGTGGAAGCTATTGGCATATACAATTCTGCGAGGAGAAGCTCTGAAAATGTCGCGGGATGAGTTCTTGGAACAACTGAAGGCATAGTACTGTTCATAGATAGATCTGATTGATCTGAACAATGAGTTCCAAAATTTGAAAAGGGGGAAAATGAGCATCGATGACTATGTTGTTGCATTCACGGAAAAGATGAAGTTGTTTCCATACCTAGTGCCAACCGAATTTTCCAAAATTAAGAAGTTCGCAAATGGACTGCCGGTTGACTTTGGCCCAACAGTCAAGATGGCAACTACTCTGAAATTAGCCATTCGAGCAGCTAAGAATGTGGAGACCCAACAAAAGGAAAGAGGTCTAGAAAGGGCTGAGGTTGGTGAGAAACGGAAGTTCGATGGATCCTCGAAGTCCAACAAGAAGAGTAGATTCTCAAAGTTTGGTTCGATAGGAGGAGGATCAAAAGCGAAGTGGTGTGAAAAGTGTAAGAAGAAGCACTCTGGGAAGTGTGATGGAGGGGTCACTTGTTTCAAATGTGGAAAGCCTGGGCACTATGCCAACGAATGTACATTCACTAAGAAGGTCTGTTATGAGTGTAACGAGGAGGGGCATATTTCAAAGGATTGCCCAAAGAAGAAGGAGGCAGGAAGACCCAACATACCACTAAAGCCGAAGGCGAGAGCCTTCCAGATGATGCTTGAGGCTGCAAAGGAGGCAGCATACATCGCTTCAGGTACCTTTCTTGTAAATGGTTTGCCTGCAAATATACTATTTGATTTCGGAGCCAACTACTCCTTTGTGTCACACAAATTTGGTGGGAAATTAGCATTACCTGTAGAAAAACTTGATAATGCCCTGATTGTAGAAGTTGCTAGTGGAAAATTCGTACCTGTTAGTAATCGTATTAGGAACATCGTCATTGACCTAAACGGAAACGAATTCCACGAAGAGCGATTACCCATAGATTTAAACGGTTTCGACATCGTTTTGGGTATGGATTGGCTTAGCACCAGTGATGCTGAGATTCTTTGCAAGAAGAAGATAGTAAGGGTGAACCCACCCGGAAGAGAATCATTTATGGTGTACGGGGACAAACTTAGAGTGGATTCTGGAATCATCTCCCTGATGAAAGCTAGGAAATGTTTGTCCAAAGAATATGTGTCTTACTTGGCATTCGTAATCGATGCTAAGAAGGAGAAGAAAGAGGTGCAGAATATACCGGTTGTATGTGATTATCCGGATGTCTTTCCTGAAGATCTTCCGGGATTATCACCTGATAGGCAAGTGGAGTTTCGTATAGACTTGTTACCAGGAACAACACCGATAGCAAAGGCACCTTACTGATTAGCACCGACGGAGATGAACGAGCTCATGACACAACTTCAGGAATTATTGGACAAAGGTTTCATTCGACCTCGTTCATCGCTCTGGGGAGCTCCGGTGTTATTCGTGAAGAAGAAGGACGGAAGTATGAGAATGTGTATTGATTACAAAGAGCTGAACAAAGTAACGATAAAGAACAAGTACCCATTGCCAAGGATCGATGACCTATTCGACCAGTTACAAAGTTCGAGCTACTTCTCAAAAAATGATCTTAGGTCAGGATATCATAAGCTGAAAGTGAGAGATCAAGATATCGAGAAGATTGCATTCAGAATGAGATATGGCCACTATGAATTTTTGGTTATTTCGTTCGGACTAACCAATTCCCCAGCAGCTTTCATGGATTTGATGAATAGGGTTTGTAAACCATTTCTAGATAAATCTGTGATAGTATTCATAGACGACATCTTGATTTATTCGAAAAGCAAGCAGGAGCATGAAAAGCATCTACGTGAAGTGCTAAAAGTCCTGAAAAAGGAGAAGTTGTATGCAAAGTTCTCCAAATGTGAATTTTGGATTCAAGAAGTCCAATTCTTGGGTCATGTGGTTAACCAAGAAGGAATAATGGTTGATCCAGCAAAGATTGAAGTTGTAATGAAGTGGGAACTGTTGGGTTATGAGCATTCTAACACTCCTAAGTGTACATGCAACCCTAAATACCTTGGATCTATGTTTTCTCTATTATACATGCAAATATGAACATCCAAGGTATTATCCTAATCTAGCATACAAAATATCAATATAACAAGATAGAATACATACCTCTTTAATGGTGCTTGTCTTCATGAAGCTTGAGTGCTTAGTGCCCCAAGTGTGACACCTCAAATGGTTCACACAACACCAAATACACTTGGAATAACTTGAGAGAAATTAGAACACTTCATGAAATCGTCTAGCCCTCATACACACACATAGTGTTAGTCACGATTTCTTGAGCCATGGGTTTCTTTTATATGGTGGCTATTAGGGTTACACCATGTAACTCATGACTTTACCCATTCCTTATGCTCCATGGATTTTAACCTCCATGGAGTATCCATGGGTCACCCCATGGACTTAGTCCAACATAAGGAATCTTGGATCACAAGCCCACATATATAAGAATGAATGATTTACACAATCAACCCATATATTTAATTAGTCTTCTTTTGATCACTTAATTAATTCTAGATTAATTCTTGATCAATACTAATTAAATAATCTCATTATTCTTATTATTAATATACTAGAACTTATAATATATTAATAACCGTAAGTGTCTTATTTCTCTCATTATAGTCTATCCAAGTGCATGATGCCATGCAACCCAAATGGACCATGCCGGGTCGGGTCAAGTCTTACCAATTATAGTTATTGACTTAGACATTAATCCAACAGTCTCCCACTTGGATAAGTCTAAAACTATTATTGCGTATGACTTCAGGAACCAACTAGCAATCGTAGCTCTCAAAAGCTTCTGTCGAACTCTGACCTTGTAGATGAACTCTGATCTGGTCAATGACTTGTCCATTAGATAAGGGATCATATATTCCTCCATTCTAGATATCATATGGACTGAGACATGGATTATAATCATTCTCTCTGTCCATTAGTTGTTTCCCGATTTCCGATTTATGACGACTGACTAATTGAACAAATCAAATTAGTCCTGGCCCGGCCGAGCACTTCCATTTGTCATCATCAAATCATCGAGGGGCCCACAGATATCGCTTTTATCCCGAAGGTAAAAGGAATGGATAAACTTCGACTCATATGGCTTGTTCTACTACTTGTTGAATCATACACAAAGACATGTTTTATAGCACCGAGTTACCAAATGCAGTTTCGTGCAATCAATGTACAACCAACTCATAGTAACAACTCATATCTCTAGGTTTGAAGAATATAAGATATTATCGTCTCATGATCACTCGTGATAAAATCCATGAAGTAATTCCAATGAGCGCGGGTTGAATCCAATACTCAGAACTTATGAGCACTCATGAGTGTTGTAGCCATTTGTCCAACAACTTAGACCTCTACAAGCCAACCCATGACAGTCTTAATTCATATCTACTTCCAACATATGGCCGACTATGGATGGTTTGAATAACTTAGTCATTCCGGAAGAATAACCTAGTTTATTCAGGAAGTCAAAACATGCAAAGTGAAACACAATAATAATTTGAATCCAATATGGTCTCAGAACTTATGAATATAAATAAAACTCCTTTTATTTATCACCATATGATTACACATTATTCATTGTATATTGTTTCAGCTATCAACATTATTCTTGAATTTAAAACAATAGTTGTCCCATGCTCCAAGCATGCACACTATGTTTTCTAAACAATAGTCATGCCATACACCAAGTATGCATAATATGTTTGACTATGATCTTTATTTTGTGAACTAGATCAAATGAACATAACTTCAATGATTCTCTTTTCACACTCCCAAATCCTTATTGCAAATGCAAGAATTCCAAATTCATGTCATTTACTGAAATCTGTTAGATTCTAAACTTATATGCATCGATCCTCTTGTAATGATTATGCACAAAGTCAAAAAAGACTTAACAACAATCATTACAGAGCATTCCAAAGGAGATCAACTCCTTGGAACCATCCTTCTTGCATTAAGTTTCCTTAATCTTACACAGATTGAAAATTCTAACTTTGAAACATTTCCAGATTCCATTTCGACTATCACTTCTGAACAAGAGTTGCCTCCTTACAGATTATGTCAATATGGTCCTTCCAGAATTATCACTATACTTCCAACTGTCCTTGAGTAACCAATCTTTGGTAAACCTTAGATTGTCCTCGACAATTGTTTAATCCTTTTAGTCATATCCAGTTCTAAACCTTTTCCATTCTTAATGCCCCAGGCATTTGGAAATTTTTAGAAAGGATGAATATAGCACATGTAATCGATCCTATCATGCTCCCACTAACATGATGATTTATTAGCATAACACTTATGCTCCCACTAGCTTTGACATGTACTCAAAAAAACAGCTGGACTTCTAGAAATCAATACTTTATTGACTTTCTTACAAAAGTTCAGATTTCTGATACTAGATTGTTTTGATAAGAATTTATCAAAAACATACACCTTCCCTTAGATAGCTCATGGGTGTGTCAAAACAATTTTAAGAACTATGAAAAGGGATGCCGTAATCATAGTCTTGATCGTTTTGACCTTTGCCACTTCTCACAAGTCCAAGTTAGTGTGCCGGTAAACCACACACGCTCCACTAACGACTTTGAGAATGCAAATATTACAATTGCTATCTAGCTAAAATCTACTTAGTCAAAGTGTTTCCTCACCATCTTTTTCATGAATCGGAGAGAAACTCTATGACACTTAGATTTAATGGTGTATGAGTTCTTATCCATGTGAATTGTCAAAACCATAGTCACAAGACAAGGATAATGACAAATCCAAACTCATAAGGAGTGAACTCAATCTTAATTTCTTGCCACCTGGTAGCTCAAGGGCCTACCATTGCTTCCAAGTTGTTGTGCAACACATTGAGAACTCTAAGAACTCATATGCAAAGCCAACTCTAACTGGAATGGGCACAGAATATGTCAACACGATAGGTTATAAACCTTAAGTCGTGTGCTAGTGAAGAACTTTAGGTTTTACTCTTGATTAGTTCTTGAGACTTTCAAGACCTTTAAGACTCCCACTGTCCTCTTGACCTATAAGACTTCCTTGTCAAACATCCAAGAGATAGTGTGGATTCTAATCAAGACAAACACTTCACACAATTGGCCTAAGTTGGTCTTTGTTTTATCCAAAACATCACAACTTACCAATTTCAAATGTACAAGAGTAGAAAAATTTTACTCCTACATTTGTCAAGTGTTTTAAACCTTCTTTAAGACATGTCACTCATATTACAATCTTGGAGTATGACTCTAAGACTTGTATTGAAACGAAGTATGACTCGTCTTCTTGATTTAACCATTTCAACAATTCAAGATCCCTTATTCTTAGTCATAAAAATGAACTAAGACTTCCTTAGAGAACAAATTTTGATATGGTTTCTTAATCATTAAGATAATCACAAAGCTGATACTAAAGTACTCTCCCATCTTTTCAGATTTGAGAAACTTTTATCCTTCTGCCTAATTTGATTCTTCTTATCCACTCTGTTATGCATTGGAACCTTTTCCAATGTCTCAGAGTTACACTTAAGCTTGTAAGTATAATCATATTTACTAAACTCTAGTAAAATATGACGAATATCCTTATATCCTTTGTGGTGGACTTAATCAGTGCACATGACTATGTACTCGATCCCTTAGTCCATTACTTGACTCACACATCCATGTGAATAAGTAATTAGTCTTAATTTTTCCAATACTTGAAAGTTCTCATTCATCATGCTATACAACTCGCATGATTCCAAGTTCCGGTCCAATTGAGACTTGGGTGATGAGAATCTTTCCTTATTTGGTAAATTTAGACATTACCACAAATGAAGGAATCAATTTCATATTTCCACTCTTGCTATTAATGGAATCATATAAGCAACAATTTTTCCTCAAATGCAATTGTAAGGATATTTTTAAAATAAATAAAATCAAAATTTTTCTTTTATTTTAAAACTATGCGGAAAAACTTATCCTTACAACCCATATGAAAAACTTGTTGTTATCTATTCCTTAGCAATATCTCATAACTCCTAAGAATTAGCTCAAGAATCCGATTTTTCAAACTACGCGATAGAAATCCATCTATGCGATCAGATTCAACATATTCTTTCTTTAAGTTCCTTTACTTTTTCTTTGATTCTTAAAACATTACCATGTGACCCAGTCACATCATGTATCAGGAATCTCAGAATAGAAACTTAACAGAGTTAGATAGTGGACTTTACCTGAAGTAGAGTCAATCTTATTGACTTTAACATCCTTAGGTAAACTTGGCAGCTTTGCAACTAATGACCCTTCCTTTGGCAATATAAACATATGGACCCTTTGATAATGGTACACGGGACTATCACAGACTTAGCTTTTCTCTTTACCATTTGTTCAACCGAGTTGACTATGGCCGATCCCTTTCCGTTGGGAAGAGAATGCTTTTTCTGTATTTCCAGTGTCACCATTGTCAATGTCCATAAAGTTTCAGGAAGTTGATCTTAACAATAGATAAGATCATTAAGGGTCTTGTCATAGTCTATTTCATAGGTGTCCCAAAGGAACTCACTATGTAACTTAGAAAGTGATTGAACCACCAACTTTCTCAAGACATTGACACCCAACTCTCCCGGCTTGTCAATATGTGACTACATCTCCAAGATGTGATCACACCTAGACCTTGTCTTTCCAATAGGGTTCGAGTGACTTTAAACTTTTAAAGAACTTGTGGGGTAGGGAGAATAATTTGGAGGAGGTGAAAGAAGTATGATATCCATGGGACATCATCTTCATTTAGGAAAGCTTGTTTCAAGAGATTTGGGAAGATCATAAATGTCTAATCCAGACATGTTATGGGAGATATTCAAGATAGTTGATCTTAAAGTCCTTAATATGACACCCAATATGAAATATTAAGGCTAGGACCCAACAAACTATTTTATAACTTAGAAGAGGTATGCCGTAATCCAAGCTATAAAACAATTTGAAGGTAGGTGAATGACGATTCACCAATTTCCACCAAGATAAACGAAATATATTATTAGGTTTTAATTGGTTTTGAAACTCCTAGATCTTTTGAGATTCATTGAACTGTTCAATGGCATGTTTCAATCTCGAGTGTGCCCTTCAGGTTTTGTGACTGGGATGCCGAGGATCACAAAACAAGGTGTGAAGTAACCATGCAAATTACTTGGTACCCTTAAGTGTTTTACCCCTCAATCGATGTGCCGGTTAACCACACACGCTCCATCGATACTATGATAAACATTAAGTTACCCTTTGCCTACCTTGTTAAATACGAGTTAGTGTGCCGGTTAACCACACACGCTCCACTAACCGACTTAAACAAAGTGCAAAGTGTAATTTCATGGATTAGCACCTTATTCACATTTTCCTAAGTAACTAAGATTGGGAATTATTAAGAGTTTAGTTACTTAGTATTTATCATTAATACTTTTAATGAAGGGAGAATTATAGTCATGTCAAACCCGTTCGGCTAACGACCCTCCACCAGTCAAGCAAGCGGTGGGTGAGAGTAGACACCCATTAAGTTGCCATTTTATAGGCAACAACCTTATACCCACCTTATAGACCGGCTTCGTGAATGAGGCGTACTAGCGGTAAGACCGACTTTACTCTTATACATATAAATATTATTAACTTATAATATTATAAAGTATAAGGATTGAATTTTAACTTTTAAAATTCTAAGGGCTAACTTGGAATTAAAGTATTCATAAGAGAAAACTTTACAAATTCCAAAACTTGAGGGCAAGTTTTGAAACTATTCAAAACTAATTAATTCCATAACTTATGTATTTAAAGTAGTTTTAATCCAAAAACTCTTCAAGTTCCATAACTTGTGGACAAATTATGGAAGACTTTAAACTAATAAAGAATTAATCTTTTCTTTATTTTATAACTTATGGAATTAATTAAGGTTACATATTTTATTTATTTATTTATTAATGAAGTGACTCTTGAACCTCCATAACTTAAGGACAAGACTCTTCATCTTTTTTGTAACCTTTGCCAACTTTATGAGTTTTATGAGTCTTTAATGTGACTCTTCATGTAACTTAAGGATAAGTTACACAAACACATTTTATACTCAACTCTTAGATTAATTTGGATTGAAAACAACTTTTTCACTCAACTTTTCTATTAATCTAAGCAACTCATAAGAACAAGATAATTCAAATCAAACTTTTTCATGTAATTAGTCTAACCTTTAAACTAATACAAAACATGAATCTATTGACAATTATCTTAAAAATGGATTAGCATGAACATTACCACATTTAAAAACAAGTTTATAAGTTCAAAACAACTAAGGGTAATGTTCCTAGTCCATTTCTAGCCAAAAACCTCGAAGATATGTTGTCTGGGGTCCAACTCGTCGAGTGCATGAACTCAACTCGGCGAGTTGGATGCATTTTGCCTTGGACTCGTCGAGTCCCTTCATGGACTCGGCGAGTCAGCTGGGCTGACAGCATCAAAACTCGATTTTTCAGCTTCTATTGCAGGTATAACAAGAAAACCAGCCTAGGCTCTGATAGCACTGTTGGGTTATGAGCATTCTAACACTCCTAAGTGTACATGAAACCCTAAATACCTTGGATCTATGTTTTCTCTATTATACATGCAAATATGAACATCCAAGGTATTATCCTAATCTAGCATACAAAATATCAATATAACAAGATAGAATACATACCTCTTTAATGGTGCTTGTCTTCATGAAGCTTGAGTGCTTAGTGCCCCAAGTGTGACACCTCAAATGGTTCACACAACACCAAATACACTTGGAATAACTTGAGAGAAATTAGAACACTTCATGAAATCGTCTAGCCCTCATACACACACATAGTGTTAGTCACGATTTCTTGAGCCATGGGTTTCTTTTATATGGTGGCTATTAGGGTTACACCATGTAACTCATGACTTTACCCATTCCTTATGCTCCATGGATTTTAACCTCCATGGAGTATCCATGGGTCACCCCATGGACTTAGTCCAACATAAGGAATCTTGGATCACAAGCCCACATATATAAGAATGAATGATTTACACAATCAACCCATATATTTAATTAGTCTTCTTTTGATCACTTAATTAATTCTAGATTAATTCTTGATCAATACTAATTAAATAATCTCATTATTCTTATTATTAATATACTAGAACTTATAATATATTAATAACCGTAAGTGTCTTATTTCTCTCATTATAGTCTATCCAAGTGCATGATGCCATGCAACCCAAATGGACCATGCCGGGTCGGGTCAAGTCTTACCAATTATAGTTATGGACTTAGACATTAATCCAACACGAACATCCAAAAAGTCCTACGGAAATCCGAAGCATTTTAGGATTAGCTGGATATTACCAAAGGTTTATCCAAGGCTTTTCTTCGATAGCCGCTCCATTAACAGCCTTAACCCACAAAGGAGCTACTTATACTTGGAGTGAAAAGCATAAGGAAGCCTTTAAGAAGTTGAAGAAGAAATTATGTGAAGAACCAATTCTTTCTTTAACTGAAGGAGTTGAAGACTTCGTAGTCTATAATGATGCATCTGGAGTTGGGTTAGGTTGTGTTCTGACCCAGCGAGATAAAGTGATAGCATATGCATCAAGACAACTGAAGGAGCATGAAAATAACTACCCTACTCATGATTTGGAGTTGGCAGCGGTAGTTTTCGCTCTAAAAATATGGAGACATTACCTTTATGGCACAAAGTGAAAAATTATCACTAATCATAAGAGTCTCCAGTATCTCTTTAATCAGAAGGAATTGAATATGAGGCAACGACGTTGGATGGAATTACTCAAGGACTACGACTGTGAGATACTTTATCACCCTGGTAAAGCAAATGTTGTTGCTGATGCTCTCAGTCGGAAACTCAACCTTGAAAAGAAAAGGCCAAGAGCGTTGAGAATTGAGGTTGTCTCAACAATTGTGGAGAGTATAAAGAAAGCTCAGGAAGAACCTTTAGAGAAGAATGACCAAAAAGAAGAATGTTTGGGAAAAACATTAGTATTCGGTACAAACAACCAAGGGTTGAAGGTATTCCAAGATAGGATTTGGGTACCTAAGACGGGAGGAGTAAGAGATGTTCTGATGGAAGAAGCTCACAAGACCATGTACTCGATTCATCCCGGCAGTACGGAAATGTATAGGGATTTAAAAGCCTATTACTGGTGGCCAACGATGAAGCTCGATGTTGCTAAGTATGTGGCCGAGTGTGTGACATGTGCAAGAGTCAAGGCACAGCATCAGAAACCATATGGGAGTTTAGATACTTTACCTGTACCCATGGGTAAATGGGAAGACATCACAACGGATTTTCTGACTAAACTACCCAGAACGAAGAGCGGTCACGACATGATTTGGGTGGTCGTGGATCGTTTCACCAAGAGTGCACACTTCATAGCAGCCAATGAAAAATGGTCTATGGATAAGCTTGTGAATGCTTACGTGAAGGAAATTGTGAGACTTCACGGTGTTCCTCTAACAGTTGTATCAGATCATGATAGTCGCTTCACGTCACGATTTTGGAAAAGTCTACAAGAGGAAATAGGTACCAAGTTGTGTTTAAGTACAACTTACCATCCACAAACTAATGGTCAGAGCGAAAGAACAATACAAACACTTGAAGATATGCTGAGAGCATGTACCCTGGAATTCCAAGGTAACTGGGATGAACATTTACCTTTAGTAGAATTTTCCTGCAACAATAGTTTCCACTCGAGCATAAAGATGGCACCTCATCATGCTTTGTATGGACAGAAGTGTCGTACGCCATCTTGTTGGCTTGAAGTTGGAGAAAAGCAGTTTATGGGACCTGAGATAGTCCATCAACTGCTGAAAAGTTGAAAGTAATTATAGAAAGGATGTTAGCAGCTCAGGATCGTCAAAAGAGCTATGCTGACAAGAAAAGAAAACCGATAACATTTGAAGTTGGTGATTCGGTTTTGCTTAAAGTCTCGCCATGGAAGGGACTTATAAGATTTGTTAAAAGGGGAAAGTTGAGTCCAAGGTTTATTGGACCATTTAAATTTCTTCAGAGGATTGGGAATCAAGCATACAAGCTAGAACTACCAGAAGAACTAGATGGTATTCATAACACTTTCCATGTGTGTTATTTAAGGAAGTTCACGGGAGATGTTCCCGACATAATTCCAATATCTGAGTTAAGGCTGGATGAAAGCAAGAGGTTAATCAAAGAACCAGAGGCAATCATTGACCGTAAGACTAAAAAGTTACGACGCAAGATGGTCGATTTAGTGCTTGTGCAATGGAAACATACGAATGGGCCAAATCTCACCTGGGAAACGGAGAGTGACATGATGAGTCGCTACCCGTATTTGTTTGTTGATGTGTGATTCCGGGAACGGAATCATCCTAAGGGGGAGAGAATTGTAACGCCCGTGTTTCTGGGCTAAAAGCATTAATAATGTTGTAATAGTCTAGGTCAACCTTTGTAACTCATTTTGAAGTAATAAAGAGGAATTATGTGAATATTATGTAAATTATATGCTTATTTGCTTAATTATTATGATTTAATTAATTAATAATGAAAATAAGCATTTAAAATAAATATTAGAAAAAGCCGATATCTTTTAAGAAAGTTGTAGTGGCCGAAACAAGGATTCCGGAGATATAAAGAACACCGAAATCCGAGTTATAACGAAGAAGTTATGACCTATCGAAGTTTCGCAATGAAACCGGCATGGCACCGGGAAGCGTAAAAAGTAAATATTGCGATAAAGTGCTTTTTAGCCATAACAATCTAAACGAAAGTCATAGTATTTATTAAACCGAATTTAACACAGTAGACAGCTAAATACTCGAATTTAAGATCGAGCGATATTTAGCTGACACAACCTAAACGAGAATCGAAGGTCTCGTCAATAGTAGTACAATGGTAAAAAGACTGACGAAAACGGACGTCGGATGAAGAAGTTATGAATTTTTAACGGATTTTCCTGTCCTGGTGTGTTAAAAATAATAATATTATAATTAAATTCAAAATTAGCTGACGAAGTCTAAACGAAAGTTGTAGACCACGATTTTAGCTACACGTGAATATAAAGAACGTCAAAAACGGAGCTCGTATGCGAAAGTTATGGATTTTAGAAGTTCGGGGCTCAAAATTCAAAAAAATTCGCATGAACAGTTGTCGACCACGTCACCTCGCACGAAGCTGCTGCGTCACCGAGTCGTGGCCAGATCCGAGACCGACGCGTGCCTTCTTCATGTCAGCTTCTGACAGGCCGAAGCTGATGTCCAATAGAAGAGAGACGCGCCTCGCATCGGTGGCCTTTCCGAGCCTCGTAGCCGCCTCTGTGTCTCGCCTCGCTGCTGCCATGCAGCTCGTTCCCTCGCTGCCACATCTTCCTTCCGTGTCCGAACCTCGTAGCTACTACGTGGAGCATTCTCAACCACGAAGCCCTCGGCCTCGCACCCTATAAATAGGGGAGGTGCGAGATCTCCCGACTACTTTTAGAAATTTGACATTTTTCACCCCTAAACTTATATTTTGACTATTTTGACTTCCCCCGAAGCCCCGGTATCATTTTTAAAGCCCGGAATACGTCTCGAAGTGCCCTAAAACCTGGAAAATTTTGTCTTTTCGGTTTTGAAGCTCCAATCTCGCTGAGTCCAGTTTCTCAATAAAACTCCCGGTTTTATCAGAAACGATCATTTTAAGGAACGAATTGTTGTTCGATTATCATCAAATCAAGTGAGTGTATGGTCACTTTCATCTTACACATAGATATGAAGTATTTTCTATAAAATACGTGTTATGTGTAATGATATTGATTGTTTATTTGAGATGATTATTGAATACAATGCTTTATACAAGTTATAAACTGTATATGTATTTTATCTATAAATATGTTGGGTAAAACATGGGTGGACGAAATAGTTGATGTGTGGTAAAATGATGAGAGGCCTCGATGTTGTAGTTCTTCCAGTCATCTAGCGGAGTATAGATGACGACCACAGACTCTTCTAGACCGTCCAGTGGAACGCTGGCAGGCTCGCAACCTGTAGGTGTTGTGAACGATGTGTTCACCGGTGTACTCCATCCCCCTCATGGTTGCATTTAGGACATTTATTGTTGAGGAACCCCCTTAGCAGTAGTGTCCATCCTGATGATAAAATCCTTAGACTAGGTCCCTTGTATAGGTGTTTAGGGACGTAAAGTGAGGATAACGAGAATGGGTAATCAGGGTTATTGTTGGTTGATGAAATTAATAAATTTATTGTTGATCGATGAAATTAATAAATTTATTATTATTTGTGGGTTGAAAACCCTATATGCTCACCAGGCTCCCAAGCCTGACCCACTCAGCTTTCTGTTTTACAGGTAGTGGACTCAGAGCATAATTATGATGATAATGAGGGACTTTCGGATTATAGGCCATTAGTTGTAAATAACTATAGTAAGGCTTATAATGTACTGTTTATACTTATGTACTGTATCGAACATGACATCCCAAGTCTTTTAATGAAATACATTTCTAAGGAAACGCTTTTGATAAATCTTTATCATATTATTATTTTGGGACAAATTCCGCAATTCATTTATTAAAAGGTTACTCTGATTTTGAAATAAAGTATAAACAAAACCGGTCTTTTCTGGCCGTGAAATTGGGGATGTCACAAGAAGCAAGACTTATGGGCCTCCTCCAGTACAATCTACCTGACCCCACCAAACATCGGAACTCATACCCGACCACAACGGGTCAACAATCCCTGACTATCATACACAAATCTGGTGATCTCACCCCTAATCCTCTCCAACTTCTAGTTCTCCTATCGTACAATGTCGGCCTGAGCTTCCCTGATCAAACTCACAAGTGTAAAATCCACTGATATGATCATACATGCCGCTGGAGCAAAAGATCCAGCCGACTTGCCGCTCAGGGCGTTCGCCAAAAAATTCACTTTACCCGGATGGTAAAGGATCTCACAAACATAATTCTTGACTACATCCAGCCACCTGCGTTGCCTCATGTTCAGGTTCGGCTGATCCATGATATGCCTCAAACCCTTGTGGTCCGTGTATATGGTATAGCGAACCCCGTAAAGGTAATGCCTACAGATCTTGAGAGTGAACACCGCCGCTTCTAACTCAAGATCATGCGTGGGGTATCTCGTCTCTTGCAGCTTCAACTGTCACGATGCATACGCTATCACCCGTCCTCTCTGCATGAGGACTGCTACTAATATGGTGATGGATGCATCACAAAATACCACGAAATCCTCAACTCCCTTCATGAGAGTCAAGACTAGAGCCTCGCAAAGTCGCTGTCAGAGGGTCTCAAATGTCGTCCGCTGCTTAGAGCCCCACCAAAAATCCACCCCCTTCCTTTTCAGACGAGTGAGGGGTATTGTAATCTTGGAGAAATCTTCTATGAATCTCCGGTAGTACCCTGCCAATCGCAAAAATCTCCCGATATTCGAGGAAGATTTTGGAACCTCCCACTGCATAACCGCCTCGATCTTGGCCGGATCGACTAAAATCCCCTCCTGGTTAACGAGATGTCCAAGGAACTAAACCTCTCTTAACTAGAACTCAAATTTTGAGAACTTGGCACAAAGTCGTTCTCGCCTCAAAATTCCTGAAAGCTCACAGAGATGCTCCTCATGCTACTCTTTGGTCTTGGAATACACCAAGATGTCATCTGTAAACACAATGACCGAGTGATCGAGCATCGGTCTGCATACCCGATTCATCAGGTCCATAAACATTATTAGTGCATTGGTGAGCCCAAACGACATCACCACGAACTCGTAATATCCGTAACGAACCCGGAACGCCGTCTTCTCGAAGTACTCCTCCCTCATCCTGACCTAATGATAATCGGACCTCAAGTCTATCTTGGAGAACCAAGACGCTCCCTGTAGCTGATCAAATAGATCGCCAATCCATGGAAGTGGACAATAGTTCTTCACCGTCAATTTGTTCAGATCCAGGTAATAATTGCACATCCAGTTTGAACCATCCTTCTTCTTGACTAAGAGAATCGGTGCTCCCCATGGAGAACTGCTCGGACGGATGAACTGCTTGCCTAGCAGCTCCTACAACTGAGATGACAGATCCTGCATCTCAGGCGGTGCCAATCGATACGATTCCTTGGCAATAGGGGTCGCACCTGGAACAAGGTCAATCCTGAACTCGACCTGCCTCTCTGGAGGCACTCCGGGTAAATCCTCTGGAAACACATTAGCGAACTTCGTGAAGATTGGAACCTCTAAAACCTAGACCTGATCCCCAACCCGCGTATGCCCCACATACGCCAAATAACCTGTATACTCGTGTTGAATATACTATGGAGCCCTGAAAACTGAGCAAAACCCTGAACCCAACCCGGTGCCCTCGCCGTAGATAACCAGTTCTCCCCCACTTGGGGTTCGAACTACCGCACGATGTCCCTCATAGTCGAGCATGACACTGAAACGACTCAACCAGTCCATAGCCATTATCACACAAAAATCCCCCATGGGAATCAGAATCAAGTCAATCAGGTAAGATACCCCCGAAGATCTCCAGAATGCAACCATGATATACTAAAGAAGTAGAAATCATGTGTTCATTGGTGATGGAGACTCGCAACAGACACTCTAGCTCTGCTAAGGGAAAACCAAACTCCTTACTAAAGGATTGAGAGACAAAAGACCGACTTGCCCCCGATTCAAACAATACCAGATCAGGTAAGGAGTTCACTAAGAACGTACCTAACATTAATACAACCACATAAGCATAAAAAATATATAACTAATAAGATAAATGATAGAAACATACCAGACACCACATCTAGTGTTGTCCTGGCCTCCTTAGCTGTAACCTGAAATGCAAGTCCCCGAGCCTTCGGGGGCTCTGCTTTACCATGACTCCTATCAGTAATCCTCAATGTAGCCTGTGTCGGCCTGTCTTGGACCACTTCAGCATAGGTTGTGACTGCATTGGGGCCTGCCTCTTCTCTCTCAACTGCAGCTCAATCTCAAGCTCACGCCGCCTAGCGGCCTTCTATAACTTCAGTAATGTATCACAACTCTGGGTAGCAATGAACTGCTTGATGTCAGTCTTCAGCACGCTTAGATAACGAGTCATTTAAGCCTGCTCGGAAGCAAACTTCAAGCAAAACATTGCCCTCTCAGGAAACATACGGGTGATCTCCGTCACTGAATCCAATCCATATCTCAAATCCAAAAACTCCTGTTCCAGCTGCTCTCGCTCAACCCGTAGAATGTAGTGAGTGTAGAACATCTCCCTGAACTGATCCCAAGTAACTGCAACTCTCTGCTCATTAGAATACGACCCCGTCATCAATCTTCACCAGTCCTTCGCTCTAGACCTCAGCATGTTCAGAGCACACCTGACCTTTTGGTCAGTAGGACATGAGCATGTGAAAAAACATCCCTCAATGTCAGATAGCCACCTCATGGATATGATCAAGTCCTGAATCCCATAAAAAGTTAGGGGGTTTCATGTTATCGAAGTCCCAGTACTGGAAAGCCCGACCTGTCCCCCTACCTGCAGCTGCTACGGCTGTGGAGGCTTTGGTGGTAGCCGTCTCAACAATGGTTGCATAGCGTTCATCAAAGTACTCAACCATGGCGGTCTTAATAGACCCAAACATCTCCGGCAACTGAGCCTAGAACAGTGTAGCAACCTTGTTGGGCTTTGTAGATTGCATCTTTTGGGCTCGACTGATTATGCTATTTTGTATTCCGGTTTGGGCCTGTCCAACCGTGAACCTTTTATGTTTTGTATATAAGTTTACGCTTGCATGCATATTAGGTTAAGGTTTTAGAGATCTGAGAGTAGCGATACATCTAGACGACACAGGTTTCTTTGATCGTTCTTGTATCCTTCCAATCCTCTACAGTTGATGTTCTTAATCGAGCTCTTCTGAGGATTTTGTTTAATCATTCAACACGTTTGATTCCACCTTGTCTTGTTCTTATTATTGTGTTTATATCGTCTTTGTTTACTTACTTGTTCAAGATCTAATCGATCTTTATAGATTAAAGGTTTGTTTAATCTCATCAATTGGTATCAGAGCAGGAGGCTGTGTAATTGATACACATCTTTTCTGTGAAAAAGATTTCCATTAGGGTTTTTCCGCAATCATCAATATTTATTGAGTCGTCATCTCTTTATTGACGTATCTTGATATTTATTATTTTGGCCTAATCTGCTTTATTACAAGTCTGATCTTTGAACAGGTTTTTACGATCATAATGGACGCGACACAATCAAACCTTATTAATATTTCCAACAGCATTGGTTCGACGACAAAGATTCCGATCTTATACACCCATGACTATGAAGTATGGGCACATCACTTCGAAGACTACGTTATTGGATCGGAGGATAATGGGTATCTCATTTGGGAAGCCATCACCAATGGACCGTTTTCTCATTCTGCAACGTCCAGAATCATCAAGACACAAAAAGAGTACAATGATCTGCTAAAGGACGTGAAAGATATTGCACAAGATGAAAAGGATAAGTTCCAGTGCAATATCAAGGCATTAAGGTTGATCAGCTTCGCCCTTCAGTCCGATACATTCAGATTGGTTAGCTCATGCACGACGGCAAAGGATGTTTGGGATAGACTTCGCGAACTGTATTCTACAGACGAGGATCTTGAACATTCTATTCAAACTTTGCTCCTATCTGAGTTTGGAGAATTCAGGCAAGGGGTTGAAGAAACTGTGACCCAGACGTTCGATCGCTTCAATCATCTTCTCAGCAAGATGATCAAACACGATATTGAAAGGAAGCTTATCGAACAAAAGGTTACGTTCCTGAATGGTCTGAGGTCTGAATGGAGAGCAGTGGTTTCCACAGTTAAAGCCCATGAGCAGTTTAAATCATATTCTTTGGCGAAACTGGTGGGTATTCTCAAGTCCCAAGAGAAGATTGTGCTGCAAGAAAAGAACGTCGTTTCCAATCTCGGTTCGTTGGCCCTCCTGTCAAAAAGTAAAGCTGTTATGGAGGATGAAGACCTCAACCTGGAGGAATATGATCTCACATCAGAGGATTATGCCATGATGGTGTCCAATCCCAAGAGGTTCATAAAGAAGAGATTCCCCAGCAACAAAAACCGAAACTGGCAGGGGAGTTACAGCTCTGAAAATGTGATTAATGAACCGAAAGCTGAGGAGCACAAGAAGGAACCGAATGTCGATGGTGATTCTGGAGTAAGCTGTTTCTACTGTGGTGGGAAAAATCATTATGCTAAGGACTGTGTCCTTAAGAAAATGGCTGAAAAAGATGATGGGAATGACGAGGAAGCCGTGTTGCAGAAAAGACTGGACGAGTTGAGAAAGAAGAAGTCTACCGCTAACCCTCCTATTAATGCTCTTATTGTGCAGGGTTCGGTTCAAGGTGATGAGTTCGGTAGCACGGAAGTTTGGTCTACCGACTCAGAAGACGAGGAAGTGAGGCAGCCTACCCATGGAAAGGCCTACATGTCTAGGGAAGAAAGCAGTGGTGGAAGATGCTTCATGGTAACTGACGTATCTCATATGAGGGGATACAACACCGATGGAGGCAGTGATGGACCGAAGGCAAAGGAGGACATATGCTTTACGGCCAAACCGCTCAGCCAGCAGTTCAATGAGCTCGATGAATTGATAAAGAAGGTACAATCTGTTTTTATTTCATGCAAAGTACCATCATCCTCTTATGAGAAAGAACTAAAAAACGTCAATACAAGAATTTCTCATCTAGATAGTAGCTTAACTCAAACTCGAGTCACAAATTCTAACCTAACCGATCAATTGAGCAGGGCGGCGTCGAAGAGTGAGGAGCGGAGAATGTGGATAGAGTTAAAGGAGTCAGAATTAGTCAAAGTTAAAGATGAAAACATTTATTTGCAAAGAGACAATTTAAAATTGTTAAAACAACGAAATGTTTTTTGTTTAATTGCTAAACGTCTGTATTCTAATATTACTCAGCTTCATTTGGATTGTGAAATAGGCCAAAAGATCCACCGCATGATCTTGCCCTTCCTAGAGTTTAAGGAAGATGAAATCGATGCCGAAGCCTATAATTGTGAGAGTGTGATATCGTCTGATGATGTCAATCCAACCTACATGTATGGACTGGACAAAATTGAGTCCTTCATTAAATCCAAAGACCACAAGAACATGCTTAAAAATCTTTTGGATGAAAATGACAGAATTAAACTGAGAACCGAAACCATGCAAAAATTTGACTCTTTAAACGCCAACGTAAGCTCAAAAAACAAAATTGATGTTGAAAATGCATCTGAGCTTAACGAGGACGATAACATGAGCGAAATTTCTGTAGAGGACACGGTTGACTGCTCAGAATTTATTAAAACCGAACCTGAAAATCACAAGAATCTAATTTCTGAAAATTCAGTGGAGTTCGCTCGGTTGTCCCATCAAAAGTCCCCAAAATTAGTTGAGAAAGCTGTTGTGTATCAAAAGGTCAGGACCACTCCAAATCAAGTATACAAGGTAACAGGAGTAACCGAACATCAAACAGCTGAACTTGTAGCCATTGTAAACGAAGACAATGCTGATGGCTGTGATGAGTACTTCTGGGAAGCTCCAATTGATAATGCAGACGAAACCATTGGTTTATCTGAAAGAACTTCCTGGAAGAGCAAAGGAAGATACATACCTGAACCCTTGAATAAGCCGAACAACTTCGATGAGCCGAGCACCAGTGGTACAAAAGATATTCCTCAGAAGAATGATCACTCGGCAAAAGAAGACATTCCCTCGGTTCCTTCGGCTCAAAGTAAAACTCCTGCAGTTCAAAAGGAACCAGCCAAGGAGTCACCAAAAACGAAAGCAAATGTTCATCATCAACCTTCTCAGATGAGAAATAGGAAGATAGAAAGGAACAATAGATACAGGAAGAACCTTTCTGAAAGGAAACAATTCTGGCATTCCCAGAATGCATATTTCTCTCATCAAGACAAGAATCTGAAGTATGAAAACAATCCTGTAGGAAAGCTTGAAAGTCACAAAAACCGAAAGCCAAGGTTCGGTTCACAAGAAGATATCAACCGAAAGCCAAGGTTCGGTTCACAAGAAGATATCAACCGAAGGCAAAAGTTCGGCTCTGAAAAGGACTTCAACCGAAACCAAAGGTTCGGTTCCAAAGACAGTTCCAACCGAATGCAAAGGTTCGGTTCTGAAGTCAAAAGAGAACAAAACTCTAAGGTCACTCCCTCCAATGATCAAAAGCAAAAGGGTCACCTAGAGTCTCCAGCCCGGAACTTCTCTCAATCCAAACCCTCTCGTTCAAATTCTTCTCGTTCTTCTAATTCTTCTTCTTGTTCTTCTAATTCTTCTTCTCGTTCTTCTAATTCTTCTACTCCCACCGATTCGTCTCCGTCTTACTCTGAAGCTGAGCAAAAGTGGAAGAAAAAGGTCAATGAATCCAAACCAGAGTCCAAACCTAACTCACCCAATCCTAACAAAATAAAAAATTTTACCATTAAAAAGAAAGATGAAACAACTCTTATAAAACGAACTTATCTTGTTGATGTCTCTCTTATTGTTCCCGTTGATGGGTTTTGGTCATAAGACATCCTATGTGCTCATACAAACCCTAATGCTTGGATCTAGGTTTCTCTATTGTACATGCTTTGAATCCAAGACTATAAACCCTAATTCTAGCATACATATAATCATATTAACATGAGAATAAGTTTATAGTATTACCTTGATTGTTATGTAGCAATAACAATCCCAAATCTCCTTGTATTGACTTTGGAAGGCTTAGAGTCACAAGTGTCACTCCTCTAATGGCTCACAAACACCATAAGCAAGTGGAGAAGGTATAAGGAGAGAAGTGAGAGGTTAGAATTCGTATCTAGGACCTCTTGGGAAGGGATCCACGAATTCATGGCCCTAGGGGTGTTTATATAGGTGTAGAGATAGGGTTTCAGTCATTATCCTTATCTAGTTGATTATCCATTAAGCAACCAATAAGATAATCCTTGAATCCTTATCATACTCGAATTCTAAGGGATTTACACCTCAAATTCATTCACCATATATATAAGATAATCCTTACCTTATTTTGTAACTATCACATAATTACAATTCAGCCCCTCTAGTTTAATTAATTACATTTGATCACAAAACTAATTCTTAATTAATTATTGACCAATATTAATTAAACAAATATGATTTCTCCTTTAATATATTATTCTTATAACATATTAATAAATCATATTATTCTCTCTCTCTTTATTCATTTCTCCAATCAAGTTGCTTTGGTGAAGGCAACCCAAAAGGACCATGCACCATCGGGTCAAGTACATACCAAAATAGTTATGGACTTAGACACTAATCCAACAGTCTCCCACTTGGATAAGTCTAACAACTATTCTGCGTATGACTTCAGATCCTGATCTGCAATCGTAGCTTTCCAAAGCCGCTGTCAACTCTGATCATATCAGATACGCGTGTCCTTAGATAAGGGATCATATATTCCTCCATTCTAGATATCGTATGAGACATGATTTCTAATCATTCTCTTTGTACTACTTCTCGATTTCTGATTTATGACGACAGACTAATTGAACAAATCAAATTAGCCCTAGCCCGGCCGAGCATTTACGTATATCATCACTAAACCATCGAGGGGCCCAAAGATATCGCTTTTATCCTACTTTGGATAAAAGGAACTGATAAACTTTGATACAATGTTCGCTTGCACTCACTAACCAAATCACACACAACAATATGTTTTATAACACCAAGTTACTAGTGCGTTTACATATTATCAATGTGCAACCGATTCGCAAGATACAACTCACACATCTCGGTTTCAAGAATATAAGATGTTATCGTCTCACCAATCACTCGTAATACAATTCATGGAGTGATCCAAGTGAGCATGGGTTTAATCCAATGCTCAAATCATATTCATAAGCACTCATGAACGTTGCAGCAAACATTTGCTTATGTCTAATACTCTTCTAGACAATCCACACACCAATTCACGACAGTCTTCATTCATATCTACTTCCAACATATGAACGACTGTGGCCCGTTTGAATAATTCGATTATTCTTAATAAACTCAATTATTCTGGAAGTCAAAACATGCAAGGTGAAACACAAGAATAATACTAATCCCATATGGCCTCAAACCTTTGAGTATAAACAAAACACGTTTTATTTATCACCATATCGATTACTCATTATTTGTCGTTTCGGGTAATCAACTTCGCATTTTAATTCCAACACTTGTCCCATGCTCCTAGTATGCACACAATGTTTACCTATGGTTCTTACTTTTGCGAAATAGACAAATTGAACACATTTCCAATCATTCTCATTTTACAACACCAAATCCATTTTCTTAAGTGTAAGAATGTCAAATTCTTGTTATTTATAGAATATACTAGATTCTAACACTTTATGCAACGATCCTTTTGTAATGTCACTGCACCAAAGTCTCAAGGACTATTGCCAATGATATTACAAATTCCTTTATCGGAGATTGTTACAAGACAATTCCTTAGATATGATGTCTCTCACTCAAAGTACATTCCTTTGAACATCCTTTCGCATAAAGTTTCTAATCTATACATAGATTTTACTTCCCAACATGGACACACTTCCATATTTTCTATATGACAACTCATTCTTAATAGAATCTTATCTATTCGTAATGATGTCGATATCGTCCATCCAATATGGAAACACTTCCATAATTTCCAATACTATACTTCCAACTACTCGCAAGCGACCAATCCTCGTCGAACTTTGGATTGTCCTTTGATAGTTGTTTAATTATTTTAGTCAAAACCAATTCTAGTCCCTTTTCCCTCTAAATGCACTATACATAAGAATGGTCAAACATTAAAGCATTCACAATCGATCCTATACCCGAAGCGTATGGGATACGACGCATAATGTTTTATTTGCTATGTTCTCAAAACTCGAATTGCGAAGAGGAATGTCGTAATCACAATCGAAATTTTAAGAACACACTATGTACCTTTGACTAAATTTATTAACATTCCACAACCTAATCCTTTAGATTTGAAATGAAGCATAATATTCTCTCCCTTAATTATAGAAAAACAACCTTTCAACTCTTACAACTTTGCAAAGTACGACTCTTGTTTTCTATAATTAATATTGCCAACTATGCAATACGTGCCTTAATAATCATACAATCATAACATTTATGCTCCCACTTTCATGATGATTATTATAAAACATAACACTTATGCTCCCACTAGCTTCGACATGTATTCATAAACATCTTAACTTTCAGAAAAACAATACTTATTGAATTTCTTAAGTTCATGTTTCTAATACTTAGTGCTTTGATAATCTTTTATCAAGGCTTCTTGAACTTATACACTTTTTCCTTAGATAGTTCATATGTGTGTCTTAACAATTAAGACTAATTGCCAAACCTCACAATTCAAATTATGGAAAGGGATGCCGTAACCATGATCGAATTTGAGAATGCAATTTTACAATCACTATCTTTTAAAATCTTTCTTACTGAAAGCATTTTCTCACAATCATTTTCATGAAGGAGGAAATCTTATGACACTTAGATTTAAACGGTGCATGTGTTCCTATCCATGCGAATTTGTTAAAACCAAAGTTTACGACAAATTCAAACTCATATGGATCGAACTTTCTTAATCTTGATTTCTTGCCTTATGGTAGCACAGCTGCCCACCACGTCTTCCAAGTAGTTAAGCATCTTACCTTTTTCCTATCAATGTACCTTTCATTGATCAAGGTCCTTGCCTTTTACGCATTCAAATGAGAACTCATAGGACTCACATGCATAATTAACTCGATTGGATTGGCACAAAAACAAAATAATGTCTTTACGATAGGTTGTAAACCTCAACTCGTGTGCTAGTGATGATCGATAAGGTTTATTTGATTTGTTCTTGAAACTTTTCGAGACCATTAAGACTCCCACTGACTCCTTGACATATAAGATTCTTTTGTCAATAAACATTTCTTGACAAACAAATTTTCAAGAGTTAGTGTAGCTTGTATCAAAACACTTCATAAATTGGTCATAGTTGGTCTTTGTCTTATCCAAGACATCACAACTTTCCACATTTGATGAATGTTATAAACCTTTAATACTTTTTACTCATTGTCACAATCTTAACTTTAAGACTTGTTATTGGAACAAAGTATGATTGTCTTCTTGATTTGACCATTTCATCAATCTTTGATTCCTCTTCTTTAACATACAATTGTACCAAGACTCACTTAGAGGATCAATTGAGATATGGTTCTTAATCATTAAGACCTATCATAAAGCATAAAAGCCACTCTCCCTTCTTCTTAGAATGGAGAAACTCTTATCTTTCTGCCTATTAGATTCTTCTTATTCGTTTTGCTATTGATCTAAACCCTTTAATCAATTCAAAATTACACTTAATCTTGTAAGTATAATCATATTTACTAAACCTTTAGTAAATGATGACGAATATCTTTGTTACTCTTATGGTGAACTTGATCAACACACAACTTTGTGTACTCGATCTCCTAGTCCTTCACTTGACACTTTGTCAACGAATTAGTCTAATTATCAAATATGAAATTTCTCATTCATCATGCATCCAAGTTGCATGATTCCAAGTTTCTGTCCAATTGAAACTTGGGCGATGAGAAACTCTCCCTATTTGGTAAATTCTTGACTTTCCATAACACAATAAGAAACAAATCCATTATTGCTAATAATTTTAACATCAATTTTTTCATACATGCCATTGTAAGGATAAATAAAATTTAAAATCAAAATTTATTTTATTGCGGAAAAATTTGTCGTTCACAATGCAACTCATTGAAAAACTTATGCGAATACATCTTTCTTAGCAATCTAATTCTAAGTCTAAGTAGTAGCTCAAGAATCTAATCTTCGAGAAACGCAATCGAAATCCATTCCTTCACGGTTAGATTCTGCTCACTTCTTCCCTTAAGCTTCTTTTCTTTTCTTTGATCCTTCTAAACATCAATTGTAATCTTATCACATTATGTATTCAGAACCTAGAATGAAGCTTAAAAGAGTTAGTCAATGGATTTTACCTAAATTAGAGCCATACGTTTCGACTCTCCCATCTCTTAGATCTCTTAGGTAAATAGGGCAGCTTCGTCTCTAATGCCCCTGCTCTTGGCAATAAAAGCAAATTGACTCTTTTTGGAACAACACATGGAACTACTTCAGACATCGCCTTTCTCTTATGATCAAACTTTTCGATCATTGCATGTCTTTCATTACCATTGTCTATATCCACAGAGGTCTCGAAGGCAGATTCACCAATCAACTTTGCTTTTCTATTGCGCCAAACCATTGCTGATTCAGCAGCAATAAGCATATAGGTGAGATCTATAAGGGTCACGTCGCGGTTCATCATATAGTACTCTCTTACGAACTCACTATATGAGTTAGGAAGTGACTGAAGAACCCAATCAACAACCATCTCTTCACCGACAATGGATCCTATCATTCTTAGTCTATCAGTGTGCGACTTCATCCCTAGGACGTGTGCACACACCGACTTTCCTTCTTTATGTTTACTTGCCAAAAGGGCTTGAGTGATATTGAACTTTTCAATTTTACAATCTTGTGGGTTAGGGAGAATAATTGGAGGAGGAGGAGGAAGTGAAGCATGATTTCTTGTTCCTCGATCGAATCGTGGAATATCATCTTCATGTGGAATGCTTGTTCCACGGGATTTGAGAAGACCATAGTTGTCGAACTTTGACATCGGGAGAAAAACGAATTCAAGTTAGTTGATTGATTGAGTCCTTGGTAAATCACCCAAATGAAATTCCAAGGCTAGGACCCAACACAATATCCTACAACTCGGGAGAGGGATGCCGTAACCCAAATCGCAGAACATTTGAAGGTAAGTGAATGACGATTCACTAGTTTTCACCATGAGAAACGAAAAAGAAATTTAAGTTTTAAATCTATGAAAACTCCTAGATCCTTTGAGATTCATTGAACATTTCAATGGCATGTTTAAATCTCGATATGCCCCTCTTGTTTGTGACTGGGATGCCGAGGATCACAAAGCAGGTGTGAATAACCATGCAAACTACATGGTGCCCTCACATGTTACAATCACCTATTCGATGTGCCGGTAAACCACACACGCTCCACCGAACTATGACAAACATTGAGTCACCCTTTGCTACCTTTGCTTAGAACCATTTAGTGTGCCGGTAAACCACACACGCTCCACTAACGTCTTCACAAGGGCACAAAGTGTAATTTCATGGAATTGCATCAATTCACTTTTGCCTAAGTAACTAAGATTGGGAATTTGCGAAACATTTAGTTACTCTGTATTTCATTATACTTATAATGGAAGGTTTCGTCCTATCCTACCCGTTCGGCTAACGACCCTCCACTAGTCAAGAGTGCGGTGGGTAAGAGTGGATACCCATTCAATCGCCATTTTATAGGCAATTTCCTTAAACACCCCTTATAGACCAGCTTCGTGAATGAGGCCTACTAACGGTAAGACTGACTTTTACTTATACATATATATAATGTTAGACTTTTGATGTTATATATAGTATAGGGTGTACTTTATACTTTTAAAATACTATATGGTTAACTTTAACAATTACACTTTTAATTCAATTAAAAGGTTAACCTAAACTTTTATGGATTTATTAAATCTCCTTTAATTATACACCTTAATTAATTAATAAAGCCATAAGGGTGTGATTTGAACTTTTTCAAAATGATACAAGAGTTTTAGAATTTAACATTTCTAATTAACCTTTTAATCAACCTTTAAATTCCAAAACTTGAGGGCAAGCTTTGAAACATTTCAAAACATTAGGGTTTTAACTATTTAAATTTCAAAACAACAAAACTTTTGGGGTTCAAATTTAAACTATAAAACCTAAAGGGATAAATTGAAACTATTTCACAAGATAATTCAAATCTAAATTACAAATAATCAAACTTTATCTAATAAAACAAGTGCTTATCTAAATTTTGACAATTATCTTCTATTTAGGTAAGGATAATCACATAATAATGAAAAAATTCGGATTTTATCACAAAAACGAGTTTATGGTAATTATCCAAAACCAAAACAGGAAGAAAATCGTGAAAACGAGCTGTCAGACACTTTGACTCGTCGAGTCTGGGATTGGACTCGTCGAGTTCAGCTGACTCGGCGAGTTCACCAAGTGACTCGGCGAGTCAAACCTTCAAAACTCAAAAAAAATCGATTTTCAGTGCTTATTACGATCAAATATGCATCAATACAATTGAAACCAATCTAGGCTCTGATACCACTGATGGGTTTTGGTCATAAGACATCCTATGTGCTCATACAAACCCTAATGCTTGGATCTAGGTTTCTCTATTGTACATGCTTTGAATCCAAGACTATAAACCCTAATTCTAGCATACATATAATCATATTAACATGAGAATAAGTTTATAGTATTACCTTGATTGTTATGTAGCAATAACAATCCCAAATCTCCTTGTATTGACTTTGGAAGGCTTAGAGTCACAAGTGTCACTCCTCTAATGGCTCACAAACACCATAAGCAAGTGGAGAAGGTATAAGGAGAGAAGTGAGAGGTTAGAATTCGTATCTAGGACCTCTTGGGAAGGGATCCACGAATTCATGGCCCTAGGGGTGTTTATATAGGTGTAGAGATAGGGTTTCAGTCATTATCCTTATCTAGTTGATTATCCATTAAGCAACCAATAAGATAATCCTTGAATCCTTATCATACTCGAATTCTAAGGGATTTACACCTCAAATTCGTTCACCATATATATAAGATAATCCTTACCTTATTTTGTAACTATCACATAATTACAATTCAGCCCCTCTAGTTTAATTAATTACATTTGATCACAAAACTAATTCTTAATTAATTATTGACCAATATTAATTAAACAAATATGATTTCTCCTTTAATATATTATTCTTATAACATATTAATAAATCATATTATCCTCTCTCTCTTTATTCATTTCTCCAATCAAGTTGCTTTGGTGAAGGCAACCCAAAAGGACCATGCACCATCGGGTCAAGTACATACCAAAATAGTTATGGACTTAGACACTAATCCAACACCCGTTCCCATGCAAATCTCACGTGGACCCAAGAAACTTTGGGTTCCTAAATCTGTCTAATTTTTGCAGGTTATAAGTGACGAGCAGTTCGACGAAGAATGGTACATCGATAGTGGCTGCTCACGTCACATGACAGGGAGGAAAGAGGAGCTTAGGGAATACAGATCTCTTGCAAATGGTGGCAACGTCAAGTTTGGAAATAATTCTTTCGGCACCATAAAGGGATACGGGATGATAACAAATGGGGACTTTACTATAAGGAAGGTGGCTTATGTGGAAGGACTCCAACACAACCTAATTAGTGTATCTCAGCTTGTTGGAGGTACAGGTCTCAAAGTCTCGTTCAATGATGAAGGTTCTGAAATCATAGAGAAAAAGTCAAAGAAAGTGATTCTCAAGTCAGAGCGAAAGGGTGAAATGTTTCCCTTAAACCTTAAACCCATCAAAGGAAACCCAGCTATATGCTTGTCGTCAAAAGCTCAATCTGACGAAAGCTGGTTTTGGCACCGAAGATTATCTCATCTTAATTTTAAAGATATCAACCGTCTTGTTACTGGAGGTCATGTTAGGGGCCTTCCATTGCTCAAGTTAGACAGGGATCATCTGTGTGTTGCATGCAAAATGGGGAAGCAGAGTCGTCAAAGTCATCCATCTATAATCAACACAAAAGTTGTTGAACCACTCGAATTACTTCATATTGACTTGTGTGGTCCTTCATCTATCGAAAGCATCGGTGGTAGCAAGTATATTCTTGTTATCGTTGATGACTTTTCACGATTTACATGGGTGTTCTTTCTAAATCTCAAATCTGAAGCGACTCAAAAGCTGAAAGTGTTTATCAAGCAAATTGAAGTACAGCTCAAGAAGGTTGTTCGCAACATCAGAAGCGACAATGGTCTCGAATTCAAGAACAGGGAGTTTGAAGAGTTTCTTGCCGAAAAGGGAATTAGTCACAACTTCTCAGCTCCCTACACACCGCAACAGAACGGAATAGTCGAAAGACGAAACCGATCTTTGTGTGAAACTGCTCGAACTATGCTAAGTGTCGCTTCCTTACCTCTTTATTTTTGGGCTGACGCTATTTTGGCTGCTTGTTTTACACAGAACAGGTCATATCTCAACAAGAGGTTCACGCTCAGTCCATATGAGATACTGAACAACAGAAATCCAAATGTGAAATTTTTCCATGTGTTCGGCTCAAGGTGTTTCATCTTTAATTCTAAAGAACAACGCAACAAGTTTGATGTCAAAGCCGACGAGGGAATATTTCTGGGTTACTCGCTCACATCCAAGGCATACAGGGTCCTAAACAAGCGTTCGAGAAAGATTGAAGAGACATACTATGTGACCTTTGACGACAACTATGTCAAGAAGCTACAGGCTAAAGAAGATATCACTGGGGAAATCTTTCCTCTAAATGGCCAGGTTACAGTCTCGGTCGCCAACTTATTCGAGACATTCATGGACCTCTTTGACGAACCGGAGAATGCTTCACTCTCTGAAGCAGGTGCAGCAGACAACAAAGCTGATCACATGAAGCAGATTGTCGAAGATGCTGCAAGAAGAATGCATGAAGAAACATCAACCTCTAACGACTCTCCTTCCAACAACGCTCAAGTCGAGGGGGAGCCAAGCGCTCAAGTCCATGGGGAGCCAAATTCTACAACTTCAACCGAAGAGGCCTCAACACCAGGAAGCTCAGAACCACCTGAACCTCATGTCTTCCAAAGCTCATCAATTGAGGGGGGCCATAATGATATGACACTCGGTTACGATAGCCAATCTGAGCTAGACGAAATAATTAATGCTGAACTAGACCCAACCTTTGATCCAAATTACCCTCCTCTTATCAAATGGACTAGAGATCATCCTGTCTCTCAAGTAGTTGGACATGTCTCTGAAAAGGTTTTGACCCGATCACAACTGAAGGCAAAACAGACTTCCTTATCTTCAAAGGTTGAGTTTTGCATGTTCAACTCCTTCGTATCAAAAGTTGAACCAAAGATAGTTAATACTACCCTCGATCACTCTGATTGGGTTCAAGCAATGCAAGACGAGCTGAACGAATTTGAAAGGAACAAAGTCTGGCGCCTAATTCCAACTCCTCCTGATGCTTCGGTTGTTGGTCTCAAATGGGTATTTAGGAACAAAATGGACAAGGAAGGTAATGTTATACGGAACAAGGCTCGTCTGGTGGTAAAGGGATACTGTCAGGAGGAAGGGATAGACTATGAAGAGACTTTCGCTCCAGTAGCTCGGCTAGAATCTGTTAGAATATTTCTGGCTTATGCTGCTCACAAGAACTTTGAGGTTTTCCAAATGGACATCAAGTGTGCATTTCTCAATGGAGAACTCGAAGAAATGGTGTACGTGGAGCAACCTCCTGGGTTCGTGAACGAAAGGCATCCAAATCATTGCTATATTCTGGATAAAGATGTGTACGGCCTTAAGCAAGCTCCGAGAGCCTGGTATGAAATGCTTACAAAATTTTTAAAGATGTCTAAATTCAAACAAGGTTCGGTTGACCCAACCTTCTTTCGCAAAAAGGAAGGTAACCACCTTATGATAGTTCAAATTTATGTCGATGACATCATCTTTGGCTCCACGAATCCTAGCTTAACAGCTAAATTTAGAAAGCTGATGGAGACTAAGTTTGAAATGAGCTCAATGGGTTCTATTAATTTTTTCCTTGGTTTAAACATAAGACAAGGACCCAAAGGCATCTTTATTAATCAGGAAGCTTACACGAAGACTCTCCTAGCAAAGTTTGGAATGATGGGAGACTCAAAAGTCAAAGTCCCAATGGCATTCGGCACCAAGCTTACCCCATCCCTAGACAAACCGGCTGTCGATATCACGCTCTATCGTCAAATGATTGGCTCATTAATGTATCTTAATGCTAGCAGACCAGAATCATGTTTTCTGTGTGTTATTGTGATCGATTTCAGGCAAACCCACGTGAACCTCACATGCTTGCAGTGAAGAACATCTTACGATATCTCAAGCGAACCACCTCCTTAGGTCTATGGTATCCATCCAACTCAGGCTTCTTTGTTCAAGCCTATTCTGATGCTGACCTCGGAGGATGTGGACTCGACCGTAAAAGCACAACTGGTGGTTGTCAATTTCTTGACGGGAAGTTAGTCAGCTGGCAATCCAAGAAACAAACGTGCGTGTCGTTGTCTACCGCCGAAGCGGAATATATTGCAGCTGCATCCTGCACATCACAAGTGATTTGGATCCAAAGTCAACTTCGAGACTACGGACTCAATATGAAGAAGATCCCACTATATTGTGACTCTGAAAGTGCAATTAGGATCTGTCATAACCCAGTGCAACACTCCAAAACCAAACACATAGCACTGAGGTATCACTTCATCAAAGATCACGTGGAAGATGGAAACGTCGAAGTTCACTTCGTAAGAACCACTGATCAACTGGCTGACGTCTTTACAAAAGCTCTTCCTGAAGCATCATTCAATAAAATATTGCAAGGCTTAGGAATGATGGTTGCAGAATCGGTCCCAAATCCTCAAGTCTCTATTTAAAAAAAAATAAAGGAACCGAAGCAACCAGACCGCTCGGTCACTATCTGCTCTGGTAAAATAAAGGAACCAAAGCAACCAGACCGCTCGGTCACTCTCTGCTCTGGTAAAATAAAGGAACCGAAACAACCAGACCGCTCGGTCACTCTCTGCTCTGGTAAAATAAAGGCACCGAAACAACCAGACCGCTTGGTCACTCTCTGCTCTGGTAAAATAAAGGAACCGAAACAACCAGACCGCTCGGTCCCTCTCTGTCCCAGTAATTTAAAGGCGCTCAAGCAAACAGCACGCTCGGTCTCTCTCTGTTCTAAAAGATTTACACAGACCGCTCGGTTCTTCTCGATTTTGATACTATCACCGAAATACACAGATCGATCGGTCTATCTCTGCTTCTTATTTTTATATATTTTATCTTTCTGTTTTATTTATTTTTCAGAAAATTCCAAAATAACAAAAATATTTTATCTTTCTGTTTTATTTATTTTTCAGAAAATTCCAAAATTACAAAAATATTTTGTCTTTCAGTTTTTTTATATCTCTCAGTAAATTCCAAAATTACAAAAACATTTTATCTTTCTAGTAGGTGTACGTTTTGCACAAGTGAATACTAGCATCTCCTTCTATATTATTCACCCAGGTTTGTTTTATCTTTATCAGACTAGTTAGACGTCCCTAGAAGCATGTTGTTGTATGTTGTCGCAAGCCTCTATGACCTCGAGCATGCCTTAATGATTCAATCAATACCTATCGTTTCTTCCCAATCAGGCTATTCTCTCATACTCGGTCTAGAGCTACCTTCTTTTACTCATCTGAAACATGAGTTGCTCTGCTTTGTCCCATTTCTGTAGCAGAAGGTACGTTCGGTCTCTTAACCCTCTCTTCATCTTCTTCATTTGCCTTCGATTCCCCAAAGTAACCCTTGATGCTCTCGGTCTTTACCACTGAGGCTTATGGTTGGACAACATCTGTGTTAATGATCTTAGATTCGTTTACCACGTTCTAAGTGAAACCCAAAATCCAACACCTAAAATAAATTGACGGTGAGTAATTAACTCAAGCTATTACTTGGAAATCTCTTTTTCCTTGTGCGTGATCTTTTATGAAATTGTCTCGTCCTAAGACATTTCTTCCCAAAGAGGTCCAGTTTAATTTTTTTTTGAGATTTCTGTATATATATCATTCTTGTCACGAAATTCTTCCCACCTACCTGTTCAACAGATCTCATCGGTCTCACAGGTAACTCTACCAACACTCAGTTTTATGTCAAGACTTAATGCTTGGTTTGAGTTCAGCCACCCTTCAGCCATTATCAAAAGATGCCTTTCATTGTTTCTTTAAAGACAACTGATCGTATTTCTCGGGAAACCACACAAGCACTTCAGGTCTCTCTTGGCTTTGAAGGAAGCGATTCTTGCCCGGAATCTTCCGCTTTCTGTCTTCTTTCTAGACAACACCCACTTCCAAACACATTTGATTTATTTCTTTGTCTTTCACACTCTTATGCACGAAATTTTTTTTTTTAACATTCTGATTGCTGTTTGGTACATAGTTCTAAGTTTCAGTTGTAACCAAACAAGGGCACAAGGAATTTCAAACGGTACGAAAAGGATTTGGGCGTGTGCAAATGATTCGTTTCAAACCCACGTGTGCTGACGTATTCCTGGGATACACCATAACTTCCAATCGCGCTTTTTCAGGCGACGTTTTGGTTTCTTCATCATCACGATTTTCTCTCTCATGTGAACGGTATAAATAAGACGTGATCGTGTTCTTTGGCAGTTACCTCTCGAGCATTCTCTCTCTGAAAAAGTTACCACTGTTCATCTTCTTCCACAACTCAACAATGGCGACTTCTTCTTCCGCTCAAGATCAATCTGCATCTTCTTCTTTTCTCTCAATCAAACCAAATCAGAATTTGATCATAGAGATGTCCCCATTCCTCTATGACTCATACATGCTATACGTGGTGGAATGCCTCAAATATTCCCCACTGTTGTTGGCACTTACGCAAGTGGAGGCCGTTCCCATGTCCCTGCTCTCCTAAGTCTACACCACGGCCAGCTACGACAAACATAAAGACCGCATCTTCTTCACCATTCACGACAAGAAGACTTCAGTGTCCAAAACACGGTTTTGCTCTCTTCTAGGGCTTGCTGTCGACTCCTCTGTCATCTCACCGGACTTCATCACCACCGCACAACTATTTACGATGATGTATGAGATGGGGTATACAGATGTTCTTACCTCCATTGCCAAAGTCAAGAAATCTTGTCTTCCATCTCAATGGAACGGATTGCTTACCCTTCTGATTAAGGGTTTAGCGAAGAGATGTGGTGGTTCCGACACCACAAGCAAAGGGTTTCTAACAATCATGTACGGTCTTTACAATGGCATTAATCTTGATTATGGGTCCATCATCTGGGCTCAAGTTGTTCAGAGTCTCAACACTACTACCAGGCACTCCGAGATTTCCTGCGGCAGGTTTTGGACCCTTATCACCAGAAGGGCTATTGATTCTCTTGACATCCCGGTAATGAAGGATGTTCTTACGGCTTCAATTGCCACTTACCACACCAAGAAGATCATAGTCTCCGATCCAACTAAGTTTCTTCACTATGGACTAATCCCTGAGTCCATGTATAGGTGCGTCACGCCCCACAGCCCGATCATGGCAGACTACAGCACCAGAACCCCCTTGCTTCCTAGGGTTCTTTCTGAGGAACAACGTGCTGCTCTTGAGGCCTTGGATCAGCCTGCCATCCGAGGCAAGAGGGTGAGCAAAAAGGAGAAGGCGGAGAAGAAAGAAACCGCACCACAAAAGGAGAGAAAGAGAAGGTCCTCCAAACGCAAATCCGAGGCAGAGGCACCTTCTCAGTCTAAGTTGAAAAAGGTAAAGAAGATGGCTAAAAGAGCTAAAGGGTCTCCTTCTTCTGAATCAGAACCGAATGCACCATCAGAAACAGAAGCTGCTGATCCTCAAACCGAAACTACACCAGTTCAGTCTCCACAACAACCATCCTCACCAGTATCTCCTCAAATTCCCAAATCACCCTCCCCACCTAAATCTCCTCAAATTACCAAATCACCTTCTCCTCCTAATTCCCCAAAACTTCCAACCCCAACCCAATCACCTAAACAGAAGGTCACACTTTCTGTTCCAATATCTATCCCCCAAACCACAACAGAACCTAATATTCTCTTCTCTATTTCTCAACCTTCATCCTCTATCTCCACGCCCATTATCACCGACTTTGTTACCATCACCACTTCCCAACCACCAGTAACGGTCAATGTATCTGATACGGGGGCTGCTACTGTGGTTGAAACCCCAGTCATCAACCTTCCCTCATCTCCTTCTCCATCCTCCAACTCCGGTGCTACCTTAGGGGGTGATGATGAAGACTTCGATTCCATCTATTATAGCCCCTACCAGATTCCTACAGACACCGATGCAGATACCCCTGTGTCAAATCAGCAGCTTCAGGAAATTCACGCCAAACTTGACAGTTTGCTAGCTGACAGTAAAGCTTCTGGGGGTGCTGTGCTGAAAGCTTTCATAGAGTCTGCAATCCAGACTTACACTGAAGCCTTGGATCGTTCAACTGACGCCGTAGATAATTTAGCAGCTTCATGCTCCAAAGCCACTCAGGAAGTTTATGAGGTTGTTCATACAACTCAGATCTTTCTTGATTCCTTCAAGGCTCATGCTGACACTAATGCGTCCAAATTTCAAGCGTCAGTAGACTCTTTTTCAGCTACCCTTCAGGGAGAAACCACAAAATTTGAGGCTCTGCGTGCTGACCTCAAAACTGAATCCACCTCAGTCCTCAAATCTTTGGATTCACGTTTTGCCTCTCTGGCAGCCGAGAGCACCCTGAAGGAAGATCTTGTAAAACACCAGGCAACCACTGACTTACAAAAGATCCAACTAGCCCAGGCACAACAGGAAATAACTTTGCTACAAACTCAGCGGGCAGTTCTTCAAAGTTGCGCTGGTGATGTTAAGAATATGTTAACAAGTGTTCTTGACACCCATGATCCCTTCCTGACCCTCACTATTCGTCAGCATCTCCAGGCAAAACTCCTTCCTGCAATTAATATCTTAAGTGAAATGAAGGGTGTCTCGGAGAAACTTGTTCTTCCGAGACAAGGGGGAGAGGAAGGTGTGTCCAAGACAAAACCGAAGGGTAATGTAGCTTCGGGTTCTGGTAAACAAGTCCTAGTTGAGAGCGAATCAGAATCAGACGAAACTATCACTGAAGCTCTTCAACGCAAGAAAAGGGACAAAGAGCTTGATGAAACTTTAAGGATAGCTCGTGAGGCCGAGGCCAAGGAAAGAAAAATCAGGGAGGATGAGGAGGCCATTCAAGCCAAAAAGACTTTGTTCCCAGATTGGGACAGAGACACACTCATCACTCAAGCGATTGAGTTTCCTTCTATTTATTGGTTGGAACCGATTGCATCCTTTGAGTGTGAAAATTCAAAAGACTCGTAGTTCGACATGCCCATAACGCGCAAAGCTTTCACATTTCATTGCTTTGATGTCACTGCCAATGTCCCTCATCCGAACCTGAAGGTTGATAGAGAGCTCATCGATTTCTATCTGAAATACGGTCAACCGCAGTACTTGACATGGAGTGCTCAGAAAATTATTAAAGTCAAGGTACTGAAACCGACACAGGCTGGGAAATTTGTAAACGTCAATTTCAAAATCAACAGAGGAACGGCCAACACCGAACATCTTATTTCTCTGGCAGATCTTCCCAGTCTGAACCCACATGATTGGATCTTGCTATACAACATTCTTCTCTCCAACCAAAGAGAATATGAACCAATTCTTTCACATCTTAAAAGAATGTTGGCTTCCTACGTCCATGAGCTCGCCACTATGGATCAGGAAATAGCAAAAGTAATGAACAAGAAACCGACTGTCAAGCCCACTTCCAAGACCGGAGATGTTCATAAAATGAAGTTAGGGCAAATTGATTCTTCCAATCAGACGGTTATGTTCACCAGGGGCGACAAGCATAAGTTTCTGTTTGCTTTGGTAGACAAGCATCTGTTTTCTACAGAGTGTCTGGAGCATATCATCAATATCATTCATCGATGCAAACAGAACTCAACAGCAGACAAGAAGAACTTTACTGACATGCTTCGTTGGTATATTACCTTCAGGCATCATATTCTGGCTTTAATACCGAAGATTTTTGAAACGGTAAAGAAGCCCTCTGCTGTGAAAAGAGAGTGAAGGTCTCGCTCCAAATTGACGCAAAGGGGGAGATTGTTGGGCTTTGTAGATTGCGTCTTTTGGGCTCGACTGATTATGCTATTTTGTATTCCGGTTTGGGCCTGTCCAACCGTGAACCTTTTATGTTTTGTATATAAGTTTACGCTTGCATGCATATTAGGTTAAGGTTTTAGAGATCTGAGAGTAGCGATACATCTAGACGACAACAGGTTTCTTTGATCGTTCTTGTAACCTTCCAATCCTCTACAGTTGATGTTCTTAATCGAGCTCTTCTGAGGATTTTGTTTAATCATTCGACACGTTTGATTCCACCTTGTCTTGTTCTTATTATTGTGTTTATATCGTCTTTGTTTACTTACTTGTTCAAGATCTAATCGATCTTTATAGATTAAAGGTTTGTTTAATCTCATCAAACCTCATTATGCACGATCTACCGAATCCTGGCGTCCGACTCATCTGGTCTCATCTGGCCAATGGTCCTTGACAATGTTGGCCCGCCTTGACTGCCAGCTCCTAATCCTGACCCGGATCCGATCTCCAATCGCCTCGTAGTCACCATACTAAAAATATACTAGGATGATATCAGATATTCCATATAATAACGGGGATCCAACTCCCAACAAAGCGCTAGGGGTTGTGACTTCCTTGCTACGCATATAGGTCCTGTGCTTTCAGTAGTATAGCCCCATACTACCTTCCACGCCTACCCATATTTGTCCCATGTATCATCATCACAACACCCTAACAATATACATAAGCATAGGCGAACACTCAATCCTCACTCCTAGAGGAAGGCTAAACATCTCACACCAGGATACAGATCTAACAAATAATTAAACATAGCATCATGCGATAACCAGGATAACAATCCATAAAGGTTCGGCCTTGGTGCCTAAAACCCTGTTAGCATAGTGAGGAAAATTCACCTCATAAGTAGTGTTGCACCGATAAAATCTAATCTCAACTCACAACTCCGAACTCAACTGCCTGAAACCATCATGTGACTAATTCCATTAAAATCCCAAATTACCAATATACCCTCAAAAGTTAAACTTGGTTAACCATGATCAAACTCAAAGTCAACAGTCAAGAACAACAGTCCATGTTGACCCAACTCGTTGAGTGCATCTATTAAGTCGTTGAGTTCCTTTATATCTCAAAATATCGTGAAAATCTCAAGACAACCCGTCGAGTTACCAGAGAAAATCGTTGAGTTCTTCAGTGTCCATAAACCGGGAAAAACCCAACCAACTCGTCGAGTTATCTCATCAACTGCCGAGTTCACTCAGTATCCAAAAAGCGGGAAACCCTATCCAACTCATTAAGTTGGCTAAGAAACTCGTCGATTTTTCCTGTCTTAACGTACTTAGCCCTTTCCAGCCGAATCAAAGGCCCCAAACTACAGATCTAGCCCATTAGGTCTGAGATACCATGTAAAATTGTTAACTTTACGTGCACGCAAGGCATCAAAGTGATTAAAACACTCATATGAAGTTTATTATGGATTTTATAGCATGAAGGAGGGCCAAGACTTAATAAAGTTGGCAACTTTAAGTCCAAGCAAGCCCTAAGATGCTCATATCTGAAGTCCTAGCTTTAAAGGATGCTCAAAACCAAGAATAACTTAAGAACAAGCTAGAAATGACCATAAACTCTCTAATGGAGAGATCTAACAAAGGAGTGATCAAGATGGTGACTTTTTACCTCCAAATGGTTGCAAAAACATTGAAGCTCCTGAATCTAAGGCCTTCCACGCAATCCAACCTCTTCAAGCTTCTAGTTTCCTCCAAAAGAACACAAGATTTACTCTCCAAAGGTCACACACACTCAAGAAAGCAATAAAGCACAACTAAGGTTTCTCTCTGGACAATAAGGTGGTAAGGGAGGCTGGTGAGAGGACTTAAGGTCCTTTAAATAGGGTGCAAACCCTAAAAGTTAGGGCTTTCATGCATAACCTTAACTTGTCGATTTGAAGTCCACCAACTTGTCAGGTAGGTTCCATAATCCATTCAGACTTATTAGTTTCTACACAACGAGTTGGGGCCTCCAACTCGTCGAGTAGGTCTTATGTGATGTACATAAATCCTTAAAATGTCATACCTAGAAGTCGGGATGTTACAAACACCATCAGAAATGATGACATCCTACATTTAAACTTCTGGACTAGCTCATACTCACAAGGATGACTCAAAGAACCATTATATGATAAAAGCAAGACCTAAAATAAATCTAACACGCGGAGTCATCAAGGTAGGAGCTTTATACCTCCAATAAACTAGAAAGGGTGAATAATTTATGGGTCTACAAGCTCCCTCTTTTTCAATGCTTCTCCACAAGTCTTCTTCTTGTTCTTTAATATGCACCACACAAAAAACATGCACACAAGGTCAATCTCTTTGGAAAATGGATTAGGGTTTTGAGGTATAACTCAAGAGGCAATGGAGGCTGATAAGGTGAGGGATTTGAGGGACTTAATGTATTGAAATAGGGTGCATACCCTAGAAATTAGGGTTTTCTAATGCTAGATGTATGCCCCGCGTATATATGGGTACGACCAGCGGACATGGGGGACAACCCGCCTCATGCAATCCATTGGAGTACGCCCGATGTACTATATGTATGCCCATCATACTTGGGTCCATGGGCCCACAAGAAGAATTTTGTTTAAGTAACTTTTTCCTAACATATCGGATATTACAATTCTCCCCACTTAAATCAGACGTCATCCTCGAAGTCCACCTCTACAAACAACTCTGGGTAATGCTCTCCCATCTCCTCCTCAGGCTTCCATGTCCATTATGACCTCTTTCGGTGCTGCCACTGCACCTTTACCATTTCCACAAGCCTTTTTTCGAAGATTCTTCATCTTCCTGTCAAGAATGGCCACTGGTCTCTTTATGTAATTCAGGTGATCATCCACCTGAATGTCCTCCAATGGTACCACTGTGGAATCATCGATCAAACATTTCTGCAATTGGGAGATGTGGAAAGTGCTATGGATCTGGTAGAGCTCCTTAGATAGATCCAAGTGATACGCAACCCTGCCCACCTGCGCCAACACTCTGAATGCACCAATATATATATGGGGCCTAGCTTGCCCCGCTTCATGAATTGGATGACACATTTCCAAGGTGACACCTTCAAGAGCACCATATCCCTAACCTGAAATTCCAAGTCTGACTGCCATCTGTCCGCGTAGCTATTCTACCAACTCTACGTGGTCTAAAGTCCACCACAAACATGTTGAATCATCTTGTTCATCCATAGTACTACCTCCATACTCCCCATAACCCGCTAACCGATCTCACCCCAACATATCGAGGTCCTACACTTCCTTCCATATATCATCTCAAAAGGAGATCAATAAATGTTAGCGTGATAACTATTATTATACGATAGTTATGCTAACGGAAGATACATATCCCAACTCCCACCGAAATCCAGTACACATGCAGGGAGCATGTCCTCCAAAGTCTGGATAGTTCGCTCACTCTGACCATCTGTCTGTATGTGAAAAGTCATGTTGAAGTGCAGACGAGTACCTAACTCCTCATGAAATCTCTTCCAAAATCTCTAAGTAAACCGAACATCCTTATAAGAGACCATAGAAACTGGCACCCCATGTTGTGCCACAACCTCCCGAATGTATATGTCTGCCAACTTCTCCGCATATATACTCTCTTGAATTAGGATAAAGTGTGCACTCTTGGTCAATCGATCCACAATGAGCTATATTGAATCCAATCCGCGTGCCGTCCAAGGTAGTTTGGTGACAAAGTCCATCATAATCTCTTCCTATTTCCACACGGGAATATCCAACAAATCCATTTTTTTCATGGGGTTGCTGATGCTCGGCCTTGACTTTCCTACAAGTCAAGCACCTCTCCACATACCAGGCCACATCCCACTTCATGCATGGCCACCAGTAGTCTAGCTAGAGATCTCTATACATCTTTGTTGCTCCAGGATGAATATAGAACCTCAACTTATGGGCCTCTTCCATCAACAGGTAGCACACACCACCCCAATATGGAACCTACACCCTTCGATGAAGGGTCAATAATCCCTATTTATTATAATCAAAAGAAGCTACTTGACCCACTATGCGCTTACTATTTCGATGATCTTCCTTCATAGCATCAACCTAAGCCTCTTGAATCTGCTCTAAAAGTGGGGTAATCAAAGTCATCATCAAACATAAATCCCTAATCCGGATCGAAACCGCCTTGCAGCTAAGGGCATCAGCCACAACATTGCCCTTCCTTCAGTGATAAAGGATCTCACAATCATAATCATTTACCAAGTCGAACTATCTACCCTGCCTCATGTTCAGATTCGGCTGATCCATCAGATGCTTCAGGCTCTTGTGGTATGTGTAAATAGTACAATGAACCCCATAGAGGTAGTGTCGCTAAATCTTCAGGGCGAAAACCATAACCCCCAACTCCAAGTCCTGTGTAGGATATTCGCATAAAGAGGCTTCAACTACCAAGAAGCGTAAGAGATCACATGACCCCATTGCATCAAAATTGGTCCCAAACCAATCATCGACGCATAACAGTATACTACAAAGTCCTCAATGCCCTCTGGCATGGTCAGAATTGACGCCTCACACAATCTCTGCCTTAGAGTTTCAAAAAATTTCTACTACTCAGGCCCCCAACGAAACGTCATAGTCTTCTTCGTCAACATGGTCAAAGGAACCACTATCTTGGAGAAATCCTGAATGAATCTCTAATAGTAACTCGCCAATCCAAGTAAACTCTGAATCTCATATGGAGACCTCAAAACCTCCTATCTCATCACTTCCTTAACATTGGTTGGATCAACTAGAATACCATTCTGGTTGAAAAAATGTCCAAGAAACTGCCCCTCGCATAATTAAAACTCACACCTGGAGAACTTCGCGTACAACCTCTCCCTCCTTATAGTCTCCAATACCTTCCTTAGATGCTCCTCATTTTTCTCCTTGGTCTTGGAATAGACCATGATATAATCAGTAAATACAATCACAGACCAATCCAGCATAGGCCTGCATATGCGATTCATGACATCCATGAATGCGGGTGGAGCATTGGTGAGCCCGAAGGGAATCACCACAAACTCGTAATGACTATAACGAGTCTAGTAGGACATCTTCTTCATATCCTACTCCTTGACTCTCATATGGTGATAAGCTGATCGTATATCAATCTTGGAAAACCAATATGTGCCCTGAAGCTGATATAATAAATAGCCGATCCTCAGAAGCAGATAATAGTTCTTCACCGTTAGCTTATTCAGCTATGGTTCTCTATAAACATCTGATACGACCCATCCTTCTCCTTCATAAACAAGATCAGTGATCCCCATGGTCAACTACTAGGCTGAATAATTCCCTTTTTTAACAAATCCTGTAACCGTGTAGACATCTCTTGTATCTTTGGAGGTGTTAACCAATAAGGTGCTTTGGCTATCGAGGCCGCACCTGAAACCAAGTAAATCCAAAACTCCACCTACCTCTCTAGAGGCACTCCCGGAAAATCCTCCAGAAACACATAGGGGTATATTCCGGAACAACCGGTATATCATCCAATGTCACCTTATCCTTTTTTGTGGTATCCATCACATAGGTGTGACAACCCGATATTTCAAATCAATGTAATGACCTAAGCCAAGTATTTTAACCAATTTTTGAAATAAAAAAAATAAATAAATAGTGTTAGAAATGAAATGTTCAAAAGTCTCAATTGCGATACACGAAATGGTAGATATCGTAACAAGGTTTTCAGAAATATAAAGAACACAAAAATCTGAGTTATTACGAAGAAGTTATGACCAATCGAAAAGCTGCTGCAAAACCGCTAAAACACCATTAAGCGTAAAACGCAAAATTTCAATAAAATACTTTTTAGCCTTAGGTATCTAAAAAGAACGTCCAAATCTGACTTCATGTGAGGAAGCTATGATTTATCTAAGTTTTGGGAGTAGTGGTATACAGCTAAAAACTCAAAATAGAGATGGAACAATATTTAGCCGACACGACCTATACGAGAATTGAGGATCTCGACAATAGTAATACAATGGTAAAAACACAAAAGAAAACAAACATTGGATGAAGAAGTTATAAATTTTTAACGGTATTTTCCTATCCCAGCCTATTAAAAATATGTAATTAAAAAAAGTCAAAATTTGCCAGCTAAGTCTAAATGAAAGTTGTAGATTATATTCTCACCTATGCGTGGATATAAAGAACATCAAAAACGGAGCCCGTACACGAAAGTTATGGAATTTCAAAGACTGGGGCACAAAATCTAAGGCTAGTCCAAGAGGGAACGCACTGCTTTCTTCGACCAGAGCCAGTCCCATCACACATCGAGTCCGAAGTTCGTATGCAATGACACACGAAGGTTATGAACACACTGCGTACGAGGGAGCACCCTACGCTCTGGGAACGCCCCGCGTTCTTCACAGGAACACCCCACGTTCAAGGTTCATCCCAGCCCTATAAATAAGATGCGAGGGTTCCGGCTTCATTTGCTAATTTACACCATTTCTCTCCCATTTTCTCACTTTCAAGACTTTCGAAGATACCTCGACACCCCGATTCCATATCCAAGCTCCGAAGAAGTTCCAAAGCTCTGAGATTTCCGAGAAATCGACTTTCTCCAGTCGAAGTGTTGCCTGAGTTAAGTCTCGTTTTCATCAAACCGCCACTTCTACGAGGTGAGTTCATACCCCTATATTCTCACGTTTTTACTATATTTTAGGGGGAGAAATACAAGTGAAACTCAAGAAAAACTTATGTTAAAATGCAAATCGTTACATACAGTTTCAAATGCTTTATCTACATTTTGTGTATAAATATTAAATACGTAAAATAATGTTATTACAAATGTTATAGTTTACATGAAAAGTTGGTAGCACACTAATGTTTATCATTCAAATGAAACACTTTTGAAAAACTAAAATAGGTATAGTTTATGAGATATTCATGATATTTTACACTCTATGAACACTATAGAAAGGAAACACTTACATTTACAAGAAAAATGAACTTTTCATACATATATCTATTTGATACAAACTTTTGTGAGACATTTAACTTCACGTACTTTCAAGTACGCATTTCAAGTCATGTGTTGTAAACCATAATCTCCTGTAGGGGGGGAGCGTGATAATTGTGTATAGATCTATATGGGATTGACAATCCCGCACCTAAACTGTTAGCTACAGTTGGACCAACAGGTCTGCGGTGAAAAACATCAAATTATTCGAACGCCTGAAGAACGTTGTGACAGGCATTCTGGGTCAATATTACGGTTATAAAACTCACATGAAGTATTAAAACATTTGATTTACAAGGCTATCAAACGCCTTAGTGATTATATATACATATATAAATCTACTTACTATATTTTCGGTATGGAAAATACTTATGCATTCCGTTTGCTTTGGAACTTTTAAAAACTACTATTCATTTATGGAAGATATTGGATTTTCAAGAAACAAACTCAGTTACTTTATACAAAAAGGCATATAATTCTTATACAAAAACACTTATGAACTCACCAACTTAATTGTTGACACTTCTTCAAAACTACTCGTATTTCTCAAGGATTCAGTAATATAGGTATAACAACAGCTTTTGGGGAAGGAACGCTAAGGCGTCAAATTTCAAACTTATTATATCATCGTAATGTAATTTCTTTTGAAACATGTATTACAATCAACAATGTAACCTTTTAAATTATAGTTATGATGGTTGTGTTTGTTTTCTTTACTATTTACTCAACTGTTATGATACTACATGAAGTCATCCTCCCTCGAACGATTCCGCCGTTTTGGTTTGGGGGTGTGACAATAGGCTAAAAACCTGGAACATCCCTCTTGAAGATAACTCTTGTCCCCTACTTCCAAACAAAGAGTCAACCCACATTGAGCACCCTCTCCGTGGATCACCAACTCTCCCCAACCTGGGGCTCGAACCTATACCAACTAATGTCCACAATCAATCATCGCCCTATTGGGGCTAAACCAATCTATCACCACAATGACGTTACGCTCATGCAGGGGAATAGGTAACAAATCAATTGGATATTGCTCATCGAACAACTCCAAAGTGCATCCTTGATGAACCCTTGACACTCGTAACGGACGGTCATCAACAATCTCAACATCTAGTGGATAATCCAACTCTCCCAAAACATCGTCAAACCTCTTGCTAAGTGCAAGAGATACAAAAGATCGGGTAGCTCCCACATAGAATAAAACCAATACAGGGATACCATTCATGAGGAACGACTCTAAACAACAATACAGACATATGAGTATGATAAATAACATAAATGTAAAGGTAAGGAGAGATTACATACCCGTGACCACATCAGATGTTGTGTGAGCCTCCTCGGCTATCAACTAGATTGCCCTACTCCAAACAACTAAAGTCTCCACCATGCCCTGGATGGCTATCTGTGATGCTTAGAGTCATTAGAGCAAGTGCTACTACTGGTCCTAATGCTGCTAAACTCAGGCAGCTGGCCTTCTTATGGCCTCTCTAACTGCAATGGAAGCAAATCAGATCAGATCCTTAGGTGGTAGTAGTGGTGGTACAATTCTTTCCAAAGTGACTTATCTTGCATCGCTTGTAGCACCCCAACCGCCTGCTTTATAGATTTCGCCATGTGTCCTGTCACACTTGCCACAACGGTTCCAACTCTGCTGGCCCTTCGAGCTAAAATCGAAGCCATTGGTTTTCTTCGTTGAAACCCCTATCATCTTCCTATGATCTTCCTTTCTCTTCCCTGTATGCTCCAAATCAATCTCCCCTTCCCGAGCCCAAGATATCATGTCATTAAGATCCAGACAGGTGGAAAAACTAACAAAGTCCCTGATGTCAGATCTCATCATGTCATGGTACTGGGGGTTCCTCATTTCCTCATCTGCAGCATACTAGGGTACCAATAAAGCTCTCTCTTGAAACTTGGAAGTGATCAACCACGGTATCAGTCGTATGTCGCATATCCAGGAACTCCCTCGATAGCTTTTGTACCTTAACAGCTGGTATAAGCTCTGCTTAGAATCGGGTCACAAAATCCGACCAGGTCATGGCCTTAATCGCTTGGGCTCCCAGAGTATAACCAACCTCCTCCCGCCAATCTCGAGCTCGTTCCCTCAGACAGCCTGCATCGAAACTCACCTTCGACGCCTCGAGTTTTGGTTTGAAGTTTAGGACGTTACATCGTGTAAAACGAAACATGAAAAAGTTTTCAACCTTGAAGCATAACTATAGGTATAGGTTATCCTTTGGAACCCGTAGATGGTTTTACATTTCATAATTGCTCAATTATAACTAAATGTTAAATTTAAGAAAAAAATGCAAAAAGAATAGAAAACTTTAGGGATTCGGACTTTCCAACACTCTAAAAAGTCTTTTCTGCTTATTTCCATTTAAGTACTCTACTTGGTGAAATAAGTCTCTATCCATACCTAGGGGTCCTTATGTGTTAACTTCGGTCCCCTAAAAAATGCCTTAGAAGTCTCTCACGGTAATAAGCTGTGAGATGTCCCAATGGTAGAAAAATTCAAGGAAAAAAATATATAAAAAAAAACCAAACAAACAATAGATATGTACTTTTCCCTCACAAATGTACTCCAATGTTTAAGTGTCATAGTAGCGCCCTTATTATGATGAATATCTTGGTATGTCGCGTCAAGCCGACATTTAAGGCATGAGTATATCCTCGGATACTTTGAACGTGCACCCTTGCGAATAGAACTTTAATGGAGCTATCTAGGGAAAAAAATATAAAAGAGCTAAGAAAAAGAGTCAAGAAAAGCGTTATGAAAAAGAGTCAAAAAGTGGGCAATTCCACATCAATGTGTTTTGCATAAGTTAATATGATTAGGAGAAAATTTTGGCTGTCAAAAGATTCCCTCGGAATTGAACATATTCCTAATTGTTTGATATGGATGAGGTTATGGGTTTGGACCACCTTTGTTTTTCATGTAAATAGTTTAAATGTTCCATTGTTAATTTTATTTCCTTATTTTCTTAATTATCTTTCATTCATGTCTTGTCTTTCTTAAGGACAAGAAATTTTTAAGCTTGGGAAGATCTGTTAGGTACATTTTATGCACATTTTTAACATTTTTAGTATATTCTTGTGTATTGCATTTCAATAATAAACCATGTATTTTACTTACTTTCGGGATAATTTTTGGCGTTTTTCATTCCCAAACTTTTTATTGCATTTCAGGTGGTTCTGGGGGTTGAATATTATAGAGGATGATGAAAAAGGGCTAGGAGCAAGTTTGCAAAATTTTCGGAGCTCAAACAAAGAAATCAAGATTCCATTACAAAAGGTTCGACACGGGTCGTGGCACTTTGTGCATAAACCTTGACACAAGTTGTGTCACCTTTGACATGGGGCATGTCAACTCAGTGAAATACGACACTGGGTCGTATCCAAGGAAAATGTATGCCCTTTTTAGTAACGTACTTTGAGGATGGATCAAAAGAGGGCAACATACTTTCAAGCCACAAGGGGTCGTGTCAGTCTTGTAACTCCATTTTATTAGTTTCTTTTATGACTTATTTTGGGACTTTTAGCCATTACAAACACCATCTCTCATTCCAAGCGACCAAAGGGCTATTTTTGAAGGAGGTTTTGGCTACTAACTTTGAGGACATTACTTGGATACATTTTAATTCAACTTTGTAAACAACTTTAGGACTTAATTTCCATTTGTAGATTTGTTGATTTTGATCTAATCATCTGTGGCTAGAACCCTATTTTTTCAATTTCATGTCTTAACTTGTGGTTTGTGGTTTAATTGTATGACATGATGTTTTCATTCAATTTCTATCTAGTGAATTTGGTTTTGTTTCAATAAAAAGTTTAATTCTAATTTTGATTCTTATTGGATATTTGAACTAGGTTTAGATCATCCAAATTATCTAATTTGCACAATACATAAATGTTTTGTGCATTAGACTTAGTAACAAACATTAAATTGATTTCCACTGAATGATTTTAGTGTAAATCTTATCCACACATTCTTATGCTTAGGAGCTTATGAGGAGTATTTGATGTTGTTGGGAACATTCACATAAAGTTTAATGCAATATTTTGATTTATTTCTAAGATCATGTTTAGACTTGAATTCAAAGAATATGTTAGTTTGAAAGAGCTTGTTTTAAATCTAATAATTTGGTGAATGAAAATTGTTAGAGCTTACTAATACTTTCAAGTACCAATTTAGATGGAATTGAGTATATGTTATATCATATTTAAATCACATTACCAAGATAGTCAAACATAGGATGGGAACCTTTACATTTCCGAATGTTCTTACAACATATTATTTCCTTAGTTCTTTATTAAAAATCTTGCAAACAAACCCCCTGTTTTCTAAGTAATTTGTACATTATGCAAAAGACATAAGTAACTCTTTCGTGTCTTTGAGGATCGATTACGTTGTATTACTTTTTAGTGCATTATAACAGTGTATTTGGAGTCTATTGTACATCTATTATTTGTTGGGTTTGACACCCTAACATCAAGTACAGTCCCATATCAAATACAACACTAAAATGCCTCATGGGTTAGATTCATAGTGCTTTTTGGGTTTGGCTTCATTGGCCTTACTTTTAGGTCAACTAAGTAGTATATATACCCTTGAATTCATGTAACCTAATGTATTTGTAAGCAATTCCGCAATATCAAAAAACCTCTCTCTCTTGTTTTCGCCCGTGAACGTAGCCGGTCACTCTAATCGTGTGAACCACGTAAATTGACCGTGTTCTCGGTTTTATGCACTTATTACTCTGTGGGAAATCTTTTAATTGTTTCTCGAAGTGCTTAAACACTAAAAGGGTATGGTTAGATTAGCTTATGTAGTGTCACTAGCGTGTTAATTTTTTAGATTTGGTTAGTACAAGTTAGTTGGCTGTTAGTTTGTTCAATTAAGAATTTCTATCCTCAATTCAATCTGTGTTCCATAACATGCCCTTGGTCATGGGACATGTTATTGTTTGGCGGCTAGTAGTGACTTTTCGGGTCCTTTGATCTCTTGGTGATTGGCTGATTGCATAAAGACAGCAAACCTGGCCCAAGTTGCCTCGGTTAACTGTATCCACACTATCAACACATGTTTTTAACATTGATGCAAAAAAAAGTTTTTTTTTCGACAAATGATGTCCAGAAACAGCTCTTGAAACAACAGATAAAAAGGATATTAAAATTAAGACAGCATTAACCTAAAATTAAATTAATTAAATTAGTATACAAATAACAAAGTTTAAATATTTTATTTATAATAACTTGAAGCCGAACAAACAGGTGTTCAAAAGCCAGCTTGCATGTAGTCAGCAAACAGTTTTTTGCCGTATGACCAAGGATAAGGTGACACCGAGACTCACATGCCAATCAAACATGAAGTAGATGTGCATTTATTAGAGACAACAAGTTATATGGAGACATCAACACAAGACTAACTTTTTTTTATATGTATAATAATTTATTAGAATAATAGATATACTTTTATATACCTATATACTACAATATAAACAAAAAGGAAAAAAGAAAAAACTTTAACAAGGACCCATATGCTACAACCTTTTCAAAGGTTTATAGTATTTTGTAAAAATGATTTCCAAAATACTTTATAAAACACAGATGTAACACAGCATAAAAGCTGATATAGTATTTCATTACTATGTTCTTTTTCTCTGTCACATTCATATTTCTTAAAAAAGGATCACAATCACATCTTTCATCCATGATTCTATTTACCTTGGAAATGTCAAAAGTAAAATTAAATAATTAAATAATAAAATAAATACAACCCAACGCATTAAGTGCTCACTCCATAATGCACCGGTACGCTGTACGTGTTATGGTAGGTGACCACCATTAGACTTATAGAGATAGAAACAAAACATGAGGTAGAGAATTAGAAGCTTAGGCGACCCGATTTCAATGGAGAAAGCAACTATATTTCTTCTTTTACTTGTTCCACTCAACATTCAAAGCATCTCTTCACTCGAACTCCACACCATTTCAGATTCAAAATTCTTGACAGAAGGAGACACCTTGGTCTCACCGGCCGGACTTTTAGAACTAGGGTTTTTCCGGCCAGGAAGCTCCGATAACAAATACGTCGGTATTTGGTATAAGAAGATCCCCGTTCAAACGGTGGTTTGGGTCGCCAATAGAAACAACCCAATCCCCGGTGACTCTTCAGGCACTCTAAAGATCATCCAAACAGGAAATCTAGTCCTCGTCAACGACACTAACGATGTCGTATGGTCAACCAACATGACGTCATCAGGCAAGAACGCAATTGCACAGCTTGACGACTCCGGAAATCTAGTCGTCAGTGATGGAATCATCAAGAACAAGATTCTATGGCAGAGTTTTGATTATCCAACTGATACCCTTCTTCCTGGAATGAAGTTCGGGAGAAACTTCTTGACAGGAAAAGAATGGGGTTTATCATCATGGAAGAGTAATCAAGATCCAAGTCCCGGTGACTACACGTGGACTGTTGACACACGTGGCTACCCTCAGAATCTACTAAGAATTTATGGATCGATCAAGTTTCGGGGTGGACCATGGAATGGTGTAAGGTTCAGTGGTGCTTCTGGGTTCAGTAAGAGTATGATCTTTACAACCGAATATGTTATTAACGAAACAGAAGTTGCTTTTACTTATTATCTTCAAAACAGTTCTGTGGAATCAAGATTTGCGTTGAATTCATCTGGGCAGCTAGAACGTTATGTGTGGGTAGAAGAAGCTAAAAAATGGCAGCTTATTTTGGCATTACCTAAAGACATATGCGATACATATAACATCTGTAATGCTTATGGAAGTTGTAGTATTTTGACATCACAAACATGTGGGTGTATCGATGAGAAAAGATTCATGCCTAAAAACCAAAAGGGTTGGCAGATAGCAGATTGGTCGGGTGGTTGTGTGAGGCGAACACCATTGGATTGTAAAAATGGATCTGATGGATTTGTTAAGTATACAAGTGTGAAATTGCCTGACACAAAGAGTTCATGGTTTAATATGAGTATGAGTTTGAAAGAATGTGAAGCAAGATGCTTAAAGAATTGTTCTTGTATGGCTTTTGCAAATACAGATATTAGAGGGGGTGGAAGTGGTTGTTTGATGTTCTTTAACGAACTTATGGACATTAGAGTATACTCGGAGGGAAATGGAGGTCAGGATCTCTATATAAGAATGGCTTCCTCGGAATTAGGTAATGATTTTTCAAACCATGTAACTTTTTTTTATTATGTGTACTACATATATGCAAGTAGATGAGTTTATTGCCATGTTAGTATATATGATGTGGAGCGAATTTATCGAAGACTTATTAGATTCCTTAATTGATAAATGGTACTATATAAGGGGTGAAAAAAGGCTCAACTTCAAACAGACATAGCTTTTGATTCTGTAGAAGTTATTAGCCTAACTTTTTATAGACATAAAGTTCTCAATGGGCCCGATGTCTCTCCAATTTTGATTTTTCTCTAAATTTTGGATTATTTCTCGTATGTTATAATTGTAAGATCACATGATTCCCATGGTTTTCTTTAAATGATCATGTTATTGATAAACCTTTTATTTTAAGTAAATTTTGGCAGTTTTATTTAAAAATTTGGGAATAACTTTCATGTTTAGATCCATCTATGTTAAAGGTTCAATGTAATCCTTTAAAATGATCTTGGAATTTATAGTCTCTATTTTGTGTATCCCTAAACACTTTTCTTGTTGCTTACTTATGTTCGATGTCATTATCCAACAGTTGCTCAAAATGTTCATGCAAAGGGAAGATCAAAAATGAAAATAATCATACCAGCAATCTTTTTAGGGGTTGTGATAGGCTTGAGTGCTACATGGTTCTGGTATATATGCAGAAAAAGGCATCATCCACAACCAAAGAGGGAAGGTAAGAATATTGCATAATTTATAGAGAAAATTAAAATGGTGGGAACTCAATAGATATAAGAAAAGTAGAGTAATATGAATTCTTTAAGTAGATTCTTGTAATTGTAATGAACAGGGGAATATTCTCATGGTGGAGAAAGCCAAAGTGAAGGAATGGAGCTACCATTGTTTACTTTTTCTATGATAGATAAAGCTACTGATAGTTTTGCACCTGAAAATAAACTTGGAGAAGGTGGATTTGGACCCGTTTATAAGGTAATACTAAAATTGTATATAAAAAAAGACATGAATGAAAATCACCTTGGGGGGTTTGTATTGTTATTAACAGGGCAAAATGGTAATTTCCAGGGTATACTAGAAGAAGGACAAGAAATTGCTGTTAAGCGTCTCTCCAAGACTTCAAGTCAAGGACTTGATGAATTCAAAAATGAAGTCATTTGCATTTCAAAACTTCAGCATCGAAATCTTGTTAGACTACTCGGATGCAGCATAGATGGAAATGAAAAGTTGTTGGTTTATGAATACATGCCAAACAGAAGCTTAGATTGGTTTATATTTGGTTAGAATTACATAACTGCAATTGATCAATTCATAATTACGAAAATCCCCATCTGACAGAAACTACATGTTGGACAGATAAAACACGAAGCTCACTACTTGATTGGCCAACACGTTTCAACATCATCAAAGGAATTGCTCGAGGACTTCTTTATCTTCATCAAGATTCGCGATTAAGAATCATCCATAGAGATCTTAAAGCTAGCAATATTTTACTTGATTTGGACATGAACCCTAAGATATCAGATTTTGGCATAGCTAGAAGCTTTGGAGGAAACGAGACTCAAGCAAACACTGAAAGAGTCGTGGGCACATAGTAAGCAAGCTACATAAATCCAGATTTACATCCACTTATTTTTCATAAGTTTGTTTTTTAACTTTAAACATGTTGTTGCTTTTAGTGGTTACATGTCCCCAGAGTATGCACTAGATGGTATTTTCTCGATAAAATCAGATGTATTTAGCTTCGGTGTTTTGGTGCTTGAGATTGTGAGTGGGAAGAGGAATAGGGGATTCGTTCATCCTGAGCATGACAATAACCTCATCGGACATGTACGTTAACCGGCCATAAATTACTCATTTGATTTGGATACTATGTCTTTATGTCAGTCACATAGTGAGCCACTGTGTACCAAATTTACATCTGACATGATGTTACTGAGCTTAAGGGTGCGTTTGGTTGTGAAAAACTGTTTTTATTTTCTATAAAACATTTTCCAAAAATAGAGTTGAGTTTTCATTTTTTGTTTTCAATGAAAATTTTAGAAAAAACATGTTTGGTTGAAACCTGAAGTTTCATTTTTCGTTTTAGAAATTTGGAAAACTTTGGAAAAGTGTAAAAATCATTTCTAATTTATACACAATTGGGAAAACAGAAACTTTTCATTTTCTTGGAAAATTTATGAAAACTGAATAAACCAAATGCATTTTCAAAATTTTCAATTTCATTTTAATTTTATTTTGAAAAACTAAAAAAAATTTCTACAACCAAAAGCATCCTAACCGTTTTGCAGAAATATCTTATAGCCATCTACTCTACTAGCTAATAATTATTTTCACATATTATATTTAGGCATGGAGAATGCATAATGAAGGAAGGACAATGGAACTCATTGATACAACTTTCTCCAAATCAAGCGATCCATGTGAAGTTTTAAGATCAGTTGAAGTGGGATTGTTATGTGTGCAACAAAGTCCAGATGATAGGCCAGAAATGTCGTCTGTTGTTCTAATGTTGGGCAATGAGGGAGCAATGTTGAAACCTAAGCAGCCAGCATTTTTCACGGAAAGGAACTTTCTTGGGCCGGATTTTTCTTCAAGTACATACCCAACAAGTTCAACTAATGATGTAACTGTTACAGAGGTAGTTGCTCGATAGAAAGAATCAGTAGAACAAATTACGCTATCATAAATTTGGGTTTATGAATCGCATGAAAATTTCAGATACAAAGAGTACGATCAGTTTAGTAACAACCTAAATTCTTTTATTGTTTTCGTGTTTTCCGATCACACGTCAAAATTCATAACACAAATTTTATGGGAAGTTAAACGAAAGGATGGAGTGAACAGAAAATAAACCTGAGGAATAGCTACTCTGGATGGATGAAATTATTCTCCATATTGTTCGTTCTAGTAGGATTTCCAAGAAGGGAGACAGAGCATTTTGTGTGCGATATCACGAAGGTGCAATGGAATTAATGGATGGATCAGAAAATTAATTGAATCCAATTTGATTCCAATTTGATTTATTTTTTCACCTCCCATTCCCCTCCTTTCAATCTTCAAGAAAATAGATATCTTTGCTTCTACATACTTTTTTTTAACCAGTTTTATATTTTTATAATCATGAATTTTAATATTTTATAACATTTTTTGTCTTGCCCAATAAGAAGAAAAAGAAGAACATAGAAACCATTCATCTAAGGCTACCTGGAGTGGAGAGGTCTCCACTCATGAGATGCTTACATGGACGGCTTCTCCATGCGTGAACGCCGCCCCTATTTATGGTAGGTTGGTTGTGGCCTGAAGACGAGGACGGAAGAAGACAAAGAAGCTGATTGGCTGGTTAATTTTCGACCGTTTAAAAGCATTTAATAATAAAAAATGTTTTTATTTTTAATTTACTCTTTCTATATATACGTCCATTTTACATATATTTTTCGAAACAAAACACACAAACTCTTTCAAATCAAACACACATTCAACAAAAAAATAGATGATGATTCTAATGACGAGTTGATATTGAACACACTATTGTTTGCGGCACAAGACATATGACATGGTCCATAAGAGAGGCGAAAGTTCACACGGCGAGAAGAAACATAGAAAATGGATCAACCGGGATCGAGAGGCGGCAAATAAACTTTTGGTACGTGATTATTTTTCCCTTGATAGTTTATATGATCTTTCGAAATTTGAAGAACGTTTTCGTATTAGTAGAAATTTATTCTTATGTATAGCTAGAGATTTGGAGCGTATGACTTTTTCCAATTACGATAAGATGCTAACGGTAAACGTAGTTTTACTACAATACAAAAATGTACAGCCGCTCTTATATAATTGGGATATGGTATAACCGTAGACGCATCATATGAGTATTTGAAATGTCTGAGAGGACGGATCGAGAATGTACACATCTTTTCTGTGAGTATGTGATAGAGCTTTACCATGACATATATACTTGCAACATTCGACTAAAAGTGATGTCGAACAGTTGTATGTCGCGCATCAAGCTAAACATGGTTTTCCATGGATGTTTGGTAGTATTAATTGTACAACTTGGGAGTATGCAAATTGTCCCGATGCATGGCGTGGTCAATTCACGCAAGCTGAGCATGGGGTCCCGACTGTCATATTAGAGGCGGTTATTTCACATGAGTTATGGTTTTAGCAAGCATTCTTTGGTATGGTGGGATCCAATAATAACCTGAATGTACTTCAAGCGTCTTCGTTATTTAACAATATTTTGTAGGGTAAAGGACCAGACATGTAATACGTTGTGAATGAAAATTAAATATAAGTATGGGTATTACCTAGGTGATGGGATATATCCAGAGTATGCTACAATTGTCAAGTCATATTGATTTCTAGCTGATGAAAAAAAAAATTGTTCAAGTTACCATAGGAATCTGCACGGAAGGATGTGGAACAAGCGTTTGGACTCCTAAAAAAAAGTGGCACAAAATCAAACATTTGGCACGAACATGGGATAGGGCAAAACTAACGACGGTGTTGAATGTTTGTGTTATTTTACATAACATGATAATAGAAGAAGAGGGCAAGGCTATTTGTTTATATACCGAGAATGATATACTTAATCCACCTACAGTAATACAAGTTGGTAGCCAAACATGCTTCTCTAGGGTTTTGGAAATACAAAACCATGAAACACATCACAATCTACATCACGATTTGACCGAGCAATTATGGGAAAGTCAATTCTAATGGGGAAATGACGATGAGGATGAGAGCAATGATGATGAGGCGGATGTGGACGCTGATGACGAGGACACTGAGGAGTAGTATTTGTCTATGGTGTTATGTTTAAATTTTTTATGTTTTTTAATTAGTGTAATGTTTTATTTGTTATGTTTTATGTTTATTTTAGTAATTTAGGTTTTTAATTTCTATGTTTTTAATTAATGAAATGTTAAATTTCTATGTTTTTAATTAATGAAATGTGGTTTTATTTTTTTGTGTTTTCAAAAAAAAATTAATTATGTTTTTTAATTAATATAATGATACAAAAAATAAAAAAATAAAAAAATAAAAAATTTTATTTATGTTATAAATTATGTTTTTTATTTAATATAACGTTAAAAAAATTATTTATGTTATAAATCATGATATTTATTTAATATAATGTTAGAAAAAAATGAAAATAAAAATAAAAAATCATATATTGATAGTGTTAACAATTTCTAATGTCTAGTGGGTTGGTGATGAAACTAATGTGGTAGCGTAGAGGTGACAACACTTTTTTGGCGGGTCGGCTGTAACCAAACCCTGCAGCCTAACAAACTTACCCAGTGTCCTAAACTGCACTTGGAATGCCTGGTTCTTGGTACGCATTTAATAATAATTTATTCATTTTTGTAGAGTTACCCGACAAGATGGGAGCCCCAAACTCGTCGAGTAGAAACCTGAATGACCGCGGGATTTTAAGTCGGGTACTCAACGAGTTCAGAGCCTCAACTCGACGAGTAGGGCAGCTAGGATGAAACCCCAAATTCGGGGTTTTACACCCTATTTAAGCATCATAATCCCCATTTGTTGGCCTCATTTCCAACCTCCAAGTCCCAAACCCTAATCCATGAAACCCTAGTGCCTTGTATGAGCTTGTGAGTTGTTTTTTAATGAAGATTGTGTGTTTCGAAGCTTGTTGAAGAAGGAGGAGCTTGGAGATTCAGAAGGAAGCTAGTAGATCCAAAACAACATCTCATCCTCTTCATTTTCTAGTAATCAAGTCTTAACATTTGCTAAATAGCTTGTTAGATCTCCTTCATATCATTTTATGGGGTTTTTGTTCCAAGAAGCATGATCTTTGGGACATGGACATCCTAGGTGGGTATACTTTCAGATCTATGACCTGGAAGGGCTGACATGGCATAAAGGTGCAAATTTTATGGCTTAGAAGCCCCATGCAAGCTATAAGTTTCCATTTTAGCCTTTTAAGCTTCAAAAGGCCATGCATGGGGAGAAATTTAGGAACTTTACGTGTTCATGGAGTGCTTAGAGTTTGGATCTTAGTGAATATGCTCTAGTGTGGAGTATGAATCGCTTGTGGACCAAGATCTAGGTCCTAAAGGTTTAGGGTTTGAGCTAAACCCATGATGAAGGGATATTAACAGGTAAAGTTGGAAACTTTACCCTTAAAAGGACATTTTCAAGGTGTATGACGAGTATGAAGCTTAGATCTGAAGAGTTAGGGCTTAATCTATTAAGATGGCCCAAACAGACAAAGGAACTCGGCGAGTCAAGAGAGAGACTCGGCGAGTTGAGTCGATTTGTCCTGATTCTGCACAAGGTAGAACTCGATGAGTGTGTGAAAGAACTCGAGGAGTTTACTCGTTTAATCGTAACTGTGAGTAGCCTGGGAACCCGACGACTCAGGTGGATGACTCGACGAGTTGGATTGCGATTTCAGGGTTTTGATTTATAGAACTCGGCGAGTTGAGTCAACCCAGAACATTAACTTTAACCAGGGGTAAAATGGTCATTTTACCCTAAGAAGGATTATTAGTTTTTGACTAACTGTTATTGTGATAATGATAGTCGGGGAGTCATTGGAGCACCCGTCAGAGATTCCTCACACAAGATTTCACATTTAGCTTACGAGGTGAGTTTTCCTCTAGTAGGAATGGGTCGAAGGCACCAAGGTCGGCCCGTTTATGTATGTTAGTATGTTACGGATTAAGGTCCAATGTCGGGCAGGGCCCGATATAGGTTTATATGTTTTTCTGAATTTCGATCTGATGTTGGGGCGGTACCCGAAGAATGTTAGTATGCTTGATGTCTTTATGATTCTTGCATGGGTTTGTTATTTATATGTTTCTGGACTACGGTCTGATATCGGGGCGGTTCCCAAGGAATGCTTGTATGCTTCCGGATTTCGGTCCAATGTTGGGGCCCGAGGAATGTTTATATGTCTATGATTAGGTGGCTGTGCTCATTCTATGTGTATTAGTAGTTATGCTCATATATGCTGAGTTTTGCTCGATGTCGAGCGGGGCCCGATATAGCAGTGTGGGGCCCAAAGTATGTTATATGTGATTATGTGTATGGTATGTGGTAGTTTTGGGAGACTCAGTAAGCTTCGTGCTTACAGTTTTCAGTAGGGATGAGCAAAAGGACCGAACCGGACCGGAACCGGGAACCGGCTTCGGCCAAAATCAAGAACCGAACCGGCCCGGCGGTTCTACCGGTTCCCGGTTCCTACCGGTTCTTGTCGTGTCTTCAAATATTGGAACCGATCCTTGAAAAATAGTATCATACGGTTCCGGTTCTTGCCGGTTCTACCGGTTTTTGCCGGTTCTACCGGTTCCGGTTATATCGGTTCCGGTTCCTACCGGTTCCCGGTTCCAAAAATCCACAAAAATAACGTCCCGGTCCCGGCCCGACCGGTTCCATCGGGTTCCGGTTCCAGTGCCGGTTCCGGTTCCGGTACCGGTTCCGGTCGGTTCCTCGGTCGATATGCTCATCCCTAGTTTTCAGTTTTGGTTTCAGGTACTTTTGGTAGCAAGGGGAAGTGCTCGGGATGATTGCAGTGTACACACCATTTGTACCATTTGTTCAGCCTAGGATGTTTAGACTCTGATATTTAGAAATGTGACTTTCATACAGTATTTTGATATGATGATTTGAGATACATGACTTATGATTTTTAGATGATGTTTGATGACTTATGGTTTTTCTTAAATAGTTTTAAAACGAAATTTTTGGACCGTATTTTTTGGAGTTTTCAATTTGGTATCAGAGTCATGGTTTGAGGAATTCAGGCACACTCTCTTGTGTGTCTAAACTCAAACTAAGGACTTGGTATGAAAATTTTCAAAAGAAAAGCATTTTTATTAAAAGAATTTTGAAAAGAGAAAAGGGTTTCAAAAAGAGAAAAAGGGTGTGGTGCATGCAATCAGCCGAGCTCAAGTATGTACTCCCAAATTACCCATACAAGTTTATGTTATGATATGCTTATGAGCACTGCATGTTAGATTAGGGCTAAGGATCTACGAAGGATACCTTATGTGCCTGTTATATGTGTATCGGCTTTATGAACTGCATGCTACTACAGATTAGACAATGATATGATGACCTGATTAGGACATGTTTGATTATGTGTATTCAATGCTTGAATGTTGCTTGCTTTGTGCTTTTAAGAGCTCTAGTTATCTTTAACTAACTAGTAAATGAATATGTTAAGTTACATATTTCAAGGACTAAATAATTTCAAAAGGTTGGGTGCAGCTCTTGATTGAGTCCAACCGTCTTAGGGTAGGACCTCTCATTCAAAGAATTATCTAGTCTTAGTGAAATGTAATAGTATTTGCGAGTTGTTAGGGGGAGATAGCAGGGACTTCTTATGCAGCTGATGGCGGAGATTGGGTTGTCGATTACCCTAGGGCATGCCTAGAATGAGATTAGCGCTTGAAGCAGTAGTAGTAGAAGGGACTTGGTGAAGTCAAAGCAATTCTTGAGGAAAGTACGGATAGATGTGGAAGGTAGTATGGGCCCGTACTACTAAAAGCAGAGGATCCATACTCGAATCAAGGAAGGTTGAGATGAATCCAAGGAACTTGCAGTGTGTATGATCCCTCGATGTATGATGAGTGTTCTGATGTTTGTTATGGTGTATTTTTCAGTATGGTAACGCTACGTACTGGACCAGTTGGGACTTCAGGCACTGGTGAGGGATCAAGCTTGGGCTCTGGAGTCAGGCAGCTAGATGACCAAATGAGGTAGTTCATATCCTCTGAGATCACGCACAATATTCTGGACCAAACTCCTTTGATCTTCAGCACGATCAAGGAGGGTATCTTGGAGCTTTTGGATGAGAGACTAAGTGCTTTCTGCACTGAGGTGGCGGCCATGATGGGGTAGCGCACATTGACATTCAGGGAGTTCAGAGCATGTGGAGCTCCCGACTATCATGGGGCTTGGGACCCCATTGCTAGCGGCAGATGGCTGATAGATGTCGCCAACGGCTTTCACACCAGCAGATGTCCCGAGGGGGACAAGGTTCGACTTGCTTCCTGCCTCCTGAAGGATAGGGCATGAGATTGGTGGGAGGAGGTTGGGAGAGCTATTGGTGATGATGATGTTATTAATGTGATGACTTGGAGTGATTTCTCGTCCAGGTTTGGGGCCGAGTTTACACCTATGATTGAGGTGCAACAGTTAGCGAGGGAGTTCTAGGACCTCCAGTAGAATACGAAGACGGTGGCCGAGATCACCGCTATGTTCAGGGAGAGGGCCCTTCTCGTTCCGCAGTACGTGGTGGACGAGGAGATTAAAAAGGCCCAATATCTTGAGATGCTGCGGAGTGATATCAACCAGTTTGAGATCCGATCCAGCTGCAAGACACTAGAGGATATGATTGCTAGGGATCAGGAGAAGGAACTGGATTTAGAGATAAAGAGGAAGAGGAAACCAGATGGGGTTCAAATAAGCAGTTCGGGCCAGAAGCCCAAGGTATCAGATCACAGATCGGGAGCCAGCAGGGTCGTAGCCGGTGTAGCAAATGCGGCAAGATGCACGATGGGGTGTGCATGGCGGGGAGTTCGGGTTGCTTCAAGTGCGGCCGAATTGGTCATATAAGCAGCGATAGTACTGCTACCACCACCACCACATCAATTTCAGATCTGATTTCCTTTCAGTGTAATCAGATGGGCCACAAAAATGGTCTATTGGTTGGGTTTAGCAGCATCAGGACAGGTGGCAGCGCCTACTCTTGCTATGTTGAGAATTACAAATGGCCGTCAGGACCGGGTTGAGGCGCCTACAGCTAGGAGCAGGGCTTTTCAGCTTACTGCATAAGAGGCACGTGCAACTCCCAATGTTGTGACAGGTATGTATTTTGTCCTTATCTCTTTACTTGTATTGATTATCGCTTATGTTTACTTGTTTTGTTATAGGATCGTTCTTAGTGAACAGTATATTAGCTTTGGTATTGTTCGATTCAAGGGCTACCCGATCTTTTGTGTCACTCGCGCTTAGCAAGTGATTTTTTGGATCTCTGGGGGAGCTAGACTATCTACTAGATGTAGAGATAGTGGATGATAGGACCGTTCGGGTTGCGAGGGTGCATCAAGGATGTACACTTCAATTGTTAGATGAGCAGTTTTCTATGGATCTAGTCCCTATTCCCCTGCGAAGGAATAAGGTTATATTCGGTATTGACTGGTTGAGCCCCAATGGGGCAGTGATCGATTGCGAGCAACGGTTAGTGAGAGTTCGGACTCCTAGTGGGGGAGGTTTAGTGATTCGAGGCGAGAGGCCGCATCGTGGACCGACTTTATGTTCAGCAGCAAGGGTGAAGAGCTACCTCCAGCAAGGTTGCACAGGGAATGTTGCCTATGTTATGGATACCCGGGATAAGGGTATGGCGACAATGGATGATGTACCAATCGTGCGATAGTACCCCGATGTATTCCCGAATGCTTTTCTTGGGATACCTCCGGAGAGGTAGGTTGAATTCAAGATTGAACTAGTCCCTGGTGCGGCTCCAACAACCAAGGCACCATATCCGAGATGAAGGATTTTTCTATGCATCTGCAGGAGCTACTAGACAAGGGATTTATCAGGCCGAACAGTTCGCCATGGGGAGCCTGGATCCTGTTTATGAAGAAGGATGAGTCACATCTCATGTGTATAGACTACCGAGAGCTGAATAAGTTAACGGTGAAGAACTGGTATCCTCTCCTGAGGATTGATGATTGTTTGACCAGCTACATGGCGTATATTGGTTCTCCAAGATTGATCTACGGTTGGGTTATCACCAGATGCGATTCCGAGACAAGGATGTGCAGAAGACAGCTTTCAAGACTCGCTATGGTCATCATGAGTTTGTGGTGATGCCATTTGGGCTCACCAATGCTCCAGCCACGTTCATGGACCTCATGAACTGCGTGTGCAGATCGATGCTGGATCGGTCTGTGATAGTCTTCATTGATGACATCTTGGTTTATTCCAAGACTTAGGAGCAGCATGAGGAGCATCTACGGGAGGTTCTAGAGACTTTGAGGATGGAGAACTTGTATGCTAAGTTCTCCAAGTGTGAGTTCTGGTTGCGCGATGTGCAGTTTCTTGGGCACCTTGTCAACGAAAACGGGATTTCGGTAGATCCGGCCAAAGTGGAGGCTGTGATGAGTTGGGAGGTTCCGAGGTCTCCATCTGAGATTCGGAGCTTTCTGGGATTGGCAGGCTACTAGCGGAGATTCATTCAGGACTTCTCCAAGATACCAGTTCCGCTCACCTGACTGACTAAGAAGTCGGTGGTGTATCGTTGGGGGGCTGAGCAGCAGGCCGCGTTCGAGGCACTGAGACAAAGATTGTGCGAGGCGCCAATATTAGCCCTGCCGGAGGGAATGGAGGGTTTGTTGTGTATTGCGATGCATCCATCGCAGGTTTGGGTGCGGTATTGATGCAGAGAGGGCATGTCATCGCCTACGCGTCGAGGCAGCTGAAGCCTCACGAGGCGAACTACCCGACGCATAATTTGGAGTTGGGGGTTGTTGTATTTGCCCTCAAGATTTGGCGTCATTACCTCTATGGGGTTCGTTATAAGATCTACACGGACCACGAGAGTTTGAGGTATCTCATGGACCAGTCAAATATGAGGCACTGTCGGTGGCTTGATGTGGTAAAGGATTATGATTGTGAGATCCTCTACCATCCCGGGAAGGCCAATGTCATGGCCGATGCACTTAGCTGCAAGGCAGCGCCGATCATGGATATCTGTCTGAGGATGACAGTGGTGACTCCGCTTCTGGAGTGGATCCGGGAGGCTCAGCAGGAAGCTATGAAGGACGAACATCGGAAGAGTGAGCGGATTGTGGGGCAGGTTTCCTCCTTCAAATATGATAGCCGACGGTTGTTGACTCTTCATCGTAGGGTGTGGGTCCCTTATCATGGAGTGCGCGCTATGTCCTGATGGAGGAGGCGCACAAATCCCGGTTCTCCATTCATCCCGGAGCAATGAAGATGTATATGGATCTTCGTCTGGACTATTGGTGGCCCTGTATGAAGCAGGATGTGGCAGGGTTCGTGGAGCGGTGTTTGACCTGCAGGAAGGTCAAGGCCGAGCATCAGAGACCACACGGCAAGATGCAGCCGTTGGATATTCCGCTGTGGAAATGGGAAGACATCACGATGGATTTCATCACCAAGCTTCCCAGGACCGTACGAGGAAAATATATTTGTAATAATTATCGATTTTTGAATGATTTAAAAAGTTTTAAATTGGCTTGATTTTTATGGGTGTTACACCTCCTCTATGGTAATCAATATCTCATGGTAGAGTTAAAAGGAGAGTATCCAGTGCATCCTATAATGCCATGGTGGATTCATTGCAAACATCCATGTCCAATTGAATGGATCACCTCGTATATCGAACGATTAAATGTGTATAAGCATTACTATCGTTCTAGTTTTAATGGCTAAATATGTATATTATCGTTCTAGTTTTAATATTTGAAAATTTAATCAAAATTATGCAACATTGATTAATATGTACGATTGTTTTGAATTTGTAATAATATTTATCTTTATTAATTACCGCCTCCTCTGCATCAAAGGTACACATCCTCAAGCCTGCAATATCAATGCGACCAAGACCAAGCATCGATGTGCAATCCGATGTCACAACATTGACAATGTCTTGTTCCATGTCGCAAATATGGCTAAAGCGTGAATCACTTGCCTTGGGATTGTAAGTTCCAACATCAATCCGAGCTTTTAAACCTGCGCAAACAGACTCTTCTCCAACGACGAAACAAATATGGTAGATCTAATGAACGCCATTGGCAAACTCAGGGTGTTCAATCAACTTGTCCATAATACGAACGACACCCACATGGAGAACCCATTTTATATCTTTAGTCACCTTGTCCAACTCAACTTTTTGTCTCATCAAGGAGCCAGATAGAGTCACTTACATCCCTATCCCATTTAAAACCAGTCAATGATCCAAGAAAAACCGGAAACCACAGTTACTATGATAATTACGCATGTTATGTTGACTCATCGATCATCTCAAAACCAGCTAATGATCCAAGAAAGACCGAAACCACATTTACTATTCATAAGCATGTTATGCTTTACATATGTATATTAATAAGAAATTTATTTTTGAAGGGATAACGTTTAAGTATTAGAAATAAAAATATATAAATGTTAAGTCCAAGTCAAAAAATAATGGGCCCCATTTAAAACAAACTATTTATGCCTATACTTTTCAAACTAACTTATTTATATCAATGCATTTGAAACTAACACATTTCAATCAATACATAGAATATCTTTATTAGAAAACTCTAATTAACACATGGTTTTTTGTGTTGAAACACTACTAGAAAAAAGGCCTTTTACGACGCGCAAAATACGACGCTCATTGATCTATGTTACGCAAGAGAGTTACGCAAGAGAGAGTGACATTAGAAAAATGTCATCTCTTCAAAAAATTTAAGTATATATGTCGCGTTTTATTGAGTGCCCTTAGAGTTAGTGTCTAATGTAAAAAACTTAAAAACACGGAGGGCACTTAATGTAAAATGTGCGGCGTCTCAAAATGTCGCATTATAATTTTAGTGAAAGGCGCGCATCTCTTCACAAAAATCGAGGTTACTAATAAAATATCTAACACTCACTATTCATCAGTCACTTCACTCTCTACGATTCTATCCTCGACTCGCCTCCCCTTACAGACAACGTCTCCTCCTCCGATCGTTAGGTTACTTCTGTGGCTGATTTCGCCTCGCCGACGACCGTGGGCTCAACTGACATCATTGGAGACTGCTCAAATTTACGTGCCCTAGGTCCGATTAAGGTGTTCCTGTTGAACCGATTTAGGCGAAGTGAACTTCTCGGTTGGCCAGAGAACGCTGTAACAGAAGAGAAAGAGCAGAAGAAAGTCAACACAAGGGGAAGAAGCGCCTGGTAGCCATGAATCTGATGCTAAGTTGAACACATTCAAGGGTTTCTCACCTACTGAAGCTTCTCAAGTCGAACACAAGGTAAAATCTCAAGCTTCTCAAGTTATATGTAATGTTTTTATCCCCTTCTTTCATCTTGCGAACATTTTCTCTGCTTTTTATCCCAAACTTTCACCTTGTCCTCAAGGTGAAGAAAGGATTGGCTAACCGTGTATATATAATGTCAATTGCCTAAGAAAAGAGTCGAAAAATCCCTCAAAATACTCTTAATCAAACTCCCCTGTGAGATGTTTCTCTTCAGGTTCTTCGAACCCTAGTCTGGTAGAACGTAATTTTTTATGTTTTCTTATTGTACTTATGAAATTATGAAATCGTATGGTATCTTTCATTTCGATTGGGGGTATGTATGGACGATTTGTAATAGGGATTGAGATTATGAAATCATGGTTGAAGCATTCATTAAACCCTAAATGTAGATGTCTGAGTCGAGATTTATTTTTGAACTGTTGAGAAATTCTGCAAGGACACTTGATCTTCTCAAGATCATAGAAAAAAGTTCTAAGTTGTTTCACTTAATTAGTCAAAAAGCATATTATTCTGGAACCAAAAGACTTGTTAGAGCATATTAAACATTGAAAGTGTATGTATTTATGAAATCAGCCATTGATTCATTTTACATTTTGATCATCACACAACCTCTTTGATAGAAACCAAAATCCAATAACAGATAAATGAAACTCAAATATGAGATATATAGATCTAGGAAGCTATTGGTTACTAAATGGAAATAAGAAGAAATCAGAAAGGAAATCCAAATGATTATCCTCCTGCCCTAATCAGAAAAGTTCTCTCAAGAGAAACTTACTGCCCAAGCTAAAGCCGATACTCAAAGTTACAAAATACTAAATGATTCAATACTCTTAAGAATTAAAAATCTATAAAAAGCTTGCCTGTTTGTTTAAAGCATCCAAAGTTTCTTCATTGAGGTCATTACCAGCAGTGATTCCAGTCTTTCCAAACCTTGGAACTCCAAATTCCATTCCAATTGTTTCAAAGAACTTTCTTTTCTCACATGAAATATAAGCAAGATCACCAAAATCCAACCGAATTCCCCTTGCTTTATACCTATATAAATAAATACATCAATTAACATATTAATTATTATCATTAAAGTTTAAACCTTTTGTATCATAAAATAGAAAAAGACAATAATACCCTAGATCATTTAGTGCTAGAAGAACAACACAAAAGTTAGGAACACCACTCTTCATCACTTAGGAAAAAAAATTATTTGATAAGTGTTTGCTGACATGCAACCTACGTGGCATGTACTTGGCAAATTATTAAAAGGTTAAGGTCATATAATAACTCACGTATTTGTACTTTCTTACATATATTTTTTTGTTAAAATACTTCAGGCCTCAAGTATTTTATGCAAAAAAAAATAATCCCTGTCAATTTTCATCACATACAAAAAATTTCAGGAGTGAAAATGTAACACCCAACGCAACAAAGACCCGATTACCCTTTGCCTAATGCCTACCTTTTCTGATGACTACCTTCAGCATTTTGTTTTGTTTTGTTTCAAATAGGTGCATAATTTGCAAAAAAAGACAAACACAAAATTGCTGTCTAAAGAAAATTCTGATTTTATTGCAACAAATCTTCTGGCTACAAACAAACAAAACATTCATCTCATCTTGTTAAAAATAAAGTCGATTCTTTTCTGTACACCTGTATCAAACCACTGCCATCTGTAACTTGAAGCTTCTCATTTAACATTGTCTTGTATTCATCATCTCTATCTTCTAAACCACGCATTAGTTCAACCTGTTCAATACAAACACCACATCATTTGTTGGTAATCAACATAAATTTATGATGTTGTGTCTTGTCCTAATGGGGCCCACATCATTAGAGCATATTAAACATTGAAAGTGTATGTATTTATGCTTCTAACTATTTTTGCTTGTAGGACTATTGGCAAGTGGATTAAAAGTGCATTGATCTGGGTGGTAACTACACCAGTATGTGGCTTGGTGCTGTGCATCTTACACGGTTAGTATCTCCTCCACTTATTAATTTATTCCTACAAGAAACATTTTCACTTATGATCAAATGCAATTAGGAGTAGAACCTACTTTTAGTCATTTAGAAGGTTGATCTCCTTGGTTTCCCATGCAAGTAGGTATGATGGGCACTGCCAAAAAAATTAGCTTACATGGCAAAAATTACTATTCTAGCTTTGCATTTTGTATACTTATAATAGGATTGATGAATGAGATGATTCTAGGCTTTGACATAATTTGACTGTGGAGTGTTTCATGGTCACACTAAAGCATAAATGGGCATGATTTCTGAGTTGACAGCATTGCTTGCTTTATGAAAACGTGATTTTTAGTTACTTTAATGAAGTCTTTTCAAGAAACTTACAACATTCGAGTTTTAGAAAGCTCTTAGGCGATTTTAACAACTAAAAAGTCTTTTTGATTGGATTTATGAGTGATTGTGCATTGCAATATGCATATAGTTACAATGAGTTACAATTTTTTTGTTACTTGCTGCAGGCTCAAAGGGTGATAAAGCAACAGTTTCTGCTATAAATTACACTGATATTCCACATACTCAGGTAAAAAAAGGTATTTATTTTTAATCTATCTATTTTTTAGGGTACATAAAGGTATTTATTTTTAATCTATCTATTTTCTAGGGTACATAAGTTTTTTATTTTTCATTTTCTAATATAGATTCTATTATATTATTTTGATTAAAAATTCATTTTTGTGAATATTCGTTTATAACATATAGCTCAACAGAATGAGATTAAAAAGAATGTCATCCAAAAAGCTTCTTGCTACTCTACAAGCAATACATATAACACCTGCACCTCTTCTTTTCTAACAGATCCATCATGTTCACCCTTTAACAGGATTCATACAAATCAATTCAATCATATTATAACAAAAACAATAATTAATCTATAACTAAAGTTATTACAGATAATAAAAACAACCTTGAGAAACAGAGAGTTTACCTTTCACAGAAACAGATTATAAAAACAACCTTTTCTAACAGATCTTTTATAGATCTTAGGTACTCACCCTTTCACAGGATTCATACAAATGAATTCAATCATCTTTAAATAATAATAAAATGATAATTAATCGACGTGTGATGAAAATTTTACTAACCTCAATCTGCCACATTAAATCAGGAATGGAAACAAGTAGAAACATCAACTCATTAACCAACAAAGACAGAAGAAAAAGAAAGAAAGAAAGAAACAACAAAGAACAGCCATACCTATAGGAAGTTCTTATGCAGTATTAATCACAATTAACATCAAACATAAATATTTATACATTTTTAGAATGTAACTGTCAACTGACAGTTAATACCTAATTATGGCAGTTACTTTCTATCTAACTAACACAACTTTCACTAATTCCCATTCTTAAAAATAGGTGAAACCAAATATCAAATGCATGTATTTAGCAGATCGGTTGTCTAAAAGAAAGCAGAGGTTTAGCAGATCAGTTGTCTAAAAGAAAGGGCAATGACATCATCTTTATGCCCTACAATCCCGGGTATTGTTATTTGACATTTTATTTTTAAAATGACTGCAATTATGTTATTTGACATTTTTTTGTGGTTTTTGTAGAAGACATTGGGTATTGGGTGTACTAGACATGAAATCGGATACTTGCTATTATCTTGATTCCTTGAGCTCTGCCAATTTCAATATGCAGTTAAAGCAAATTGTTGATTCGTAAGTAATATAAATTATCAAAACACTTGATGTGAGTACAATAAACACATATTTGTTAATGTTTTTTTATAGGGCGATAGTTCTGTACACTACTGATATGGATAAAAGGTACTTAAAATGCTTTGAATTGTGTTTTCAGTCCAGAAGATATGCTTGGAGGCAAAGAGGAGAAAAGGGAGAGCAAGTGAAGATTAAAGAGTGAAAAGACTGACCTACTCAGCGAGTAGATCGACCATACTCGGCGAGTACACGATGATATGCCAGAAGATAAATACGACTGCTAATCTAAAGAGGGGTAAGTATTGACCTACTCGGCGAGTTGATTCTGCTACTCGCCGAGTACCCTCTGTTTTGGGATATCTTTAAAAGACGAATCCTTATCTCATGGGACAGAACCCCTGGCGAATTTTGAAGGATTAGCTGCGACTAAAAGGTTCAGAAGGCGCTAAGGAACCCTAAGCTTCAAGAGTTTGAAGAATTCAAGCAATTAGGTTAATTCTACCACTTAGACTTAGGAATTAAACATGTTTGCGTTCATAAACTTTTTTTTTATGCTTGTTTCTACTACAACTATGAGCTAAACTCGTTTTTGTTTCTGTTTGGGGAATACCAAAGAACTCCTATGGTTTAATTATTGAATTTTGTTTAATTGTCTATTGGTGATTTATTAAATTAAGTTTGTTAAAGAACCTTATGTATTAATCACTACTATTTTCTGTTAATTGGAAGGCAATTAGGTTGCATGAACATCACTTAATTGTTAACCTCATATGTCTATGTGAATGCTAAAATGTATGCTTGGAAGTAATGAGTATGAAACTAAGATTAATAAGAAAATAGGAAGATTAATGTGTGAGCTTGTTTGAGAAACCATCAACAAGAGGTTAATTGAATTAATAACTTAATTGACCATTACAAATCTTATTTAATCCAAATAATTAATCTAGGGAATTAATTAGTTTAAACACTTGATCAACGCTTAAATTAGTTAATTGTCTAAGGGTTAGGAGTAATGAACATGAACCTAACTATTATCATTGGTAACCAATAGCAATTAATCTACCTTAACTTAAATAACCATAGGAGTGAATTGGTTGAACCTAAATAGAAACCTCTTTATCAAATTTGGTGAATAGTTGTTGCTTTAGTTAATTAGTTAATTTAGTTGTTTAAGTTTCTAGTCTTGCAAAACTAGAGAAAAACCATTTACTTTTATTATTTGTTTTAGTTAAAATTAGCTATTAGTTTAATTTCCGTTCCCTGAGTTCGATACCTTACTTATCAATCTATACCACTCAAAGACAGGTTCACTGCCTTTGTGTGCTTAAATTATTAATAAAAAGTAGGGATAAAACTAGTTGAATTTATACACATCAAGTTTTTGGCGCCGTTGCCGGGGAACGGTTCTAAATAATTAAGCTAATTCCTAATTTTTTCGATCCTTTGTGTGAGTTTACTTGCATAAAGTTCATTTATTTCAATTTAGTAACTGGTAATTAGGATTTAGTATCTGTTTTAGTTAGGTTAAAAACTTCGAATTTTTTTTGAAAAACCACTGATACTCGCCGAGTGCACTCGCACCTACTCGGCAAGTAACAGTTTAGTTACAATTTTTTTCTTTTATTTGTTTACAATCCTTTTGTTCCTTTTACGCTTTTTATTTGATTAATTTCAGGACTTTCATGACCAGAGGAGCAAACACACCACTGGTACCCCCGTTTGAAGACCCCGAATCCGAATTGAAAAGAAATAAAGGGAAGGACGTGGAGAGTTCAAGCACACCAAAGAAATCACCATTGTCCAACTTGAAGACTGTTTTTGGGAAAAAGAAGAGCAGCAAGTCAGGAGCTTCAAGCGCTTCCTTGATAATTGAGGAGCCAATTCAAGAAGAGATTAGATACGAAACCGAGGAAGAAGACGAGGCAACTTACGAACAAGACACCGAATCGGAGGAAGAGTTAGCATTCACTATGGCTAACATTGATGAAATTCCCATGGGAGAATGGAAGAAGAGGATGCGCGACGACCATGGCCCGGGACTTGTGCAACCCGCAATTCCCGCAACTGCCACCTTCGAGCTAAAAGGCCATATCCTAGCTTCACTCAAGGAAATACCTTTCTACGGGAAAGATCATGAAGATGCCTACAAACATTTGGATGAAGTAAATGATGTTGCTGATTACTTCAACATTCCAAATGTCACCCGCGAAACTCAACTACTTCGGATGCTTCCGGTAACCTTCAAGGGTGCTGCTAAAGACTGGCTCAAATCACTTCCTCCCGGGTCAGTCACTACTTGGGCCAGAATGAAGGAAGAATTTATTGACCACTTTTGCCCACCATCCAAGATAGCCAAGCTCAAGAAGGCCATTGCAAACTTTGAACAACAAGCTGGAGAGTTGTTATATGAAGCATGGGAGAGGTACAAAAGTCTGCTATGAAATTGCCCACACCATGATCTAAATAGCCAACAAGAAGTTTCCATCTTTTATGATGGAGTCAATGTCACGACCCGGCAGCTACTAGACTCACAAGGCCCACTTACAAAGAAGCCACCCCTGGTGATCAAAGAATTAATTGAAGAATTCTCTAAACACTCTAGAGAATACCACAACCCTAGGAATGATGTCACGAGGGGAGCCGCATACGCTGCTACTGAAGATTTATCCGCGCTCATGGCCATGTTAAAAACCATGGATAGGAGAATGGACAAAATGGATCAAACTATCCATGCCATACGGGTGGGTTGCGAGAATTGCAATGGACCTCACCTCACTAGAGATTGCGATTTGGATGAGCACGGCAACAAAAAGGCCCAAGTGTGCTATTTGAGCGGTGACCGGTATGATGAAGACTAGCGCAAACAAAAGAAGGAGTGGCTGCCTTACGAAGAATACAAGAAGGCCAAGGAGGAGAAGTATAGATAAAAAGGGAGAGGCTTTTACCAAAAGGAGGAGCCGGTGCAAGAGAAGAAGCCAAGCTTGGAAGAGATGCTAACTAAATTTGTGGCTGCTTCCGAGAAAAGACACAGTGACCACGATGCTGCTATCCAAGAAACAAGAACAATGCTCAGGAACCAGCAAGCATCCATCCACAACATAGAAACTCAGCTTGGGAAACTCGCTCAACAACTAAACCAAAGGTCACCGGGTGAGCTTCCTAGCAAAACCGAGAACAACCCACGAGGCGCGCAAGTGAATATTGTTACCACAAGAAGTGGGAAGATTATTACTCCCCTGGCCCCTATTCGAACTGAAGCGAACAAGGACTCACATAAGGAAGGAACGGAAGTACAAGTCGAAAACCAACATTCACAATCTGAGAGCCCTACTCGCCGAGTAGGACCGATGGACTCGGCGAGTACATCTGCAAAAACTAATGATCAGCCACCCTTGAAACCATACCAGCCTCCAATGCCGTACCCAGCCCGAGCCAAGAAGGAGAAGCAGGAAGAGGAATATCAGAAGTTCCTTGATCATATTAAAACTCTTCAAATAAACATTCCTTTCATTGAAGCCGTCATGAAAATGCCCAAGTATGCAAAGTTCCTTAAGGAACTCCTCACTAATAGAAGAAAGATGGAAGAAGTGCAGAAAGTAGTATTGAATGAAAATTGCTCTGCCGCCATGCTAAACAAATTAACAAAGAAGAAGGGTGATCCGGGGAGCTTAACTTTGCCTTGCCAATTTGGCAACTTGGCTGCAATACATGCTTTAGCTGATTCTGGACCAAGTGTGAACCTTATGCCATACTCGTTCTTCAAAAAGCTGGACCTCCAGGAGCCAAGGCCAATTCGGATGGCAATTCATTTGGCAAACAAGATGGTTACTTTCCCAAGAGGCATATGTGAAGATTTGCTAGTGAAAGTAGACAAATTTGTCTTCCCGGCGGACTTCATCATTCTCGACATGGAGGCGGATCCACAAGTACCAATCATCCTTGGAAGACCCTTCCTCAACACCGCTAGCGCCATCGTAGACATGAGAGATTCTAAGCTCACATTGCGAGTTGGGGACGACTCAGTGACATTCAGGGTAGACCAAGCCATGAAGTACTCAAGGAGTAGTGACGACACGGCGTTCTCAATCGACATGCTTGACGAGTTATTGGAAGAAGACATACCTGAAGATTCCAGCAAGTTTGCAGCTTTGGAAGAAGTATTTGATCCAGAAAAAAGACTTATTAGAGATTGAAAGACTGTTGGAAGAAGCAGAGTATGAAGAACTAAAGAACCAAGATGAAAGCCCTACTCGCCGAGTAGACCCGATCTACTCGCCGAGTACATCTGAAGAAAAGCCAGCAGTCGCGAATGCCGCCACCAACTCGCCGAGTACAATACCTGCACTCGGCGAGTCCGCCACTATGCACAATAAATTGGAGCTCAAAACACTGCCTGACCATCTGGAATACGCCTTTCTGGAAGAAGGAAATCAGAAGCCGGTGATTATAGCCTCGGATCTATCCAAGACGGAAAAGGAGGAGCTTATACGGGTGTTGAAGAAAAGGAAAAGAGCCATCGCATGGAGCATCTCCGACATAAATGGAATAAGTCCATCCTACTGCTCTCACAAAATCAACTTAGAAGAAGGAGCAAGGCCAGTGGTGCAACATCAAAGAAGATTAAACCCGAACATGCAAGAAGTCGTCAAGAAGGAGGTGGTCAAGCTTTTGGATGCAGGAATCATCTACTCCATCTCCGATAGCCCATGGGTGAGTCCGGTCCAAGTGGTGCCCAAGAAAGGAGGAATGACGGTCATTACCAACGAGAAGAATGAGTTAATTCCAACGCAAACGGTAACCGGTTGGCGAGTGTGCATCGATTATCGCAAGCTAAACGATGCCACTCGCAAAGACCATTTTCCCCTTCCTTTCATAGATCAAATGTTAGAGAGACTATCGGGCCATAGCTACTATTGCTTCTTAGATGGGTTTTCCGGGTATTTCCAAATACCCATAGACCCAATGGACCAAGAAAAGACCACCTTTACATGCCCCAGTGGGACCTTCGCCTATAGACGCATGCCATTTGGACTATGCAATGCACCTGCGACATTTCAAAGGTGCATGACCGCCATATTCCATGATATGGTGGAAAAATTCATGGAGGTCTTTATGGATGACTTTTCTGTATTCGAATCTTCTTTCAATGACTGCCTCACAAATCTTGACTCGATGCTTGCTAGATGTGAGAAAACCGACTTGGTCCTAAATTGGGAAAAGTGTCACTTCATGGTCAAGGAGGGTATAGTATTGGGACATAAAGTCTCTAAAAAGGGAATTGAGGTGGATCGGGCAAAGATAGACACCATCGCTAAACTACCCCCACCAACTAATGTGAAGGGCATTAGAAGTTTTTTGGGACACGCAGGTTTTTACCGGCGTTTTATTAAAGATTTTTCCAAAATTACGAAACCTCTAACACAATTATTACTAAAAGAAGCACCCTTTAATTTCACTAAAGAGTGTTTAGAGGCATTTGACTTTCTAAAAGAAAAATTAACTAATGCCCCGATCATTATAGCACCAAATTGGAACTTACCCTTCGAGATCATGTGTGATGCTAGTGACTATGCACTAGGAGCGGTCCTTGGACAAAGGGTTGATAAGCACTTTCAACTCATCTATTATGCAAGCAAGACCTTAAATCCCGCCCAAGAGAATTATACTACTACTGAAAAAGAACTGTTAGCCGTAGTTTACACTTTTGACAAGTTTCGCCCTTATTTGGTTTTATCTAAAACCACTGTTTTTACTGACCACTCGGCTATCAAGTATTTGTTTTCCAAACAGGATGCCAAGCCAAGACTAATACGATGGGTGCTGCTTCTTCAAGAATTTGATATCAAGATACGAGATAAGAAAGGAATGGAGAACGTAGCGGCCGATCATTTATCTAGGCTCGAGAACCCGGCATTGCAAGAAGATAAGGATGGAGACGACTTTCCGGATGAATACATTATGGTGTCCGTGGGAGAGGAGCCATGGTTCGCGGACATAGCTAACTATTTAGCTACCAACTACGTCCCGAAGGATTATAGTAGTCAGCAAAAGAAGAAATTCTTTGCGGAGATCAAATATTATTTTTGGGACGATCCATACCTCTTCCGAAGCTGCGCAGATGGAATTATAAGAAGATGTGTGTTCGGAAAGGAGAGTCGAAATATACTAGAGCACTGCCATAGCGGGCCCACGGGAGGACATCATGGAGCACACTATACCGCGAAGAAGATCTTTGACATTGGGTTCTATTGGCCTACAATCTTCAAAGATGCAGCCCAATATGTCAAAGAATGCGATGCTTGCCAAAGGGTGGGAAACATTTCATCCCGAAATGAAATGCCACAACATAGCATTCAAGTGTGTGAGGTGTTCGACGTGTGGGGCATAGACTTCATGGGGCCATTTCCCACATCCAAAGGAAACAAGTACATCCTAGTGGCGGTAGATTATGTTTCAAAATGGGCGCAGGCGCAGGCTTTACCTACAAATGACGGACGGGTAGTGGTACGGTTCTTGAAAAAACTATTCTCCCGGTTTGGTGTTCCAAAGGCCCTAATTAGTGACCGTGGCACACACTTTGCCAATGATCAATTGGACAAGGTGCTCAAGAAATATGGGGTGACCCATAAGTTCTCCACATCATACCACCCACAAACGAGTGGGCAAACGGAAGTGACCAATCGAGCTTTGAAGCGTATCTTAGAGAAGTCGGTGGGAAGCAACCACAAGGAATGGTCGGATAAATTGGATGACGCGCTATGGGCATTTCGTACCGCTTTCAAAACACCTATTGGTACTACACCATATAGGTTAGTTTATGGAAAGCAATGCCATTTACCGGTTGAAATCGAGCACAAGGCATATTGGGCGCTAAAGAGGTGCAACTTTGACATGGAAGAATTGAAGACCAACCGTCTAATGCAAATGAATGCCCTTGAAGAACTCCGAAATGAGGCCTATTCGAGTTCGTGGCTCTATAAAGAAAAGACCAAGAGATGGCATGACCAAAGAATCAAAAGCAAAGACATCCATGAAGGCCAAAAAGTACTACTCTTCAATTCCCGATTAAAACTTTTCTCGGGCAAACTCAAATCAAGGTGGGATGGTCTATTTGTGGTCAAGACGGTGTTTCCTCACGGGGCTATAGAATTGATCTCAAGAGATGGCACGCCATTTAAAGTCAATGGCCATCGAGTAAAGAAATATGAAGAAGGAGTCCCCCGCAATGAAGGAATGGAGGAGCTCCTGCTGTGCGGAATCGCAAACACGTAGAAGGGGCGGAGTCCAGCTAATGACTCCATCAAAAGAAGCACTTCTCGGGAGGCAACCCGAGTTTCACGTTTGCATTTTCTTTCCCTTCTTTATTTTTCGTATTTTTTCATTATTCTTCATTCATTCTACTTCTCTAAGTGCTTGAGGACAAGCTCTACTGAAAGTGTGGGGTGGAAAGGCTAAACAAAGGAATTAATATAGTAAAAATTGGCAAAATTTAAAAAAAAATTTCAACCTGAGACATCTACTCGGCGAGTATATCGGCTATACTCGGCGAGTAAATGTTCTTATACAGCCAAAAATGCATGACACGCGTGTCTACTCGGCGAGTAGATCCATTATACTCGGCGAGTAGACGGTTCAAACCCAGTAAATTAAAATCTGTAAAAATTACTTTTATTCAACATTTCACCCCCACACTCGCCGAGCATCTTCTTTCAGCCGCCTCTCAAGAGTTCTTCAAGATCTACTCAATTTTCTTTCTCTTTCTCTTAATTCAACCACCAAGGTAACATCTTTACTCTTTAATTTGATGAAAGGTCCAATCTTTATCAGATATCTCCCCATATTTGGTATATTTTCGGATTTGGGGAGTTTTCCCCAATTTTTAGGGCTTTGATTTACTCATGAATTAGAAGTTATTTGGTAAAATTTCTTCAAGATATATGGTTAGATACACAATTACAACAAACCCCTATGAACAAATTGGACTATTACACAGATTACACAGATCCGGTTTCGATCTGTCCGAGTGTTCATATTACTCGGCGAGTATGCTCGCGTACTCAGCGAGTAGGTCCCACAAAGATGAAAAATTTTTCTGTTTTAATGATGGGGTGTTGTTTGTTGCTGTGTTTTTTTTTTTTGGAATGTTTATGCAGATAGCATGGCAAGGAGAGGATAGTCATCACGTGGGGGAGGCCATGGTGATATGCCATGGTTATCCTTTCAACACATCACCTCCAAATCCTCCAAAACCCGAGCCTTAAACAGGTTGGAAGTTCTGCAACAGAAGGAAATTCACTTGCCCACTGTAGTGGATTGGGGATGGATGGGCAATGTTGGCTTGGAAGAGGAACTTACACCATATTTGGTGAAAGACTGTAATTTGGGTTATGCCAACATCACTTGTGATGGTTGGTTGCAATTGTTTAAAATCCAAGAGCCCGTCTACGCGGAGTTATGTTGGGAATTCTTTGCTACCATTTCATTCCGAGGTGGTAGTGAGTTTTACAACCCAAACACGATTTCGTTTTCTTTGGGGGGAGAGCTGCGACAATGCAGCATGGTTGAGTTCTCTTGGCGGTTGGGCATCTACGATCAAGAAATAGCAATGACAGAATATTTTGAAGCCTTCTTGGAAAACACTCACAAAGAACTTCCCGAGGGGGTGGTGGCATCAACATGGTGGAGTACAATTGCTAACCGGGTCTATATACATTCCACTGCTCAAGAAGGTCATATCCTTTCTCCAATCCATCGACTTATTCACCGGTTCGTTGCGAGCACAATCAACATGCGAAAGGATGGGGATAAAGTTCCCACCCTTGATATCTTTTATATGTGGAGTATCATCACCCCCGATGTTTTCTGCAACCTCCCATATTGCATCACTAAATTTCTTGCGGAGGGAACGGTTAAGGAAAAAATCAACTCGAAGATCAATGGGGGTATGTTCATTACTCGGCTTGTGCGATCATTTGGGATCTTGGAATTACCGCAAGCTCAAATGCTAACGGTTATCCACCCTCCTCCGTTCAATACGGCACTCTATATGAGGGCTCGGATAGTGGAAAATTTTGGTGATTCTTTTACGATCCCGAATGAGGACGAGCCGACGGTCCCCGAGGAGCCGGGAAGGCGGGTTAGGCCGAGGAACGAGCGGGTACGAGAAGACCCACCGGTAATTCCGGTGGAGGATAACGAGGGGTGGAATCAAGTGGAGTATCGGCGATACTTGGATGATATAGGGCGAGGAGTCAATTACACCAATCAATCCTTCGACTATCTTTTCCAACAAATGCATATTGCCCCGCGACCGGGACCCGGCTATCCTTACATCATGGATTGGGACGAAAGGATGCAAAGAAGGGGTGGAGAAGGAGGTAGTGGAGCTGGAGGAGCCGGGATGGACGAGGAAGAATGAAGATTTTATTTGCTTTTGTTTTTGTTTGATTATGATGTTTGTTTTAAAGACAATTGTGGACATGTGAACTTGGTTATGTGGTTTGAATTTTAGTGTTACTTTTAGTTTTCTTTTCAGGAATTGAAGCTAGGATGCATGCTATTTAGGAATGGTCAAGAGAGGAATGAGAACCTTTAGGAGTGCTTATGGAGTTTTGTTCCTAGGATCAAGTCCGTACGAATCGAGAGTTTATTAAAGTGTTGCTGTTTAGGAAGTTTACTGGAGAGTGCATTTATATTTGCATGTCAACACTAGAGTAAAGAGAGTCAGCGATTAAAAAAATTCTGGAATTATACGCTCTACTCGCCGAGTGCACTAATACTACTCGGCGAGTACATCTGTTTCTGCACGATCTGCTTTGTCCGATACCTACTACTCGCCGAGTTTACTATCCTACTCGCCGAGTAGCCTGCTGCAGGAGGAGTATTGATTTGTTCTGGCTACTGTGATATGCGCCATTCATACATTCTTTATGCATTACTACTGAGGCTTGTGCAACAATCCTTTTTCCTTGGAGTTTTCGAGCTATCAACCACACGAGACATATGGCACCCATGCCATGGATGAGCTGTTCCCATGGTTAAAGTCACTAGAAGAAGGAGTTGAAGAAGAGAGTGTCAACCTAGCGACTGCTACCCCAGGAGAGTTTGTTCCAACTTTCTCTCTATTTGCATTTTTTTTAAGTTGTTATAATATGCAATGAGGGCATTGCATAAAGTAAGTGTGGGGTAGGGGGTTAGTCACATCTTAGAACACTTAGAATCTTAATTTAGGCTAATTTTTAAATTTGTTGAATATTCAAAATGATTAGGTCTTAAAGTAGAAAATTTTGGTAAAAAATTAGGATTCCATATTAAGATTGTGTTAATAATTGCATGAGAACCCAAATGTTTAGTTGAGCCTATATACGTTCTAGTGCATTTGTGGCTTCCTTATTTCAGTGAAATCATGAGACAAAAACACGACCTTGCTCAGCCTGAGGGATGCAATATGTTTAGCAGCCTAAACCTGAAATGTATCCAGGAAAATTTTTATCATTAGCCAATAAAGGTTGAGATTGAGCGCCCCTGCTTAAGCATGTAGGGATTTGAAAAAAAAAAAGTGAGGTATACATGTAAAAAACAAAGAGAGAGAATTACAAGAAAAATTGTAAGAATTTTGGAGCAAATGAAGTAAAGATTTGAAGATCAAAATTCTATAGAAATCCAAAAAGTTGAAGATACAAAAAATCAAACAACAAAGGTGGTGAATTCAAAGATATCCAAGATCAAATTATCAAGAAATGAAGAATTCCAAAGAGCTCCATAGTGGTATCATAAATTGTAATTTTCTAGATTATGTATGCTTGGGTTGCTCAATTAAAAATACCTTGAGGGTAAAGAGGTTTTCTGAGGATGGATTCGGAGGGTTGCATAAAATGAGCATAGTTCGGGGTGAGTGGGTGAATGTTTATGAGGATTGTGAGTATTTGAAGTATGGGGGGTTTTTAGGATTTTAGACACAAATGCATGCGTTGCGGTCTTGGCATAATGGCTGGGAAGGATTGGAGTTATTAATGTGATTTTAATGTGTTTAAAATATAGTTTTGCTTGGGGGCAACCAAAAGTCAAGTGTGGGGTATTTTGATATGTGCATAATTAGTTAATTATTTAACATATATTCTTAGTTATTTTTGGTTAATTATGAAAATAATATGGATAAAAGGTACTTAAAATGCTTTGAATTGTGTTTTCAGTCCAGAAGATATGCTTGGAGGCAAAGAGGAGAAAAGGGAAAGCAAGTGAAGATTAAAGAGTGAAAAGACTGACCTACTCGGCGAGTAGATCGACCATACTCGGCGAGTACACGATGATATGCCAGAAGATAAATACGACTGCTAATCTAAAGACGGATAAGTATTGACCTACTCGGCGAGTTGATTCTGCTACTCGCCGAGTACCCTCTGTTTTGGGATATCTTTAAAAGACGAATCCTTATCTCATGGGACAGAACCCCTGGCGAATTTTGAAGGATTAGCTGCGACTAAAAGGTTCAGAAGGCGCTAAGGAACCCTAAGCTTCAAGAGTTGGAAGAATTCAAGCAATTAGGTTAATTCTACCACTTAGACTTAGGAATTAAACATGTTTGCTTTCATAAACTTTGTTTTTATGCTTGTTTCTACTACAACTATGAGCTAAACTCGTTTTTGTTTCTGTTTGGGGAATACCAAAGAACTCCTATGGTTTAATTATTGAATTTTGTTTAATTGTCTATTGGTGATTTATTAAATTAAGTTTGTTAAAGAACCTTATGTATTAATCACTACTATTTTCTGTTAATTGGAAGGCAATTAGGTTGCATGAACATCACTTAATTGTTAACCTCATATGTCTATGTGAATGCTAAAATGTATGCTTGGAAGTAATGAGTATGAAACTAAGATTAATAAGAAAATAGGAAGATTAATGTGTGAGCTTGTTTGAGAAACCATCAACAAGAGGTTAATTGAATTAATAACTTAATTGACCATTACAAATCTTATTTAATCCAAATAATTAATCTAGGGAATTAATTAGTTTAAACACTTGATCAACGCTTAAATTAGTTAATTGTCTAAGGGTTAGGAGTAATGAACATGAACCTAACTATTATCATTGGTAACCAATAGCAATTAATCTACCTTAACTTAAATAACCATAGGAGTGAATTAGTTGAACCTAAATAGAAACATCTTTATCAAATTTGGTGAATAGTTGTTGCTTTAGTTAATTAGTTAATTTAGTTGTTTAAGTTTCTAGTCTTGCAAAACTAGAGAAAAACCATTTACTTTTATTATTTGTTTTAGTTAAAATTAGCTATTAGTTTAATTTTTGTTCCCTGAGTTCGATACCTTACTTATCAATCTATACCACTCAAAGACAGGTTCACTGCCTTTGTGTGCTTAAATTATTAATAAAAAGTAGGGATAAAACTAGTTGAATTTATACACATCAACTACACAAAGTGGATCCAACAAAAGGGTTAAACTAAATTGGGTTAATGTTACGGTCAGCACTTAATTCGTTATTGAAATTGTAGTTTTAACTTTATTTTTTGGATCAATTGAAATGATCATTTTATATGTAATTGTGTAGTATCCAGTTCAGCCCGGATCTACCGAATGTGGCTACTACATGCTAAGGTTCATGAAGGAGATAGTGGAAGAAGGAATTGAAGAGTTGGTCAAAGACAATGTAAGGATATAGCATTCTACTTTCATTACTATAATTCATGGCATCCTTACTGTTACAGAATATGTGCTTTCATTCATTTGAAAGTACAATGCTCTATTAAGAAAGAATAATTTACATTTTATGCTTAGTTGTTAAATATATCAACTTACTATTACAGAATATGTTAATATGCTATTTTTTATTAATAAAAACAATATGCAAATGTTTTCACAGATCGGGGATGGCAAAGTTGAGTACACAACTGCTGATATCGATGAGATACGTGAAGAATGGTCAACGTTTGTTACAGGCTTCATTTATCGATGATATGTATGATCTTTTGACAATGTATCCGCAAAACAATGTTATGGTTAACCACTAATGCTAGGTATGGTCTTTTGACATGTGTAATGCTAGGTAGTCTTTTGAGACACATGTACAATTTTTTGCTAACTTTTAGTAATGTTACTTAAGGTAACATGTAGTTACAACTTAGGTAATTCAACATATATGTAAAGTTGTTTGACAATTAGATGAAAATGAATGTTTTGGTATATTTGTCATCTATTATGTGTATTCACGTTGTAAATGTGTGTTTTAAATGCACGTCGTAAAGGCGCGTAGTAAAAACGAGAGACGTAAGGTTAGGACATGCGAATGAGCGTCGTCTTTCTTTATGACATGGCCTTCCTTGACACGCATTGCGTATCATAAGCGCGCGTTGTCTGTAGACGACGCGCATTTGAGCGTCGTCTTCCTTTATGACATGGCCTTCCTTGACACGCAATGCGTATCATAAGCGCGCGTCGTCTACAGACGACGCGCATTTGAGCGTCATCTTCCTTTATGACATGGCCTTCCTTGACACGCAATGCGTATCATAAGGGCGCGTCGTCTCTAGACGACGCGCATCTGCACGTCATCTATACTTATGACATGGCCTTCCTTGACGCGCATTGCGTATCATAAGGGAGCGTCGTAAATGCGCGTCGTAAATGCACGTCGTAAATGCGCGTCGTCTATCTTTATGACATGGCCTTCCTTAACGCGCATTTGCGCGTCGTCTGAGCCTTTTACGACGCGCAATGAGCGTCGTAAAAGGCCTTTTTTCTAGTAGTGAAAAATAGACTTTCATAGTTTTCCAACCATATAAGATACATGATTTTTGAACAATCGGATCCAAAACAGAACTTTCACAATTTTCCAACCATATAGGATACATGATTTTTGAACTACTGGATCCAAATTAGTAGTTGGAAAAATATAGCATTTCTCATTTGTTCATATGCGGTTCAGCTCTCGTATCAATCAGTTTATTGACTGTTTTTTAAAGAAAAAAGCAACCACTACCAGGATCCACTTGTGATTTTTCTATCTACCATCTACCTCCGTAATGGTTAAGTTATTAATCGAACCATCTGGATAAGTTCTTGAAGGAAAGGCGGCTACAAATACTTCCTTTCCCAAGAAAAAAGCTGGTGGTTTAGGTTGCGATAAAGAACCCTCACCACCCAACATTAGAATTAGTGATGACATGTTTGGCCTATCTGCAGCATTTTGTTGAACACATAACAACCCCAGTTTAATTGATCTTATAACTTCAGATGGATGACAAGATTCAGCTAACCTTTCATCAACCAGTTCCATTGACCTTCCTTCGTTATATAGACTCCATGCCTGAATATAATGTAGTAATTAATAGTTAGCAGCAGTGGCTAGAGTAGATTACTATTTGCAAACGCATCATAGGCTAGTGGTGATCATATTGTATAAACACTCCATAAATGGAGTGTACTCAGGTTCGAATCTTACATTCTATTGAACTTACATGTCCAATTAGATTATTATCATGTTCAGGATGGATAAATCCCCAGTTTCTCTTCCCACTCACAATCTCCAACACCAAAACTCCAAAGCTAAATACATCAGATTTTATTGAGAAAAGACCATTCAGTGCATACTCTGGGGACATGTAACCACTGCATCAATGACCATAATGCTTATGAGAGGCTAAGTAACGAATTCAATACAAATTGAATGAATACAAAGTTCCATTACTTACTATGTGCCAACAACTCTCTTTGTTTTTACTTGGGTCTCATTTCCTCCAAAACTTCTAGCCATGCCAAAGTCTGCTATCTTGGGGTTCATATCTAGATCTAGTAGAATGTTACTGGCTTTAAGATCTCTGTGGATGATTCTTAATCGTGAATCTTGATGCAGATAAAGAAGTCCTCGAGCAATTCCTTTGATAATGCTGAACCGTTTTGTCCAATCAAGGAGCAAGCTTTGTGTTCTATCTGTCCAACAATGTTGGTTAATTTAGTTCCTTAAATGAATCCAATGTGGGAAATGATGTAGTATATAATATGCATGTATTATTCTAACCAAAAAGAAATGAGTCTAAGCTTCCATTAGGCATGTATTCATAGATCAACAGCTTTTCATCTCCATGTATGCAACAACCAAGGAGTTTCACAAGATTTCGGTGCTGAAGTTTTGAAATGCAAATGACTTCATTTTTGAATTCATCAAGTCCTTGACTTGAAGTCTTGGAGAGACGCTTAACTGCAATCTCCACTCCATCTTCTAGCAGACCCTAAAGATTAGTTAAACTTTTTGTAATGTGAAAAAATTAAAAGTTGCAAAGGTGATTTACATTTGTATCTCTATGTATAAGTGACATGCTTACACTACGAAAATGCAAAACCCACATTATATGATTGAAATACAATATAATTGCAAAATATCGAGTACCATTATTACCTTATAAACTGATCCAAATCCACCCTCTCCAAGTTTGTTCTCAGGTGAAAATCTGGCAGTGGCATTTGCTATTGTAGAGAAGCTAAACAGTGGTAGCTCCATGGCTTCTTCTTGGAATTCAGAGACATTAATCAACAGTTTTCCTATGCAATAGATAGAAAAAAGACTTCAAACTTGGAGAATCTACTCAAAATTTGTATCTATTCAAGTTACATATTACTCTACTTCTGTTCTTTTTTATTAGATTGCCAGCTATTTAACGGTTATATTGCGTAATTTTCTTACCTTCTTCCATTTGTTCACTACCATTCCTTTTTGTCCTTGCAAACCAGAACCATGTAGCGCTGAAGCCTAGGAGAAGACACCCCAAAAAGAGTACAATTAAGATGATTTTAATGTTTGCTCCACCCTTCTTGTCGACAACTGTATGATATAGCATAGAAAAGATGTTAATTTAAATCATCAATTGGACTTTAAATCATCTACAATGCATTTGAACTCTATAAAATTTAATTGGTTAACACATCTTCATTTCACTTTTTCATACAACTTTGCCATTTTTTCCTAAAAGAATATACAAAAGTTTATTGGAACGGATTTAAAAAAAATCTTTTATTGGTTAATCATTTTTATATTAAAAATTAAAGTTTCGTATTTTCCTATTGAACTCCATATCTATTTACCATCTTATAATGGTTGAGTTTAATCCATTAAATGTTAACATCTAATTCAAGATTCAATTCAATCATTTCATTTAACTATTCATTATGCATTCTCTTATATGTCAAACTTTTTACCTGTTTCATACAGGATATAAGGTTTGATGATGATGATGATGATGATGATGATGATGCAATAGTTAGTTACCTAAATCAGAGGAAGCAATTCTTACAAAGATATCCTGGCCACCATTGCTTTCAGGTATCTCTCTGATGTCCAAAAGTTCATTAAACCAAAGCAAACAGCCACTTCCTTCAAATCTTATATCCGTATTTGCATAAGCCATACAAGTACAATTCTTTAAGCATTCTGCTTCACATTCCTTTCTGCTCATGCTCCTGTTAAACCACGAAACTTGTGCATCTGGCAATTTCAGATTAGAATACTTGATAAACCCATCTGTTCCATTTTTGCAATCCAATGGCGTTCTCCTCACACAACCACCCGACCAAATCGCTATCTCCCAGCTCTTTTGGTTTCTCGGCATAAATCTTGTCTCATCCAAACAAGCACATGTCTGAAAGGTCGCAACACTGCAGCTTCCATAACCATTACACATGTTGTATGTATCACATATATCTTTTGGTAATACCATGAGTAGCTGCCATTTTTTATCATCTTCTACCCACACCCAACGTTCTACCTCCCCCAATGGATTCAAGATAAACCTCCGTACTGCAGAACTATTATCAAGATTATAACTAAAAGCCATGATTGTTTCATTATTCTGTGTAAAACTTATATTCCGGTTTAATAAAGAATCCCTATCAAACCGTATACTTGACAGTGGCCAACGGAACTTGACCACGTCACCTTGTTTTAGTAGGTTCTGAGGATAGATGCTTGTGTCAAGGCTCCATGAAAATTCACCTCGAGATGGATCTTGGGTACTCTTCCATGACGATAGAGACCATTCCTTACCAGTCAATAAATCTCTCCCATACTTCATGCCGGGTATATAAGTATCAGTTGGATGATCAAAACTCTGCCAAATAACGTTTTCACTGTTTTTTTCATTGACAACAAGATTACCATTGTCGAGAAGCTTCGCAGTTGGGTTTTGTGATGAAGTTGTGTTGGATGACCAAACTATACCGTTGATATTGTTGAAGAGGACGAGAGTTCCTGTTTCAGAGATCTTTAACATATTTGATGATGCAGAGGCGAGAGGGTGGTTTCTATTTGCGACCCAAACCACCGTTTTGAGAGAGATTTTCTTGTACCAAATACCAAGGTATCTGTTGTCAGAGCTACCTGGGCTAAAAAATCCCAGTTCGAAAACTCCGGTGGCGGAGACCAACGTGTCGCCATCTGTCAAGAATCGTGAATCTGAAATGATATCGAGTTCAGCAGCGTAGATTTTATGAAAGAAAAGTAAATAAAGAGGAAGAAATAATAGTGCTCCTTCCATTTGATCTTGTTTTATTCGCGATAATGATTCGTATTTACATCATATCAGAAACTAAAATAATACGATTATGCTTTGAGGTCCATTCAATATCTTTTTTTTCATTTCATAAATCTTATCTCGTACGTTTATGCTTATGGCTTCGTAGCTGTTTGTTGACCGTTGACGTCGACCATAAAAACATTAATCATGATAGACTTATCAAACATTAATCATATAGGCTTTATTCTAAATAGTAAATACTAACCATAGAGTAAAAAAATTTAAACGGCAAAATATATTAAAAAGCACCACGAATTAGCAAGTAACTAAAAGGAGGGCGGAGCAAGGAATAACTACATAGAAAGGGAAGATATACTCCAATCACACAATTTAAAATCTCTTAAGTTACGTACCCCAATGTTTACACAAAGAAAAAGACAATGAAATGATACTACCAGCTACTATAGTAGGAGAAAGGGAAACTTTATTAAACACCTTGCTGTTGCGGGCCTTCCAAATGCTCCAAATAAAATTGTAAACAATGGTGATGAGGTTTGACCTTTTCTTGGGACATTTCCCCATCTAGCTACAAAATAAAATAGAATACACCACTAAAGAAAATTATTGATCATCAATACCACACCATTTCAGCACCCATTGCCAACTCGTGGAAGTGAACTTGCACCCAACTAATAGGTGATCGATAGTTTTAGAAGCAATGTTGCAAAGAGAGCATAATGGGGAGGGAATTGTTATACCTCGCGTTGTAGATCAAGACCTCTAATGTTGCATTTTAACTCAGGTAATTGAAGGCCCAATATACACATTAAATCAATAGAGAACCTGTCATCGAGTAAAATGTGGTAGCTAAATTTATGGGAGAACACCAGAGAAGTTGAAGGAATGTATTAGAGAGGAAATATCAAAGTATTCAGAAATCGAGTCAAGACTAACAGGCGTGGACAACCAAGACCAAGAGGTTCAATTAGATGAGCATCGATACGAAATAGTGCATGGTTTTCTTGATTCCAAAGCATAAAGATTGGGAAACCAATCTTGGAACTTCAATGAGCCAAGCCACAGGTCTTTCCAAAACAATGTGCAGTCATCCGTGCCAACGTGAATAGTAAAGATGCCATAAAATTTTAGCGCTTGCAAGTAACACCCGCAGATTCAGGCTAGTCAATTTAGAGATAATAAAAATTAAAAAATGACTTTTTTGATAGAAGATAATTCAGAATAAATAATCTTAACTAAGTTATAGTATATGTTACAAGGGTTCTGTACATATAAAGAATGTTGAAATCTGAGGTATATAACGAAAAAGTTATGATATGTCGAAGCTTTACGGCAAAACTGACACGACACCGGGAATCGTAGAATGTGAGTTTACGATAAAATACTTTTTAGCCTTAGCGTGATCTAAATGAAAGTCGTAATGTACGTTAAACCTAGAGCGGGCGTAAAAAGAACTTCCAAATCTGACTTCGTATGAGGAAATTATGATTTTTCTAAGATTTAGCAAAGCAGTGCACAACCCGGAATTCGAATTTTATATCGATCGATTTTTAGCCGACACAACCTAAATGAAATTGAAGATCTCATTAATAGAAGCTCAACGATACAAAGACAGATGAAAACGAACGTCAGATGAAAAAGTTTTGAATTTTTAACGGATTTTAACTGTCTAAGTCTGTTAAAATATAATTTTAAAATAAATTTAAAATTAGTCGATAAAGTCTAAACAAAAGATGTAGATCTCGTCGATACCTATGTACGTGTGGATTAAAGAACGTCAAAAACTGAGCTCGTATGCGAAAGTTACAAATTTTAGAAGATAGTTTTTGGAGTAATCTGCGAGTGACACATGACGCGATCTGAGCCACTGCTTCTTCACCACGGCTTGCCACCAGATGGTGACACGTGGTATGGGAACGCCCAGTGGGGAAGGCGTTGCATTCAGCCTTCAGACAGCCTATAAATAGAATGTGCAAATCACTCCATTCTTTACACCTTTCTGATCCCCTATTGTCTCCCAAACACCCCAAACCCTCTAGGCTTTTCCCTGGCACCTACAAGGTGTTAGAAGCGAGTCTCGGAGCGTCGGAAAGCCCCGAGAAGAAGAGCTTTCGGCTCGGAAGTTCTACCCTCGCAGAGCCCGGTTCCTAGCCAAACCTCCTAATAAGTGAGTTATGCTTACCCTACTTTAAATATAGCTTATATTTAAGTTCAATATCGTTATTATACTCTTTTATATATATATATATATATATATATATATATATATATATATAAAATATAATATACAAAGTGTTATTATAATATCTTTTCACTACTCGCGGTACGGTGAATCTGGTTTGAATGGTCGCATAGGGTGGTTGGATTTCAGAAGTGCTATAATGCCAAAATGGTCATGCCCTCCGATGTTTCATGGCTGGCCTTGTCCGTACATAGTGATTGAAAAGTATTGTTTAACACTTATAAAACAATATCGCTCGTAAATAGTCGCGATAAATATTAGACTAAACTCTAGTGGTAATGATACTAGGTTTCATCGAAGGAAAATAGAATTGTTAGAAGCGAACCGTTGCCCGAGTTTGGAATCATCACTTTAACAAGTAAGTGCATAGTTACATTCATCTTACACATAGATATGAAGTATTTAATATAAACTATGTGTCATGTGAGTACATATTATATGTGCTCTTGATATCTATACTCGATGAACAAAATATACATGTTTTATTTGATTTAAACTATATATGTATTTTATATCTATAAAATATTGGGTAAAGATGGGTAGATGAATGATGAGAGGTGAAAGATGATATATATGAACATTGGCAGTTATGGACTTAGTGTCTGATAGATAAACCATGACAGCTATGGACTTAGTACCTGATAGATAAACCCTAACAGCTATGGGCTTAGTTCCAAATAGATAAACATTGGCAATTATGGACTCAATGCCAAATAGATAAAACCCGACAACTATAGACTTAGTGCCTTACAAATGAACATTCGCAACAATGGATTTAGTGCCCTATAAATGGATATTGACAGTTATGGACTTAGTGCCTAATAGATAACATCGGTCGCTATGGACTTAGTACATGTTGGATGAACCCTGGCAACGATGGAAATTGTGCCTATTCCTCAGGACAATCCATAGGAATGAATGAATGATTGATGAATAAACGATTCTTAGGGTAGATCCTTAAGAATAAAGAAGATAATGAGGATGGGAAGTTGGGTTAATTGTTTGATGATTAAACATAAGAATTATATTATTGTAGGTTAAAAACCCTATGTACTCACCAGGTTTGAGGTTTCCCAACCTGACCCACTCGATTTATTTGTATCACAGGTGTTGATACGAAGCTACATTACATTGAAAGATTAAAGGAGATGTAAATCACTAGTGTAAATGAATGTAAGGGTTGTTTATAATTATGTTTCTGTATTGACGATGACATCCTAAAGTTTTAATATAAAAAAATATATTTCTTCAGAAATGCTTTGATAATATATATCATGTTTTCTAAGAACAAATTCCGCAATATTATTCTTTAAAATGAATACTATTATTTTCAAATAAGCATAAATAAGAATTTCAAATTGACTGTGAATTTGGGGATGTCACAGTATCAGAGCATTACTTTAAGTGAACTATGAATAATGATTTATTTCTAGACTTAAACTTAGAATACTAAGCGATGATTGTGAGTTGAGTGTCTCTAATATAATATAGGTAGTACATCTGAATAGACACAAGCACTAGCATATTTAAGGAAGATGCTTAAAATTGCTTTTATATTGTAAATGATTTGTGATGCTTATGATGTAATCATTTGACCGGATTTATAGTTTGTTGCTGACTGAATCTAGAAGCATTATGTGTTCAGATTTCTAAACGTTTAATTACAATATTAGAACTGTCATGTAACTTTTCAAAAAGATAAGGAGATATATACATCTATCGTAAATGTCACACCCCAAACCGAATTGGCGGAAAGATTCAGGGGCGGAGGACGTCATGTATCGTACCATAACAAATCATAATAGTAAAACAAGCAACAACATCCATTGCATTAATAGAATAGTTATGTACATGTGTGTTCCTTTGTAAGGTTTAAATGGCACCAAAAATGTATAAACAAACTAATGAGGAGTCTTGAATCCACTCCGTCCTTCAAAGTTGCATGGGTGTACCTGCCTTACTGGTTCCCTGAGAATACAAGTTATTTTGAAAGAGAGTATCAGCATAAATGCTGGTGAGTTCAGAAGTGTGTAGTGTCATTTAGTAATTTAAAGCCTCAAAATGCTTGTATTAAAACCTTGAAAAGTTTGTAAAGTTTTTCCCAGAAAATCCTATATTTCCTACTTAAAATGAAAGTAGCCTTCTACCCGAGGCCCGACTGTTTTACAAGTTTGTTTTCGTATAAAGATGTAATGTTTTCATATGTACTTGAAATAGTATGGAAAAATGTAGTTGTAACGATCGACTTTCGAGGTATTAATTAATTAAATTTTATTAAGTTATAGTTGGTCTATGTTTGAAATTGATATCTTGGATTGGACCTTTAGACTTTTTGGGCCAAGTTGTAGGATGCCCATAAGCCGTACGCGGGGCGTAGTGGCATTGGATGCACGGGTTATGGGAGGCGTATGTGCAGCGTACCATAAGGTACACCCAACATACGCAATCAGACACTAAACCCTAATTTTAGGTTTTAAGAGCTATATAAACCCCATTATAGCCTCCCCCTGGTTTCTTATCAGCCTCCTCACCTTCAAGAAAACCCTAACTCGTTCTTACCCTCTCCTTTGTGTAAAGTTGCTTCTGTGAGTGTTTTTAGTGAAAGAAAGTTGTGGAGAAGGAAGGAAAAGGTTGGAGAAGAAGCTTGAGCTCATAGATTTGGACTAAACTCACTTTTTGTCATCAAAGGAAGGTATAAAGCACTGAACTTTCTTCCTAATGATCTAGATCTAGGGTTATGGAAGTTTTGGACCTCTTTAGGTCCAAAGGTTGGACCTTGACCTTGTGAATCTGTTTTAGAGCTTGGGTTGCCATCCTTGAGGCTCAAAACACATTCTTAGCAATAAAGTTTCAATCTTTGGAGCTTTCATGAAGCCATGCATGAGATCTAGCCACTTCCTTGGAAATAGATTATTGTTTTTAGATTTTTGAGCTTGTGTGAGTCATGTAAGCCATCAAGTAAGCAATTTTATGGTTTAAGGCATGGAATAACACTTGGATATAAGTTTGTAGCTTCTTACTCGGAATATTAAGCACTTAATAGATAAAGGACTTAACATGGTATTACGTTGAGCGTACGTGTAGGTACGCCCAACGTACTCTCCATCAAGCAGTTACGCTAAGCGTACTTTGGTGTACGCTCCGCGTAACACAGTCAGTTGGGCTTTGAGTATTTGGGCCTCGATGTGGGCTATATTTTAGACTTTGAGCCTTAGTGGGCCAGTAGGAGTCAAATTATGGGCCAAGGGCAGTTTTGGACTTAAGTAGGCCCAATATAGAATAATTGGGCTATTAGTGGGCCTTTTATGGGCCAGTGGTGAACCTAGAAGGAATTAAAAGGGTTTGGGCCATGATTATGACCCACACCATAATAGGGGTAAAATAGTCATTTTACCCATAAAAAGATCCTCATATTGATTAAGTGTTTGATTTGTCATGATAGCTGGAGAGCAACCGGGACAGCAGTTAGGGATCTTTCACGCGGGTTTTCAGCAGTCAGTTCTTTGAGGTGAGTTTCTTTCAAGTAGGAATGGGTCTACGGCCACATTGTCGGCCCGTTTAGTTAGCAGTAGTTCCAGACCTCGGTCTGATGCAGTAGTTAGAGTGCTTGATGTCTTTGTGATTCAAGCATGTTTTGTGTTATGTGTTCCAGACTCTGGTCCGATGCAGTATGTAGTATATGTGTTCAGCTAGTTGATATGTTTATGGTATGCTAGGTTTAATCAGTTTTTGGACTTCGGAAAGATGCAGGGGATAAGGTCCAAGTCAGTTCCGGACTTCGGTCCGATGCAGTTTACGGACTTCGATCTGATGCAAAGGGCAAGGCCCTGGTTAGTTCCGAACTTCGGTCCGATGTAGTTTCCGGACTTCGGTCCGATGCAGAGGGCAAGGCCCTGGTTAGTTCCAGACTTCGGTCCGATGCATTTTCTGGACTTCCGTCCGATGCAGTGGGCAATGCCCAATAGTTGTTTATATGTTATTGTATGGTATGTGGTAGTTTGTGGGAGCTCACTAAGCTTTGTGCTTACAGTTTTAGTTTTGGTTTCAGGTACTTCCGCTAGCAAGGGGAAGAGCTCGGGTTGATGGCATGGCACACACCACAGTTGCAGTTTATTCCTGGGAGTTTTATTTAGATATTTTGATATAATATTAACTTCATTTTTAAATTAATACATTTACTATGGCATTATGAGACATACGATTCATGGTTTTATTATATAATAATTGATGTTGTGGTTTTTATTAATAATAAAACAAAAAAAATTGGGTCGTATTTTGGGTCGTTATAGTAGTAGTTCTTTATATCTGTATAAAAGTATATTTTCTTCCATTTATATCTATCATTTGTTTGGAAAATGGAATGTTTTATCTCAGCAGAGACACTACTGAATATGAAATGTTAAAACTGAAGACTCATAGATGTATTAAATGTACTATACTCCTTAGAGAGTCTTAAATCCTTTAATTTCGATTTCGTTAATTAAAGGGTTAAATGTGAATTAGTTGTAACCATACTGATAGACGGCTAAAAACCTGAAGACCGTCTGGCGTCATAAAATAGTGAGGTGACATTTTGTCACCCCGTGGCCTTACCGACTGGGACTGTAGCTAGCAGTCGGGGTGTGGGAGTGCATGTCCCGTATAGATCTATACACACAATGTCCACTCTCCCTCCAGGAGACTCTGGTTACAAAGGTGATACAACAATGTATTTTTGTATCATGAAGTAGTATTTCACATTCTAGTTATCGTATTCTTACTATACTTGTATGTATATGTATGTGTATATGTATATGTTCATTCCTATTCTTGTATATGTATATGTTCTCTTCCATTCTTTGTATATGTAAATGTATATGTATATGTTCACTACCGTTCTGTGTATATGTAAATGTATATGTATATGTTCACTTTCGTTCTTTGTATATGTAAATGTATATGTATATGTTCACTTTCGTTGTTTGTATATGCTCGCTAAACTATACCTATTATAGTTTACTAGACATTTATATGATCTTGATTTGTAGACAAGGCTCAATTACTCAGCTTGAACAGTTGAGTTAAGTAAATCTTTTAAAGATAAAACTTTATATTCTATTACGTATTTAACATGTATAACTATGAGTTAATCGACAGTCAGACTAGTGTATCCTACCCTAAGCCCACAACCAAACAAGGAACAAGAAATAAGGTTATCCACAATAGTCCTAAGTCATTAAAGCATACTTATACACTAATACATAAAAGAATATGGTTTTGAAAGTAAAAGGATTTGACAAGAGTTTAAAATATTTTAGAAAGGGTTATATAAAGAAATCTAACAATGTTTGAAAACAGTTAGAAAATGGTTTGAAACAAGATGTTTAGGAAGTATATAAATGTTTATACTAACACAATTTCAATTGTGTTTACTTGTATCCCCCCCCCCCCCCCTTAAAAGCATTAAAAACAGTTTAAAAGGTTGATTGCAGGGGTATGAACTCACCTGTAGTGAGTTGTTTGTTTGTAAGATCGAGAAAGGATGTTGAGTGCTAAGTGAAATCTCGGGCACAAGCAGATCCTAATAAGCACGTAATAGTACATATATGTATAGAATTAGTGTTTATACAACTAATCATGATAGGGAATCACTTTAGGGACTAGGAAACACTTATTTTGGTGTGTTACAATCACATATGATTGCACATACGGGGTATGTAGCCTCACAATTGGAGTGTAAGGCCAGACTGCATCAGTTTTGTGTGTGTGCGGCCAGGGTTTGCGTCTGCACACTCCCTATGGAACACGATAATGTGTGTCTTAAGGTCTTGGGAATCAGCTAGGGAGTGTGTTTTGGCTATAACATAACTTAGAGGGGTGTTTGTTATCATTTTGGAACCTAAAAGGGTGTGTACGGCCACACAAAGGATGTATACGGCCGTACACCCTTGATGGTCTTGCAAAGATGGTCAAAAGTGTGTTTCAAGGCCATATCATGCATCCTCTAAGTGTTCTTGAACATGTTTTTGCATAGAATGTGAGTTTTGAGGCTAATATACACCAAACAAAGGGGTGTGCGGTCGTACACTCCTTGATATTCATGATTTTGGACGATTTCTAATGTCATATCTAGTAAGTATCAAGCATGGGAAGGAGTACTTACGATATAGAATCCATTAAGGGTGTTTGGGTACCAAGAACTTTGTAGGTGCTCTTGGTGAAACTAAAGAGCACTTGAAGATCTACCAAAATGGAGTGATTTCATGGATGAAATCAGTGATTCATACAAGATATGGGAAGAATCAACAGATCAAGGGAAGAATACTTACAATTTTAGAGATATAGGTGTAGAATTGGATGATAGTAGAGAGCATACACGAGTTCTTGGCTAAGGGAGGTGAAAAGGATTGAATGGAAGCTAAGTCCCCCATATATAGTCCAGAGTGTACAGGCAAAGGGGGGGTGTATGGCCGCACACCCAAGTATACGGTCGTACATTCCTCATAATGCAGTATATAGCCATTTTGTGAAGTGTTTGAACTTGCGGGACCCATTTCTACACTCAAACTTGAATGTACCAGGCTTAGAACACTCAAATTGACTCAAAATAGTGCTAGAAGATCGCAAAACGAGTCTGAATTTGATTGATTTGAATAATTGTACAAGGTAGAAAATTCAGGTTGTCACAGTAAATAACGCTTTCCTATCTAAATTCTTGTCACTGCATACCGAACGTCTGATTAATAGATCGACATGGTGGGAACTCCAAGCGGAATTGGAAATGTTAATGGAAATGTTATTGCTAATCAGCGGCCTGTGATTAAGCATGCACCAGAAGCAGCAGCTGCACCCGAGTCAATCACTATGGCAGGAGTATAAGAAATGATTCAAATGATGTTGGATCGTCATATGGAAGAGACAATGTGTGGTGTAGTGACTGGTGAGTGTAGTGGTAGGTGTGTATGGATAGCTTATGTTTGGTGGTGGGGATGGGGTTAGGCAAGGATGGGTGGGGCTAATGGACAGGACTCCCACATCCGTCTACCCAACTCATATTCTTTCAACATGTTTAGTGTTTCTAACCAACCTAAAAGTTAGACCTCGCAAAACCTTACATGACACGACAACTCGACACGAACCCGACACAAAATTAATGGGTTTGGATAAGAGATTTCAACACCATTAAATAAATAGGTTGACACAACACTTCACGAAAGTTAAATTGGTTAGGTTAGGATCAAGACTTACAACTCAAATATGACGCGTTTGATTATATATCATGCTTTATAAATTTAATATTTTTATAAATATATTATAAATTATAGATTTGTGATGAGCCAAAATAAAGAATTAAAATTCATATTCAAACTTTCGACTTAATTTTATTTTTCCTCACCAGTTATTCTTTTTGCTTCCCAACTCCAATTATTTTTATTTTGTCTTCTAAATTTATTGTGAATTTTATCGTTTCAGCCGCATCCACACTCTAGTGTTGCACTTTTTTCTTTTCTTCTCCATGATTCCTGCTTTTTAATTTTTAAAATGTTTCAATCCAACATAACACAACATATTTAAAAAGTCTAAACATTAACCCGACATCTCACAAAAAAAATCGGTTGACATGACACTACCTAATAATTAAACATGTCGGATTATGGTTAAGTCCTATCAACCTATTTAATGTTTTAATACGACACAACATGACAGGTTTGCCACATCTAGCCGAAATAATACAACATATTTTATAATGTATAAAGTCTAACCAACAACTTGAAAATAAATGAGTTACACAAAACAATAATTAAAGAGATCATATTAGAATCAAATTCTACAACCGATTTGAGGATATGAATCTAGTTATCTCATCAACACTTAAAAACAAGCAATCCTTCTCTCCAACAAGTTGTAGATATGCTTTATAAATATAAAATTAAAAATTAAAAACTAATATAATGTACTTTTTATGTCGATATAATTTGTCCTATTAAATTGGAAGTTGTCCCTAGCACGAAGCATCCCATGACCTTCTGAAGCAAAACGACAACTTTTCAATCCCCTACTCGACTCACACATACTGACACATACACACCTTCGCCGTACCCGGGAGGTAATAAAGCCGGCAGCTACCATAGCTGTATTCCAGTTGTCCTCCAATGGCTATTATATATATAATCCACAACCACACATTCAAGTATTCAACACACTATCACGCATCCAAAACCCCTTCTCGATCTTCTTCAATAATATCATCAATGGCGTCAAAGAATCAATCGGAGTTTCAGGATTTCTTACCTTTAATGGCGGATAAGTTAGGCGGCGAAGGTCTGATCGGAGAGTTATGCAACGGATTTCAGTTATTGATGGACGCCGATAAGGGTGTCATCACCTTCGACAGTCTGAAGAACAACTCTTCGCTTTTAGGTCTTGAAGATATGAGCGATGATGATCTGCGGAGTATGTTGAAGGAAGGCGATTTTGATGGAGATGGAGCGCTCAATCAGATGGAATTTTGTGTTCTGATGTTCAGATTAAGCCCTGATTTGATGGAGCAGTCCCAATTTTTGTTAGAAGAAGCTCTTGAACATGAATTCGATCAAATGTAATTTACTATCATCATCTTTTCCTTGATAAATGTACAAAATCAATAATTCTTCCATAATCGAAATTCTAGAATCATCTATTACAAATTGTTAACAAAATATGATACGATTATTCATACTATCGACCATCTAAAAGTGTAATGGTGACTTCGTTTACCGAAAACTGTGTAGCTGAACATTGAGCTTGAAGAATATTGTCTTCGGTGAAAAAACCAGGTTGTTTAGGTTCCGGCAACGAACCTTCTCCGGCCAACATTACAACCACCGATGACATATTTGGCCGGTCGCCGGGAGAGTGTTGGACGCATAGCAGACCTACCTGAATTGACCTCATCGCTTCTGAAACAGAGAATGATTCGAGTAATGCTTCATCGATTAGTTCCATGGATCGATCTTCTTTATACAGCCTCCATGCCTGAACAATTTCAATCGATCAGAACACATGAGATTTCGAAAACAAAGTTACAAAAATGGTCCCTGTACTTTCTGATTTTTACCATGTTAGGTCATAATTGAAACCTTTTCACTTTTGGTCCTTCTTTCAAGGTTCTATATCGATTTTAGTCGCTCTAACCTTGAAATATTGATAAAAATCTTGAAATATAGGAGCCAATTTCGTTAATTTCTTTATCATAGCATCATACTTTGAAAAAATGCATGAAAGTTTTAATAAGAAAAGAAATTGAACATACAATAATAGAAAAATGAAAGTAAGATATTAATATAAACAAATAAATCAAAGTATGTTGCTAATTCTTGTACTTACATGTCCAAGAAGATTATCACTGTGGTCCTGTTGAAAGAAGCCTCTGTTTTTCTTGCCACTCACGATTTCCAATAGTAAAACTCCAAAACTAAAAACATCTGATTTCACCGAGAAAAGCCCATGAACAGCATACTCGGGAGACATATAACCACTATAAAAAAAAATAATACAAAAGAGTAAAAAAAACATAGTACTTGTTATAATGTAATAATTGAAAACGGTATTAATTTTTTTAAACCATACTATGTTCCCACCACCATTCTTGTATTAGATCCCATCTCATTTCCACCAAATCTTCTCGCCAATCCAAAATCCGATATTTTAGGGTTCATATCAGAATCCAACAGGACATTACTAGCTTTTAAATCTCTATGAATAATCCTCAATCTTGAATCTTGATGAAGGTAAAGAAGTCCACGAGCAATCCCGTTAATAATGTGGTAACGTGTAGGCCAGTCTAGTAATTTCCTTCGTTTTTCATCTGAAAAATAATTAAAAAATTTTGTTTAGTGAAATTTCATAGATGATTATTTCATCAAAGGTTATTATTAGCATACCAAATATAATCGAGTCTAGACTATTGTTGGGCATGTATTCATATATCAACATCATTTCATCATCTTCCATGCAATATCCGATAAGTTTTACAAGATTTCTATGTTGGAGTTTTGCTATACAAATAACTTCGTTCTTGAATTCTTCTAAACCTTGTGTTGATGTTTTCGAGAGTCGCTTCACAGCCACTTCTTGCCCCTCATCTAAGATCCCCTGCAAGAAACTCTTTAGTTACAGTACAGACAGTAGACAGTAGACGGTAGAGATTCTCATTCTATATTCTAACCTTGTAAACGGGACCAAATCCACCTTCTCCAAGCTTACAACTCAACGAGAAGTTTTTTGTAGCTTTTATTACGCTTTGTAAAGCAAACAATTGTAACTCCATATCTTCATTTCGCGTCTCATTTATGTTTCTCAATCTCCCTAAAAATTTACAAAAATGGTTCTTTTAAAAAACGATTATTAACTAAAAACGCCTAATTAAACTAATTTACAAAAAATAAAAATAAAAAAAATTATACCTTCCATATTCATATGTGCTCTCTTTTTCTTCCTCAAATAACACACCATCAAGCTCATTACCATAATTAAAGTCCCAAAAACTAACGGCAATAAAACTTTAATCATCACTTTTTTCTTCTTATCATCAGATGATTTCAAAACTGTATGATCTTCCAAAACCCAAAACAACATTATCAAAACTCTGAAAAAATCAATCTCCATTTACAAAAAAATATAAAAAATTGTTAGTTTTATTATTTATAATTTACCCGAATCAGAAGAAGCCATCCTCACATATATATCTTGAACATTAACAGATAAATCTTTCATGTCAACTAAATCACCAAACCAAATCAAACACCCACTTCCTTCCAATATATTTAATCTCGCATACGCCATACATGAACAATTTTTTAAACATTTCATTTCACATTCTTCCAAATTCATGTTCTTATCAAACCAAGAAAACCGTGTATCTGGCAATTTAAGCCCAGAATATTTTCTAAACCCATCACTTTTACATTCCAAATCTTTTACCCTTACACACCCACTAGACCCATCGTTCACCTCCCATTCCTTTTGGTTTCTAGGGGTAAATTTGTCCAAACACTGACATAAAAGACTACAAGTACTATAAGCACCACATCTTGAATACTCATCACAATGATCAGCAGGAGCAGTAAAAAGAACTCTCCAACTTTTTGTTTGTTTCACAAATGATATCCGTTGTGCGATTCCACTAGGTGTGATTGAAAGCTTTGAGAATGTCGATGATTTGTTAACGATATTATAAGTATAGGAAACTTCATTCTCATTCACAATTAAGTCGATTTTGTAGCTTGCGTTAATTGCAGGTTTTGAAATTGGGATTCCACTAAACCCTAGACCATTCCATGAGCCTAATCTAAAAGAGATAACCGATTTCTTTCTCATGATTAATTGTGGGTACCCTGTGTGATCAAATCGGTATGTATAATCACCTGGTGATGGATCATCTGATGTTTTCCATGATGATAGATATGTCTCTAAACCTGTCTTGAAGTTTCTTCCGAGCTTCATGCCAGGTAGAAGAGTGTCGACAGGATGATCGAAGCTTTGCCAATGGAAATTTTCAGGATTGTTGTCGTTTTCGTCTCTTATAACGAGATTTCCTGAGTCTAATAGCTGTAAAACTGGATTCAATGCAGGTTTTTTCGATATACGTGAAGAAGAAGAAGAAGAAGAAGAAGACAGCCATATTGTGTTATTCGATTGAATGCTGTCTAGGATTATGAGATTATGATTACGAACGAGTTGAAGGACACCTGAATTTCTAGTGAGGGGAAATTGTCTGTTTGCAACCCAAACGACTGTGAGAACAGAAGCGTTTGTATACCATATGCCTACATACCGATTTGTAGAATTACCTGGACTGAAAAATCCCATTTTGAAGATTCCTTCACCTGAAGTTAATGTATCTCCGTCTGTGAGAGATTCAGCTACAGTCATGGTGTCGACTGCGTAAGACTTGCGAAGGTAGAAAATCACGAAACATAAGAGAAATCGCTCGATGATGCTTGACATTGATGTTTTAATGTTGATGGAGAAGTAGTTGTGTTTTGAACAACTCAGATTGGAGACGACGATATGGCAAACTAAAACATAGCTCGTTAGGAACAGAATTCCACCCACAATCTTTGACTTCGAAGCATGGTTTGTTGCTTTGTTTAATCGATGTGCAAGCAAATGATTCGGGATTCGGATGTGGATGGATTCGTCGTAGTTGGTAGATGTTTACCGATGTGAACAATTATTGAAATGAACCAATTGTTGACCGTTTTTGGAAGCTCGTAAATGACAAAGTATGGTGGGGTACATAAAGCATTCATGTTTCTACTCCTGTTACTGTCCACTTGACCGACTTTCACAACAAGATTTCTGTTGCGCATTTCATCGAACATGTATGGGGCGTCCCAAAGCACCCGTTTTCATACACCTGGTCAAATGAACAGGAAAAACCCTTTAAGAATTTTGCAAAAGGGGAGAGAGTTTGAAAAGCAATAACAGTAAATTGACATTGTCGACGACCTTTGATCGAGTGTCATTATCAATCTTGAGACAATAGAGATCGATTTGGATTAGAATTACCTACTTCCGCACCATAGAGCTTTTGCCGTGTAAAGTTGCCTACGTACATCACCATCTAAAATAACGTTTCCTAGTTGCATTGGGACCATGCTTTTGTAGCTACTCAAATTTATGGATTTACAGAGCCCTACATAGTTGACTGACAGTGACGAATTGTGAAACCAAGTATGGCTGCTTGAATTAAATCTAGTATGGGTTTATAGTTAATGAAAGAGTGTTTTGTTTCTGGTTATTTAGTATCCACTCTTAAAAGTCAAATGATATCTTCTTTTTCACACTTAATGTATCATGTACAACATGGCTTAACACGTCAATTTCTTTTATTTAAAAATAAAATTTTATTATAATAATAAGGACTATTTTTTTATGATATTTAATTTCTTTGGACACAAACATGTTAATCATACTACAAAGGCCCCCAAAAAATTGAAGGCCCCAATTTTTTTTTTAATCATGGGTAGTTGGTTGGATGCAAATCAATTATTTCTATCATGGAAAAAAAATAGCACACAAAAAAATTGAACTCCACATGTTTGTCAAATTGTTTTATGATATTTATGAGTTGATTTTTGTTTCATTAATTGTGTTAATCAACCCCGAAGTAATATCCTAACGTGTACTAAAAAATGGTCTTCCTTTTTTATAAGGGATAATGATTTAGGAGGGTAATAAGGTTTTCAGTTTGTTCGTATTAGGTCACTAAGGTTTTTTTTGTGCGTATTAGACCAATATGGTTGTTATTACCGTTTAAAAATAATCATTTTACCGGTTTTAACGGTTAAAAATGACTATTTCTAAACGGTAATAACAACCATATTGGTTTAATACGCACAAAAAAAACCTTAGTGACCTAATACGGACAAACTAGAAACCTTATTACCCTCCTAAGTCATTAACCCTAATTTTAAAGACATTGAGAATATATGACCATCAACAGTAAACTACTTCGTTTAGAACTCGCGTCGTCTCATATAACCTGCTACTCCTCTATATGGCGAAGCTCCTCATCTATAGTCGTTCCTTTGGGGACATCCGATAAAATTGGAATGATACAGAGAAGATTAGCATGACTCCTGTGCAAGGATGACACACACAAATCGAGAAATGGTCCAAAATATTTTTTAACCCTTCATCGTCTTCTTTGGAACCCTAATTCCCTTTTTAAATGCTAATGAAGTTCAATTGCAATTCTTACGTTTCAGTAGTTCATCTACTGAAGTCATGATCAGACAATATGTGGATTCTATGGTCAGATTGATCTTCTTGTTGATGTCTTCAACCATTTGTGGCAAGTAAGGGTGATCTTTCTTTCTATAAAGTCTCCTTTAAGTTTTTTACTTTTCCTGTCATTAAGTTTCATGCTTTATAAACTTTTGTTTATGTGTTGTATATAGTATGTATGTATTTGTTTATGGTGCTGATTTTTTTATTCATTTTGCAACTTCAGTTTCTTAGTTCATGTTGTGGTTTTGCTTTTTATAAAATAATTGATAATAGACATCCTATACAAGTCCCTGTTGGTTTTACATTTCCATTCGTTATCAAATGCAAACATTGATGGGAGGTATCAAAGTGAGATTTTGTTTTTGTACATATGAAGATGTTCATGTAAACATTTAAATGACAAAAAAGAAGTTATTGATAAAATATTGCATATTTATGTAATGAAGATCATCAATCATATGAGTTTCTGGACTTAGAAGTTCTGGAATGGTTGTGAGATAAGTTTAAATGGAAGCAACTATTTTCAGTCAAACAAATCATTCATATTGATTAGTAAGCATGTTTTCTAAATAATTAGGGTTAATGACTTAGGAGGGTAATAAGGTTTCCAGTTTGTTTGTATTAGGTCACTAAGGTTTTTTTGTGCGTATTAGACCAATATGGTTGTTATTATCGTTTAAAAATAGTCATTTTTACCCGTTAAAACCGGTAAAGGGACTATTTCTAAACGGTAATAACAACTATATTGGTCTAATACGCACAAAAAAAACCTTAGTGACCAAATACGGACAAGCTGGAAACCTTATTACCCTCCTAAGTCATTATCCCTTTTTATAATGGTTTCCTATGTTTTTAGGCCATAAACTAGGAAGTTAGGTTAAAGGTAAGCGAACTAAGAGGACTAGGAACTCACATTGTTAGCGAGAAAGGGCGAGAAAAGGTGAGTGTTCAGTAAGTCGTTAGAAATGGCTTGTTGACCTATTGAGAAAGTGGAACAAAGTGATTCTCATTAGAGAAGCACGAGTGGAACGACTTTAGCGTGATGCTTGAAAGGTTGCTTTACTAAGTAATATAATGTTAGCATTTTAGTTTGTTTGATTGCTCGTTAGTTTCATTTTCAATTAGGGACGAGAAGAAATGAGCCTAGAATAGCAACGCAACCTCTAACTATTACAGGCCCCTTTTTTTTTATTCTATTAGCAAAGCGCTAGCATCCTTATAGAGTCAGAATATTCTACTATCAATGAAATCAAAAGAAAACAACTAATGCCTTTTCATATAGATTGAGACATGTATCTTGATTATTTACTCATTCCATACTAGGAGGAATTGCATGCAATAACACTGAGTCATATTTATTTTCAAATGATACATGACATTCAAGACAATTCCCATGAAAGTCTTTCATAGAAGTGAATGCTTCTTCTTACGAAGCAGATTTCCAAAAACTCAACTTGAATCAATCGATCAACTTTTTGAGTGTTTGACAGATATAGAAAATTTAACAATTTACCATGTAAAGTAATCAGAAAGAGGTGGTTGACTTTTCAAAATGCAACAATAACACTTGCTTTAGAGTTGTGAATACTAAAGTCTATTCATCTGTGTATTGAAAACACAACCAAATAATGTCTTTAATTGCCATCCTAAACACCTCTAGATCATTTTTTTTTTCTTTTGTGCATCCATAGAACCAACACTTTTTTTTAATTTCTCCATAAATTAGCAACATGACCTGCATTTCTAATTGATCGATAAACCCTTATAACACAAATACAATCATCAAAATCAAACCACCCCGTGATATCATCCGACCCCGTGAAACAAACATGATGATTTTTTTCTTGCAACTTCAAATTATTTATACAATTTGTTCTTGTAAGCCCATGTTCAAAACCATCGTTCATATGTCTCGATCAAATCTCATAAAATACCATTTAAAATCATATTTCTTAACTAGATGATAGAATCCAGAAAATAGTTGATCCAAATTGTAACCTACTAAACCATGTGATTAATTTGCATGAGAAATAGGCTTAGTTGAATTAGTCTTTTCCTTATTTCTAGTAGTGGCTAGATAATAGCTCACGTAATGCATGCATAAGGTCTTTGACCATTTCCTTTCCTAGCTATTAGTTACTTTTTCTTAGCTTTATTTAAACAGATGTAATTCCCTTTTGGTCGCATGAATGAAAAAATAGAGAAAATTGTTTCAAGGTTCTGCCTCTTCTTCTTTTTGTTTCTTAGGAGTGTGACCTACTCTAACAGGTCTCTTATAATATGGTGCTTTCATATTCATCTCTATGCCTCCCAAAACTGAGTTTGGCTCCACCTCCGACACCACCAAGGCCACATCCGATCATCCCAATGTCACCCTCCATGATCAGTTACAGATTCTGATTCATCTCTCCACCGCCTCGACACCATCACCACTCATCTCGCAACCCAAGCCACTAATATTGCCAAACAAACGGACACCATGATTAACCTTGTCCAACTCCTTCCCGCCAACAACATCAACGTACCACCACCGCAAACCAACCTCCGGCCACCAAAAATTCACCTCCCAACCTTTAATGGATCCAACCCCCTCAACTGGTTTTTTCAAGACGAAAACTACTTCACGTATTACTTAGTTCCACCAACCCAACGCCTCACTTTAGCATAATTTTACTTCACCGGGGACGCCTTGAGTTGGTATAAATACCTTGCCAACAACCAACTTCTAGCTACATGGCTAGAATTTTCACGGGCTCTCGAACTCAGGTTCGGTCCGTCAAATTATGAAAACCACCAAGCCTCTCTATTTAAACTCAAACAAGCAACCAATGTCACCGCCTACCAAGCTGCCTTCGAGAAGTTGTGTAACCAGGTCACCGGGCTCTCTAATGAAGCCCTCCTTAACTATTATCTCTCAGGCCTTACACAAGACATCCAAAGGGAATTAGTTGTGCTCCAACCTACTACCCTACATCAATGGTATGGGTTATCTAAATTAATTAAAGACAAACTTGGGTACTCCCCAGTTTCTCCAACCGATCCCACACCATTGTCCTCAATCGTCCAATCGCTAGCCTATTCCCCCACAGCACTACACAACCTCCCTCTGCTACTGGCTCCAGTAACCTCAACCACCATATTACCTACTGCATGCTTTTCACCTGAGCAACTCCAACAACACCATGCCTCGGATCTTTGGTTTTGTTGCCCCACCAAGCACCACCCCGGCCACAAATGCGATCTGCCACAGTTCTTGCTAACGCCGACAATAACCTGGACGCTTCCCACCCTCCTGTACAACAACATATTAATGTTATCGAGGAGGCCCCCAACATTCCACACTTTCTGGCTCTATCCCCATCAACATTTTATGGTATTGTGCCTACTACTGCCTTACGTCTCACGGGATTCGTCAACCACACACCACTTTAAATCCTCGTTGATTCCGGCAGCACTCACAACCTGATTCAGCCCCGCATAGTTGTTGAATTACAACTTCTGATCTACACTGCATCAACCTTCCCAGTCCTCATCGACAATGGCAAACCACTACTTTGCAACGGTTATTGCCCAGACGTTCCCCTTAAGCTCAACGAGGTTTATTTTAAGGTTCAGTTGTTTGTTTTTCCATTCAAAGGCTTTGATGTTATTCTCGGGTTCGATTGGTTACAATCCTTAGGTCCGATTACAACCTACTTTTCAGTTCCTTCAATCACTTTTTAGTAGGGCAACAACACCATCACCTTGCAGGGGTCACGTTCGTTTTCGGTCAAGTCCGGGCCAATTGCAATAATGACCTCAGACGACAAGGCCGAGTCCATGGGCAGGGTATTGATACAATCTGTCACACCCCAAAACCACGAACGGCGGAAACGTTCTGGGGCGGAGGACGTCATGTATGCATCACAACAAATGTAAAGTAGTAAACAAGCAACAACATCATATATTGCATCAATAGTATAATTTTAATTACAAGTGTTTTCTTTCATTGTACAAGATATGATAATAACTTATCAAAATAAAAGACGAGTCTTGAGTGCTCCATCTTCTCTAAACCTTGTATCGACACCTGTTTATTTGTAACCTGAGAATACAAGTTATTTTGAAAGAGTAGATCAGCATTTAAGCTGGTGAGTTGATAAGTATTTAATGTCATTACTTTGATTAGTTGATATGAAAGACTGGTAAATGAATGATGAAACATTTAGTATAAGTATGAAAAGCTCTAGAAAATCCCATATTTCCTACTAGTATAAAAGTAGTCTTCTACCAAGACTCGAATGTTTTGAAAGTAGTCTTTTACCTAGACCTGACTGTTTTGACAGTACGTATCTCTTGAAAATGTGATGGTTTTTCCTTGTTTAACTCTTATTAGTAGCCCCTTAAGTATACCTGAAATGGTATCAACCTAGAACATCCGTAGACTGCTCATTTACCTCTGTTGCTAACAGCCGGGTTTAGGAATAGTTAGTCCCTTATGTATACCCACGATGGTATCAACCTAGAACATCCGTAGATTGTTCATTTACCTCTGTAGCTAGCAGTGGTTGTCGGAATGGTTAGTCCCTCAAAGTATGATGTGGTAATAGGAGATAAAGTCCCAGTCTACCTCGTCGATGATGTGATTGAATCACAAGGTAAAGATAGAAAGGCGAACAATATAACCGTATCTAGACATATAACATGTAATATTAAATTGCCATATAATGTCTATGTAAAAGTATTCATGTATAAGTATTCAGGTAAGAGTATTCCTTCATATAACATGTAGTAGTAATTTGCCATATAATGTTTATGTAAAAGTATTCATGTATAAGTATTCAGGTAAGAGTATTCCTTCATATAACATGTAGTAGTAATTTGCCATATAATGTTTATGTCAAAGTATTCATGTATAAGTATTCATGTAAAAGTATTCCTTCATATAACATGTAGTCTGGACTCATGAATGAACTGACTCTGGTGTAATTTCTTGTAGTAGTGAAAATGTTTTGTTTACTCTAAACTATTCCTATAATAGTTTACTAGAATGTAATTGATGAGTGACCAAGTAGGTTTATACACCATTGATATCTATTTGTATCGGAACTAAATTACTGAGGGAACATTTATGACCATATATGTATACATGATATATAACTAATATTTAAACGACTTTCGGACGAATACCCAATATCCCACCAGACCACATCTCAAGGCGCGAAAAGGAAATAGGGTGGATAGCCTTTCTAAGTCTTTTAAACATTTCTTATATAACTATACATATAGAGGCATGCAATTTATAATATAAAAGCATAAAGAAGTTTTGTAAAACCGTTGAAAAGTCTAATAAAGATTTGTGACTTGATGTTAGTTTATAAAATGATTGAAAGTATTTTGTTTGATAAGACAGTTTAAGTACACGTAAAACCATTGTTTGAAAACACCTTTGTAACTGATTTTGAAAGGAAGCTTACAGTATGTAAGACAGTTTGATAACGAGCTTTAATCATGTAAAAACGTTTAAGAAAGTCATTTGAAGTAATATGTTTAGTGAAACTGTTGAACTTGTAGTGAATCTATTTGTATACTAGTTATAAATCACATATGATTGATTTATTAACAAGAAGTATCCCAAAATATTGATGTTCTTCGTACCAAAATAATCGTATGTTTGTAGTACGAAATTAATCGTATGTTTGTAGTACTAAAATAATCGTATGTTTGTAGTACCAAAGGTGGACACATATACATACAGTATAAGCGGAGTGTTTGATTTATATATAAATAACAACACTTTTCAGTTTCCGAAAGATATGATATTATCGTGATACATTTTGCACACGAAAGTTTCTTTATAATGATTATAAATCACATATGATTCCGTTGATAAAAAGTATAAAACGAAACTTTATATAACATACGATAATCATCGTGTGTTTTACTTGTATTCCCCCCCTTAAAAGCATATAAAAATATTCATAAAACATTTAAAAGTGTGGATTATAGGGGTATGAACTCACCTGATTGATTTAAGAATGCGTGACGAAAACCGAGCAGAACTTCTACTCGAGAAAGCGGATCTCTCGAGATTCTCGGGAAATCTCGGGAGTCTCGGGAGTGTAAAACTTTCTTCCCACCTTGGATATGAAAGCCGGGCCTTTGGGATGATTCCGAGGGTTGAAACGTAGAGCTTCGGCGCGAGAAAGGAAGGGAATTAGCAATTTTGGCCGGCACCCTCGCATGCTATTTATAGGGGTCTGAGGGGGTTGCGTTACGCGGGGCGTACTTAGAGTACGCGTTGCGTACTCATGCGTCATGCATGAGCGCATCCTCGGTCGAAACATTGGAGCGACGTGGACGAATCGGAGCCTAGCATCCGAGTACGTTGGGCGTACGAGGGATCGGACCGGTGACTCCTCCTTCGGATAATACCAGGATTTAATTTAATTTATATTTAAATTAATTAACAAACTTCAAAAATTCATATCTTTCTCATACGAACTCCGTTTTCGATGTTCATTATATCCACGCGAAGGTGAGACTACGATCTACAACTTTCGTTTAGACTCCGTCGGCTAGTTTTGATTTTATTTTTAATATTATATTTTTAATAGGTCGGGACAGGAAAAGTCCGTTAAAGTTCCATAATTTCTTCATCCGACGTCCGTTTTCGTCAGACTTTTTACCGTTGTGCTAGAATTGTTGACCCCTTTGATTCTCATTTGGGTTGTTTTGGCCAAAAGTCTCTCGATCTCTATTTCGAGTTTTTAGCTGTCTACTGCTATATCTGTAACTTAGAAAAATCACAACTTCCTCATACGAAGTCAGATTTGGGCGTTCTTTTTGCTGACGCTCTTATCTTAACATATTCTATAACTTTTGTTTAGATTGATAAGGCTAAATCTCTCTCTATCGTAAATTCACTATTTACGCTTCCTGGTGCCGTGCCGGTTTTGCCGTAAAACTTCGACAGGTCATAACTTCTTCGTTATGACTCGGATTTCGGCATTCTTTATATCTTTGGAATCCTTGTTTCGACCACTACAACTTTATTTAACCCAAATAAGATTTTAGGAAAGTTAAATTTTGACCTAAATTTGACTTGCATCCCAACATATCGTCTTGAAATATCAGGTTGTCACATCATCCCCCCGTTAGAGGGAATTTCGTCCCGAAATTAGAGTTTAAGCAGAATTGATACTACGCTACAGATAGAAATTTTATTTGATCTTTTGTATTCCTAAGTGAATTTAGATCCTCGCATGGCCTTCCAGCGAACCTTTCACTATTGGGGAACGGCTTTGTTTCTTTTGTTGGCCTCACCGGTGTGATAACTCCTCTTGGTCGAACGTATGTTGAATGTTTTTGTGGACTGTGAGGATAGTACATCTTGTATCCTACAAGTAGTGCTTCCAGATCTTCCATACAATTACTGTTGTCCCTGATTCAAGATTATGTGTTGTGTAGTTAACTTCCTGCGTCTTAAGCTGGCTCGAGGTATAGGCAGTGACCTTTCCTCTTGTATAAGAACAAAACCAATTCATACTGATTATGAAGTCAAAACCTTGTGGTTGATTAGGTGACGTGAAGATCTAAACTAAAGTATGATTGCTCATGACTTAAGGAAAAATGGTAGGTACTTTTGTTCTATCTGACTTTCTTGTCCCAATCGACAGAAAGGGCACGTGTTGGCTTCTAAGTTTATTCGCATGGTAGCATAATCATTTGTAAATCTTGGGCAGTCTCCGTCCTGAAGTTCATAGTAGAACCTATACCAGGCTCACCAATCGTAGTCCCGGGTATACGAGTCCTATATAAATAAGCTTGAAACTGTGGGTCTTTGGATTGAACTTGACGTATTGAACGAGTGGTACTTCGGGCGGTTTGCTAAGTTTCTCCTTGGGGAGGATGAGAAACATGAGGTGCTCTATGAATGAGTACTTTGTTGTCCCGGAATAACGGTTTTGCTAGAAATACGATTTTGGAGGAATAGATGTACGTATGAAGCTGCTTTTGTGAGGATAGAATTGAATCAAGTAGTATGATAATGTCGTAATCATAAGGAAACTTAAAGACATTAGATTTGAACAAAATATGTTTACAGACAAAACAACCGTGCAAACATCAACAGAGTTTCGGTACTTTAGACTTACCACAAGACTATTGCTGCGAATATGATATACTACAAAAGACAAGTATACGCAGGACGAGAATTCCTATACAGACAGGATCTCGCAAAAGGTAAGACTCTAGTTGCACTAGTTCTAGTTGGTTTATAAAAAACATAGATATTACTGACGGTTGGAAGTGAACCTATACTATAGTAGGGTCCTTCGTTGTCTCTTTCCATAATGAGGTCACACTCCTCCGGATTCACCATCATTCTCCTCTGTTGGACAGTCCCTCTTGAAGTGTCCTATTACGCCACATAGATGGCATATTCGAGAGATTTCGACATTGGTGGTTGAAGTAATGTGTTGGATCCGAGTCCAGCAGAAATTTGTAGTATGTCCGTTCTTGTTGCATTTAAAGCAATGTAACGGACGACAACTACCTAGATGATGGAAGCCGCACTTATTGCATTCTGGTAGTGTTTCCGGCATACTGCCTAGCTGGTGTAGAGACAATTGGGATACCAGAAGAGATGGTAGTAGGATGTACAGATGTCGTGGCTGTGAAGGTTGCCACATGTTGTCGTCTTTTGCTCATCCCTTGGGGTGATTTTTCCTTTAGACTTAGCCCAGAACTTTCGTTTGCTATTCTTGGGCTTGGGATTCGGGGTGTCGTGGTAGTTTGTTTCTTGTTGAGGTACTTGACTGTTACTTGGATTGGAATTATTGTTAACGATCCCGCTAACATTCGCGTTGTTAGCGTTGAGGAGGGTCAGAACAGCTGACACGGCAGCCGAGACTGCAGCTTGAAAGGTAGCTGCATCAATCTGAAGAGTTGGTGTTTGGTAGATGAGTTGATCGTTTTTCTTCGGCGACATGATTCTGTTATATGAAAAGAAAAATGAATTTATGAGCGAGTATGGTTGAACCTAGACGTACTTCGATCGTTCATGTGAATAATAGAAGTATGTTTTTGAAGGATTGACCTACATCCCTATGATGCAGTCCTAGTGCTGGATGGAAGTGTGTGTATAAAGGGTTGACCCTAATGTACTTAGATTGTTCATGTTAAGAGTACGACGATGTTCTCGAAAGTTTGACCTACATCTCTATGATGCAGTCCTAGTACAGAATGAAAGTATGTTCGCGAAGGTTTGACCTACATCCCTATGATGCAGTCCTAATAATGAATAGAGGTAAGTTCGTAGAATGTTCTCAAGACGTTTGTTGTACAAGTTGAGGTATCGTGGGTTGGTGAATAACAAAATCCAACCACTGAAAGAGACTTGGAAATGTTTCCGTATTTAACTTGCTATGGTCCAATGACTTAACTAAAGCAGGTTTCAGATAGACTCCAATGAGAGTATGATAAGAGTACTTGAATGAAGGAAATGACACAAAAGTTAGCCGGCTGTCAATATCTTGGATATTTACGGCGTAAAGGTTCAGGGAAATGACCTTGTAAAGGTTTTACATCATATCCACAGGAGGTAGTTCCTGACAGCATAAAGACCTAACTAAAGTAGTTACGGTACCAGATAATTTCATAGAAAATGCGACATCAGGCATAGACAGAAAATACGATTTCTCTTTTTATAAGGGAAATAAAGTAAAGCGTCTACTACTGGCGACGGTAATTCCTCGGGTGAATTTTTAGTCCAACCAATTGACGTTCCATGTCAAGTAGGTGTCTTTCGCACACCATCTGGTGTACTCGGAGCCCTATGACTTCGGCTCGTGATTCAGTCAGTGCTTGCAGTAGGGTTTCATGGTTTCTCTCTGATCTCTCGTGAGCATCTTCTAGATGAATGGTGTGGAGGGTATGCATTCTCGCATCGGTGACAACTTCGACAATCTGATGTTGGGCTGACCTGCCTTGAATCTCATTTTGGGCCACTCTGCGGCCCATGATTGGCAAGGTTCTACCTGCTGAGCCCCCATTGCTCAGGTTGTAAAAGTTTCGGTCGCCAATAACTGGCATGGGCTGATCTTGTTATTGGCTCCATGTTCCCAAGCATTCCACCGAATCAGGCGTCGGGCCATGAAGAGCCGGACGAGGGTTAGGAATTGGAAAGGAAGTTGCTCGGGGTAGGTTCTCAACCTCTAGTTCGGAATTAGCATCGTAAGAAAAGCCTTCATCACGGTGATCATCCAAGGGGATAGGATGATCGTTCTATGGTTCTTCTCCAAACCAACCAGCTATAACTTTATTCGAAAGATACTGGTTGTCAAGGGGATGGAGTCCAACTGTGATTTCTATGCGAGAATTTAGGGTAAGTGGATAATTATTAGACGAACTATCTAGATAATTATTTAGAAAACCCTTATTAGTTACATCACTATTTGTGAAGTGCATACCAGCTATGTGTAATCTAAACAGGATAGACCTTCGAATAAGTGACCTTATTTCCAAATTCACATAGAATAGGGGTAAGGAAAAATTACCACTGATTCTAAGTCTATAACATCCTAATTACATGTAGCCTTAGTGTATCCATTTAGCAACTATCAACTTAGTAATGAGGATCCCGTTTTAATTCTCAAGTATAAAGTACTTATAGTAACACCAAATACTCCTATAGTATTTTAATTTTTATGTTATGTTCTATTGTTCTCATTGTGGTAGGGTTGGTAAGATTTTAGCATTGTTGCGACTACACACTTAAACTTAGGCACATGCTAGTCAACCCTCGGATAATATACGCGATCAGGCTATATCTTCCCAATTTTGACCATATGTCTCTAAGCCCACTTGTGTTGCCCAACAATCGTAATTCTTTTGTACTGTTCTAGTGACACTGATTTTTGTATGAATGCAACACTATCTTATTATTTAAAGTATATACTCTAAATCAGAGTATTTTTAATCCCATTGTATTTATAGTTAGTATATCTTTTATGGGTTGATATACTCAATTCACTATAAACAAAGCTCTGATACCAATCTGTCACACCCCAAAACCACGAACTGCGGAAACATTCTGGGGCGGAGGACGTCATGTATGCATCACAACAAATGTAAAGTAGTAAACAAGCAACAACATCATCTATTGCATCAATAGTATAATTTTAATTACAAGTGTTTTCTTTCATTGTACAAGATATGATAATAACTTATCAAAATAAAAGACGAGTCTTGAGTGCTCCATCTTCTCTAAACCTTGTATCGACACCTGTTTATTTGTAACCTGAGAATACAAGTTATTTTGAAAGAGTAGATCAGCATTTAAGCTGGTGAGTTGATAAGTATTTAATGTCATTACTTTGATTAGTTGATATGAAAGACTGGTAAATGAATGATGAAACATTTAGTATAAGTATGAAAAGCTCTAGAAAATCCCATATTTCCTACTAGTATAAAAGTAGTCTTCTACCAAGACTCGAATGTTTTGAAAGTAGTCTTTTACCTAGACCTGACTGTTTTGACAGTACGTATCTCTTGAAAATGTGATGGTTTTTCCTTGTTTAACTCTTATTAGTAGCCCCTTAAGTATACCTGAAATGGTATCAACCTAGAACATCCGTAGACTGCTCATTTACCTCTGTTGCTAACAGCCGGGTTTAGGAATAGTTAGTCCCTTATGTATACCCACGATGGTATCAACCTAGAACATCCGTAGATTGTTCATTTACCTCTGTAGCTAGCAGTGGTTATCGGAATGGTTAGTCCCTCAAAGTATGATGTGGTAATAGGAGATAAAGTCCCAGTCTACCTCGTCGATGATGTGATTGAATCACAAGGTAAAGATAGAAAGGCGAACAATATAACCGTATCTAGACATATAACATGTAATATTAAATTGCCATATAATGTCTATGTAAAAGTATTCATGTATAAGTATTCAGGTAAGAGTATTCCTTCATATAACATGTAGTAGTAATTTGCCATATAATGTTTATGTAAAAGTATTCATGTATAAGTATTCAGGTAAGAGTATTCCTTCATATAACATGTAGTAGTAATTTGCCATATAATGTTTATGTAAAAGTATTCATGTATAAGTATTCATGTAAAAGTATTCCTTCATATAACATGTAGTCTGGACTCATGAATGAACTAACTCTGGTGTAATTTCTTGTAGTAGTGAAAATGTTTTGTTTACTCTAAACTATTCCTATAATAGTTTACTAGAATGTAATTGATGAGTGACCAAGTAGGTTTATACACCATTGATATCTATTTGTATCGGAACTAAATTACTGAGGGAACATTTATGACCATATATGTATACATGATATATAACTAATATTTAAACGACTTTCGGACGAATACCCAATATCCCACCAGACCACATCTCAAGGCGCGAAAAGGAAATAGGGTGGATAGCCTTTCTAAGTCTTTTAAACATTTCTTATATAACTATACATATAGAGGCATGCAATTTATAATATAAAAGCATAAAGAAGTTTTGTAAAACCGTTGAAAAGTCTAATAAAGATTTGTGACTTGATGTCAGTTTATAAAATGATTGAAAGTATTTTGTTTGATAAGACAGTTTAAGTACACGTAAAACCATTATTTGAAAACACCTTTGTAACTGATTTTGAAAGGAAGCTTACAGTATGTAAGACAGTTTGATAACGAGCTTTAATCATGTAAAAACGTTTAAGAAAGTCATTTGAAGTAATATGTTTAGTGAAACTGTTGAACTTGTAGTGAATCTATTTGTATACTAGTTATAAATCACATATGATTGATTTATTAACAAGAAGTATCCCAATATATTGATGTTCTTCGTACCAAAATAATCGTATGTTTGTAGTACTAAATTAATCGTATGTTTGTAGTACCAAAGGTGGACACATATACATACAGTATAAGCGGAGTGTTTGATTTATATATAAATAACAACACTTTTCAATTTCCGAAAGATATGATATTATCGTGATACATTTTGCACACGAAAGTTTCTTTATAATGATTATAAATCACATATGATTCCGTTGATAAAAAGTATAAAACGAAACTTTATATAACATACGATAATCATCGTGTGTTTTACTTGTATTCCCCCCCTTAAAAGCATATAAAAATATTCATAAAACATTTAAAAGTGTGGATTATAGGGGTATGAACTCACCTGATTGATTTAAGAATGCGTGACGAAAACCGAGCAGAACTTCTACTCGAGAAAGCGGATCTCTCGAGATTCTCGGGAAATCTCGGGAGTCTCGGGAGTGTAAAACTTTCTTCCCACCTTGGATATGAAAGCCGGGCCTTTGGGATGATTCCGAGGGTTGAAACGCAGAGCTTCGGCGCGAGAAAGGAAGGAAATTAGCAATTTTGGCCGGCACCCTCGAATGCTATTTATAGGGGTCTGAGGGGGTTGCGTTACGCGGGGCGTACTTAGAGTACGCGCTGCGTACTCATGCGTCATGCATGAGCGCATCCTCGGTCGAAACATTGGAGCGACGTGGACGAACCGGAGCCTAGCATCCGAGTACGCTGGGCGTACGACGGTACGCTGGGCGTACGAGGGATCGGACCGGTGACTCCTCCTTCGGATAATACCGGGATTTAATTTAATTTATATTTAAATTAATTAACAAACTTCAAAAATTCATATCTTTCTCATACGAACTCCGTTTTCGACGTTCTTTATATCCACGTGAAGGTGAGACTACGATCTACAACTTTTGTTTAGACTCCGTCGGCTAGTTTTGATTTTATTTTTAATATTATATTTTTAATAGGTCGGGATAGGAAAAGTCCGTTAAAGTTCCATAACTTCTTCATCCGACGTCCGTTTTCGTCAGACTTTTTACCGTTGTGCTAGAATTGATGACCCCTTTGATTCTCATTTGGGTTGTTTTGGCCAAAAGTCTCTCGATCTCTATTTCGAGTTTTTAGCTGTTTACTGCTATATCTGTAACTTAGAAAAATCACAACTTCCTCATACGAAGTCAGATTTGGGCGTTCTTTTTGCTGACGCTCTTATCTTAACATATTCTATAACTTTTGTTTAGATTGATAAGGCTAAATCTCGCTCTATCGTAAATTCACTATTTACGCTTCCTGGTGCCGTGCCGGTTTTGCCGTAAAACTTCGACAGGTCATAACTTCTTCGTTATGACTCGGATTTCGGCATTCTTTATATCTTCGGAATCCTTGTTTCGACCACTACAACTTTATTTAACCCAAATAAGATTTTAGGAAAGTTAAATTTTGACCTAAATTTGACTTGCGTCCCAACATATCGTCTTGAAATATCGGGTTGTCACACAATCTAAGAAAATAGCTGATCCAAACCCGTAACCTACTAAACCATGTGATTAATTTGTATGAGAAATAGGCTTAGTTGAATTAGTCTTTTCCTTATTTCCAATAGTGGCTAGATAATAGCTCACGTAATGCATGCATAGGGGCTTTAACCATTTCCTTTCCTAGATGTTAGTTACTTTTTCTTAGCTTTATTTAAACAGATGTAATTCCCTTTTGGTCGCATAAATGAAAAAATAAAGAAAATTGCTTCAAGGTTCTACCTCTTCTTCTTTTTGTTTCTTGGGAGTGTGACCTACTCTAACAGGTCTCTTATCATTAGATCTCATACAAAACCCATCATATGTTATTTAAAATAATAATATATTCAATTCCATCAAATCCGATTCAAAAGCACCATTTCAAATCAACATAAAACATACAAAGTTTTCTTAAAGTTACATAAAGTTCTTGGATTCTTAAAATTTATTTGAAACCTGTATCACTTCACGTTTGCAGGGAAAGTCTTAAGACTATATATTAATCCTTATCTTTCATCTTTCGTATTTCATTGTCACATCAACGCCCAATCACTCCATACTTCCATATTTGGTCACTGAGTATTTTTTTCGTCCACATTCACCTCTTTAACTTGTTAAACTGTACACATTTCGTCCTTATGACCGGTTACTCCAGGTTATCCGGAAAAAATGACTTAATAGGGTAATATATTTCTGATTTTGTACACATTTAGTCCTTAATTTTTGTACACATTTAATCCTTAATATTTGTTTGTTTCAAAATAAGTCATTTTTGTTTTTGTACTCATTCAGTACTTCTGAATAATTTCTATAGGTATTTCTCACGACATATTACATGTGACAATCATTAATGAAGTGTGTGGGGTTGTTGATGTGTAATACCCAGTCTCAGGTACGCATTTGAATTCAAGTCAAACTTCATATTTTACTCTTGGACTCGGTGAATTGGGGGCTCAACTCGTCGAGTAAGATCGACTCCAGGTTGGGGGATTAAGTGACCTACTCAACAAGTCGGAAGACTGACTCGGTGAGTAGGAGTTGTCTGAGTCAAACCCTAAATTAGAAGGTTTGCACCCTATTTAAACAACTTATGAGGCTTCCACCCCAGCCTCCATCACCCCCAAGTCCTGTCTTCAAAACCCTAAGCAGTTGTGAGCATCTTTGAGCAATTTTTGCCATTTTTTAGTAATATTGTGTGATTTGAAGTTTGTGTGAAGAAGAGGAAGAAGGAGGACTTCAAGAGAAGATTGTAGATCCAGGAACAACAACATTTTCTCCTCACTTTCTGGTAATCAAGCTTCATACTAGACTTGTGGTTTCTTAGATCTCCTTGTGTTCATTTTGTGGAGTTTTGGGTCCAAGAAGATTGATCCTTGCGACCTGGACATCCCAAATTAATATATTTTCAGATCTGGAATCTTGGAGGGTCCTCATGGCATAATGGTGCCATCTTTATGGCCATGAGAACCCCATATATGAAATAAACCCCATTTTTGGTCCTTTAAGCATAAAAGTCCCATGCATGTATGTAAAGTTCATGAATTTATGTGTTCAATCGACTTAAGGAGCCCAGATCTACCTTTTGGATGAGAGTTGTACATCAGAAATCAAATTATGGACTTGGACAATAGTCGATTCGACGAGTCGTTCTTGGGACTCGGTGAGTCTGGGGGTTTGGTTCCCCCAACCTGTTGCAATTCATAGGAACCCAGTTGAGTTTAGAAGGAATGTAGTTAAGTCCATAGGAAGGACCAATAAAAATAGACATAACTATGGACCTGGAAGCCATAGGACTCGGCGAGTGTATGAACGCACTCGGCGAGTCCAAGGCCATCTCCCAACCCATGAAGATGGACTCGACGAGTTGTTCATACAACACGGCGAGTCACATACCAGACACGTTCATATGACGAAGATAAACTCGATGAGTTTAAGGAGGAACTCGGCGAGTGAGTTGAAGATTGTCCCGATGATATGATTGAAGGAGAACTCATCGAGTTCTTGCTAAACTCGATGAGTTGAGTCGGGTTGGGTTAGGGGACAAATGAAGGGATAGGGACTCAGCGAGTTGGCAGGACAACTCGGCGAGTCGAGTCAACTGGAAGTTGACTTTGACCAGGATATTGACTGTGGCCAGGGGTAAAATAGTCATTCTACCCTAAGATCAGTTACCAGTTTTTCACTACATGTCTTTATGGAAATTATAGCCGTAGAGTTGCCGGAGCAGCAGACAGAGATTTCTCACCGGAAGTTGTAGCAGTTAGTCACACGAGGTGAGTTTTCCTCAAGTAGGAACTGGTTTAAGGCACCAATGTCGGCCCATTTATGTAGTAGAGTATGTCGGGGTAAGCCTGATGTTGGGGATATCCCGATGCGGTTTATATGTTACCGGACTTCGGTCCGATGTCGGGGCGGTCCCGAGAAATAGTTATGTATGCTTGATGTTTTTGTGATTCATGCATGGTTATGTGTTATGTACTATATGTTTCGGGCTTAGGTCCGATGCCGGGAAAGCCCGATGCAGTATATGTGATATGTTATATGCCATGTGTTATGTATTTCGGGGCAAGCCCGATGTATGCTAGTTTATGTGTTATATGTTACTTGTTCCGGGCTTCGGTCCGATGTCGGGGCAAGCCTGATGCAGATTATGTGAGTATGTTATGTATGTGCCGGGGTAAGCCCGATGTCGGGGTGAGCCCGATGCCCAATGCGACCGGATTTCGGGGTGAGCCCGATGTCGGACAGGAGTCCGATGATGGGTAAGCCGATGTCGGGATTCATCCCGATGTAGTTGAGAGCAGTCCCAGAGTTATTTTATTTGTTATATGTGCTTGTATGGTATGTGGTAGTTTGGGGGAGCTCACTAAGCTTCGTGCTTACAGTTTAAGTTTTGGTTTCAGGTACTTTAGCTAGCAAAGGGAAGGGCTCGAGCTGATGGCATGACACACACCACATTCTATTAGCCTGGGAGTTTACTCTAATATTTTATATGATATTGTGATATGTTTTCGGATTTATGAGATTTTGAGATACGTGTTCTATGATTTTATACTACGTTGATATTATTTATGTATATTAAATGATTTTGAAAACGAAATTTTTGGCTAGTATTTTTGGGATGTTACATGATGTTTATGTGTAACGTCTCATTTTCACAACAAATATTTTTCATTTTTAAATAAGCCAAAAGTCCCTAACTATAAACCCATTATTAAGAAAAAATATTTATTCCAAAATACATTTATTGAAAATCAGAGTAATATAAGAAACATGGAATCCTCAATATTGTTGATGAGTGTGTATAGTCATGCCTTCGCCTTCCCATGATCAACGATACAACCTGAAAACATTAACAAATGGGTAAATGTATTATCATGCATAAAGGGCCCACACTCATCAGATTCGAATACCTTTGACGAACCAGTCATCGGACTAGAATGCCAACATGCAACAGGTCCAATCAATCATCAGATTGGAATATCCAGGGTTTGTTGGCATGCCGCCTTAACCCAACCTCTCTTTTCAAGCCTCCGTGCCTACGACTTACAACCGCCCCGCACCATATATCTTGGTCTACATCATATAGCAGGACCACCTCAACCTATCCTACCACCATATGGCTATCTCATGTAAGATGTCACGAGAAAAACGTGAATAAATTATTCATAAGTACTGAATGAGTACAAAAATAAAATAACTTATTTTGCAACAAAAAAAAAGATTAATGAGTAAGTGTGTATAATATTAAAGACTAAATGTGTATAAAATGAAAAATATATTATCCTATTAAATCATTTTTACCGGCTAACCTGAAGCAGCCACTCATAAGGACTAAATGTATACAGTTTAACAAGTTGAAGGGGTAAATGTTGACGAAAAAAAATTCTTGACTAAATGTGTACAAATCAAACAATATATTACCCTTTTAAGTCATTATCCCTTCAGATCATCTTATACTTATATTTATCTTTTGTCCATTCCTTTTTATTTTTTTAGTATAAATAATAGTTATTAGTTTTAAAATATTAGAAAATTTGAAATTAATATAACTTTGACAATAATTATAACATTTTATTAATTTAAACTAACAAAATGAAAAATTACATCGCTCTCAACTAAAAAAACATAAAGCTAAAATTTTTAATAATAATAATGATAAGGATATCTAGTTTCTGTCATTGTCGAATAAGAATGACGAATAAGCTGAATTGTGTAAGTATGTTCCACCAAAACTTAGCAAAGGTTGTTATATGTTTCTTTGATACATATTTCTCGAAGATTAGCTTGGTATTGTTAGACATCAATATCTTCTTATTCATAGGAAAGCTCAATATTAATTTTATCATAGTTGTGAATCATATTACATTTGTTTTCTAAAATCATATTATATAATATAATGCACATATTTTTTGAAGACCATAATCTTGTTGTGTGTTTCATTACGTGACAACATTACTTAAGAACATCAAATGTTCATTCCACATCCTTCCTTTCCGATTCTTACGATGCATTGAGCACTCATCATTTTTCATTTGGTGGACATTCAAATGATCTGACAAATGTAACATATTTATGATGTATCCCATTAGCAAGATAATATGTTTGCTTATATTGTACCCCATTCAAATGATCTTGTTGTGTGTTTCATTACGTGACAACATTACTTAAGAACATCAAATGTTCATTCCACATCCTTCCTTTCCGATTCTTACGATGCATTGAGCACTCATCATTTTTCATTTGGTGGACATTCAAATGATCTGACAAATGTAACATATTTATGATGTATCCCATTAGAAAGATAATATGTTTGCTTATATTGTACCCCATTAACTTCAAATGAATACTCAAGTGTGACAGGTGCTAATCGATTTAAGATTTAATAGCAATGATTGATCAGAATATCGATGACATTGTTGGAACCTTCAACATGAAATAGTGCATGCCAAATGCATAGATCATATAACAATACTATTTTCAGAATTATCTTCGAGTGTGGGTGATCACGTCACATGACTTGACCTTATGATGTGTTAGGAGAATTTGTACACTCTTTACACATATTATCAATGCTTCTAAGTAAACCATGAAATCTATGTATGGATTTATGTGTGTTATATAATTTTTAATGTCTTTACATGTAGGTTTGACATGAATTTTTCTCAAACATCTTTAAATACTTATGCAATGAGTTGACGATGTTTTGATGATATTTGATGAAGTACAGATGTGCTGCTTTGTAATGGAGTAAAACCTCTTTTACCTATCGCATCCTGTGCTAATCTAAAAATTGCATCTCTCTCTTTCTTTCTCTCTCTCTCTCTCTCTCTTATTTGGAACCGTTATCTAAACATATCAACATTATATATGACGTTCTCAGAGAAAGTAGTTCCGTACTAGCCAATCAATTACAGCTTGATGATTTTTTTAAGTGTTTTTTCATGTTCTTGGACAAGAACTTTAAACTTCATTAGCTAAAATGAGGCTTGATGTTTCTACGATTGTTGTGAAAAACAATTACATCGTTATCCGATGATGATCATGATGATAATCAAAGACATTCCATCTTTTGATTCCCAAAGTTATATCAACAAATGTTTAGATTATGTATGGCAAAATGTATGATGATAGTAGATATTTATAAGAGGTTAAAAAAATGATTTGACGGTTCAACAATCACAAAGTTTGAATGGAAATGAGAAAGAAATCAAGGTCACCATCGTGACTCGGTGGAGAATCAAATGGGGGCACACCAAGAGGCGTGGTGTTCCCATTAGGGCCAATTATGCAACTGGTTATTTATTACACATAGTATAAGAGTGGGGGACCATTAGAATTTCCCAAACATTTTATAATGAAAATGATGGTCATTTTATTATCTCCTAAAAAGTTGATTATCGGCTTACGTGAGACCGTTACAAAATCTTAAAATAATCATCTGCTATTGTAACATCCCAAAAATACAGTCTAAAATTTTCGTTTTAAGTTATTCATAAAACCATACGTATCATTCATCATATAAAAATCATAAGTCGTGAATCTCAAAAATCTCATAACACTTGTCAAATATATCAGAGTATATACATCCCATGCTGAACAAATGATGTGTGCACTTCAATCATCCCGAGCTCTTCCCCTTGCTATCGAAAGTACCTAAAACCCAAACCGAAAAATTTAAACACAAAGCTTAGTGAGTTTCCCCAAACTACCATATATCATACACATAACATGCAACTAGGAGATACATGCCCCGCCCACTCTCATGGAGACTTGGGCCCCGCCCACACTCTGTTGTCTAGGAGATTCGGACCCCGCCCACACTCTGCTATCTAGGAGATTCGGGCCCTGCCTACGCTCCGCTACTAACATCCATACAAGTATCACACAGACAACAAGTATATCTAATTCTATCAAGTAATCACATATCCATATCCAAATAATACTAGGAGATTCGGGCCCCGCCCACACTCGGCTACTATGAAATTCGGGCACTGCCCACACTCAGATACTAACATATCACATATACAGTCACATAACTATACTCAAATAATACTACGAGATATGAAATCTGAGCCCTGCATACACTCAGCTACTAACATATCACATATACAGACCGACCTTGGTGCCTTAGACCTGTTCCTACTGAAGGAAACTCACCTTGTACAGCTGAAGTCCCGTAGACAAAACCCTAGTTGTTGGATGACAAATTCTCGAATCTAACAACATCAAAATAACACCCAATTAATAATTGGGTTCCAATACATATCAATAAGTCCATGCTTAGGGTAAAAGACTACTTTACCCCCAACTTAGCTTGATTCAAGCTCAAGGCCTAATCCAAAGGCCCAAACTCATACTCTGAAGGCCCAAAAGTCAAATAATCAACTAAGGCCCAACTATGGCCCAATTTTCCAAATTGGGCCCAAACCTTTACATGGTCTTACCTTAAGGCCCAACCATTTATTCTGGTCCAAACACTTGACAATCCAATGGTCCAATATCTCATAATCATCAAGGCCTAGTTACGGCCCATCTATGGCCTAATTTTTTCCAATTGGGCCCAAGTCTGTGCAATGGGCCTTATCCTAATGCCCAATCCAAATATTCTAGTCCATATACTTATTATTGGATGGCCCATCAATAGTCCAAACATCCAGGCCCAACAAAAAAGGCCCAACTCAAACCCAACACAATTAGGATTTTCACATGAAATGACGATTAAGGATAAGTGTTTCTTACTTAACCCATTAAGTCCATCACTTTACTAGATAAGTCATACGATGTGATCGAGTGTAATTCATACTTCAATTCCTTCAAAAATAGCAATTACTTCAAAAATGAAATTTACTTTGAAAATAAAGATAAAAAATGCAATTACTTCAAAAATAGCAAACCGTAGGAGAAGATGAAGATTAGGGGTGAGCAAAAACCGAACTGATAAAAAAAAAACCGATGAAACCGCAATAAACCGCAACCGACAAATCGAAACCGATGCAAAAACCAATGGTGCGGATTTCATTTATGCAAAAACCGAAGGTCAACGGTGCGGTGCGGTTTTTATCTAAAAACCGATCCACCAAAACCGAACCGCATATATATATATATATATATATATATATATATATATATATATATATATATATATATATAAACTAAATGTTGACTTTCATTCTTTGAGTTTTACAAATTGACGTTGGGTATAATTTAATCCATATTCCACAATCCACATATTGAAAATGAATTCACTTTACCTCCAGCGACTACCGACTAGCTCCAATCTGACCGTTTTTTTTTTTTTTTAACCTTCCCTCCTACCTTTTTTTTTGTTACCTTCCCTCCTACCTTTTGGCTTCTGTTACACACGAAATTATGATATAGTTTATGAGCATCTTGTCTTGCGAGTTACGACATCACTCCCAACGACCATTCTCCATCATAGTCTACAGGTTTAAAACCGAAACCGCATTTAAAAACCGCAAAACCGAACCATTGAAAAACCGCACCAAACGGTTTTAAGAATGCAAAAACTGCACCATACGGTTTGCGGTTCGGTTTTTCCTTAAAACCGCACTATGCTCACCCCTAATTAAGACAACCGCAGAGAGAGAGAGAGAGAGAGAGAGAGAGAGAGAGAGAGAGAGAGAGAGAGAGAGAGAGAGAGAGAGAGAGAGAGAGAGAGAGAGAGAGAGAGAGAGAGAGAGAGAGAGAGAGAGAGAGAGAGAGAGAATGGGGTGTGGGCCCCATTTTATTATTAATAAAATATTAAACTAAATAGAAAAAAAAAACATAAAAAATATATTAAGAGGGTAATTAGTCATTTCAATTTACAAACTAGTCTGAAAAGACCACGAAACCAAAAAAATCATGGTTTAGATTAAAACCCAAAAAAATACATACTACGAAGACCATTTTTACAGTTTTGTCTATAAACTAAATACCACTAATTACAAATATATATCTTGCTCAAATCATACAAGAAAGCTTTAGAAGGTTAACAAAGACATAAAAAGGAACTTGGAATAAAATATACGAGGAAGGTGAAAGGCAAGGAGAAATGGCAGGATGGTGCACAAAATCAGAATTAAATTTATGAATTGTCGAATTAAAATTAAAATATGTAATATTATATTCTAGAAAAACATTTAAATAATATTTTCAAAGATACTGCATTTTGGGTGTGCTTAACACGAGGGGACCAACATAGCCAGCTGCCCCCCAAACCTTGTGATGAAACGGCATCGTTTCATTCTCTACGTATTAAAAATTAGAAACAGAGTTTCGTCGAAACTAATGAATACGCGAATCCAACGCTGGCTGTACCCGTGCTGTCTTCCGATGGCTTTTCTTCCCCTTCCGGGAACCTCTATACACCCATCGTCCACCTTCCTCACCTATTTATTTAACCACCTCTCTCTAAATCTCCTCATCGATCTCAAATCAAAATATTGAAATCAACCCAATTCGCTAATCAATTTCTCATTATCTCGATGGCAACCAGCAACCAATCTCAATCTCAATCTCAATTCCAAGATTTCTTGCCTGTAATGGCGGATAAACTGGGCGGCGATGGTTTAATTGAAGAACTATGCAATGGGTTTCAGTTGCTGATGGATCGTGAAAAGGGTGTGATCACTTTCGATAGTCTGAAGAAGAATTCTTCCCTTTTAGGTCTTCAAGATTTGTCAGATGCTGATCTTTTGAGCATGTTGAGAGAAGGCGATTTCGATGGTGATGGTGCGCTTAGTCAGATGGAATTTTGTGTTCTTATGTTTAGATTAAGTCCTGATTTGATGCAGCAATCTGAGTTTTTGTTAGAAGAAGCTTTGGAACAGGAGTTCAATAATTTCCAACATTGAATTGTAAAACTTTACATTTTAGTTGTTGCTTGTTTCTTTACAAAAATTATAAATCTTGGAGTTTGTTGATAAGTGATATATAGTTATATATGATATCTTCATCCTATATTGAATTGACCATTGTTGAATATGATAGTCGAGTTTTTATCGGGTTAAGAGTTAACTCAGCTCGAATTTACATTGAAACAAAACAAGCACAAAATGTAATATAAGTTCAGATATCGAACATTTGAACATGTATCACAAAATTACCATCGATCTTACTCTCATCAAAGAATTTCATAATTCCCGTTTCAAAACACTCCTAAAAGAAATCTCCCTATGGTGACCATTGTGCATTATGAAATACCAACCAAATGTTACATGTTTAAGGTTTTATTTCTCAATTTTGACCATAGACAACCCCCTTTTGAAAATCTATTATACAACGAATTGGTTCAAACAAAGTAAATTCTCTTTTTTTAATCTTCTGTATTCACATATATCAAACTTCGAATATTTCGTATATTTAAGAATTTTGGAACCTTAAATATAGTTAGGAAAACTTGAAGACATCAATTTATAAATTTTGTTAAATACATGTTAAATAGGGTACATGGTTAATAAGAAGGAGGTCGAAATGAATTTAGAGATGTGTAATTTACGAATGTGAGATTGAGATTGTAATCTAGTTTTATGTTATAAACCTTTCAATCTTGTGTTCTTATTTTTCTGCATATCAATACTCTTTCAATTGGTATCAGATCAATTTGCCAATCATGATTGGATCATCGGATCCAAGTACGTCCGTAATAAAAGAGGGTTCGTCATTTTCATTCCATGTTCTGATGTTGTCTGCAACAAATTACAATGTGTGGCCAATTTCTCAATTTTTCTGTATATCAATAGTCTTTCAATTGGTATCAGAGCAATCTGTCAATCGTGACTGGACCGTCGGATCCAGGTACGTCCGAAACAAAGGAGAGTTCGTTCTTTTCAATCCATGTTCCGATGTTGTTTGCAACAAATTACATTGTGTGGGCAATTCTCATGATGTTGATCTTAAACTTTTATCAAGTTTGGCATGTCATTGATCCAGGAGCGAATGACCCAAAGAAGAACAACATCGTTCTGGCAGTACTTTACCAAGCGATTCCCGAATACCTTATCTTGCAAGTAGGAGCAATAAGCACGGAAAAAGAAATATGGGATGCCATAAAACTTACCTCCTTAGCGCAGATAGGGTGAGAGAAGCATGTCTACAAACTCTTATTACCGAGTTTTATAATTTGAAGACTAAGGAATCTAGTACAATCGACGAGTTTGCAAGTCAACTATCCGGCATCTAATCGAAATCTATTTCTCTTGACAAAACAATCAACAAAAGTAACTTGTTAAGAATTTTCTTACAAGTTTACCAAGAACATTCATCCATATTGTGGCTTCCATTGAACAAGTTTTAGACCTAAAAACAATTGGGTTCGAAGATTGTAACGACCCAAAAATCAAGGGTAAAAATTTCATTTTCGTTATAGTCAAAACAAAAATATCATTTAATCCAAACAATCCAAAAACGTTGCTAATTAAAAACATTTATCAGAGTTCATCCCAAAATCACATATTGCGGAAAACATAGGTGTGCCCTGCGATCAAGTTGGGCCCTTCCTTTCCAAACCGATGATACCTGAAACCATAAACAAAACTGTAAGCATAAAGCTTAGTAGTTCCCTAGAGCATACCCCACACAATCCACTTAACCTCATAATCCATATCAGCTATAACAGCTATATAAATCATATCAATCACATAAGTTATATAAGCCATGCATAGGATGCCGTGGAAACCCTCTATGGTCTTAACGCGCATAATCACATAAATCGTATCCACTACACAAATCATGCATATAACATATAGGGATGCCCTCGAAAGCCTCTAGGGTCTTACCCTGGGTGCCATGGAAACCCTCCAGGGTCTTAGCCCACTGTCATGGGAATTCCCATATGGTCTTCACTAACTACCAATCAAACCATACATACATACATATAAGCTAAACATGCAAACATATAAGGATGCCCTGGAAACCCTCCAAGGTCTTACACTGGGTGCCATGGGAACCCCCACATAGTCTTAGCCTAATGCCATGGGAACCTCACATGTTCTTAACTAAGGATGCCATGGAAAACCTCCAAGGTCTTAAACTCTAGTGCCTCGGGAACCCCCCGAGGTCGTTACCTAGGATTTCGTGGAAAACCTCCAATGTCTTACACCTAAGTGCCTTGGGAACCACTCGAGATCTTTACCTAGGATGTCGTAGAAACCCTCCAACGTCGTACACCTAAGTGCCCGGGAAGCCCCCGAGGTCTTCCATGCAAGTATCACAAAGACAACTAGTATATCACATACCACACAATCAATTAGCATACCACATAGTACAAAATCAACTAGCATATCACATAATACATAATAGGATGACCTTGGTGCCTTCGACCCATTGGTATGGTGAGGAGACTGACCTCAGACTGCTGAAGTGTAGCATATAAGACTCTAGCTATTGGTTGACATGTTCCCAAACAGTAAACATCAAAACGACACCCAATTAATAATTAGGTTCCAATACGTAACCATAAGTCCATGCTTGGGGTAAAAAGACTACTTCACCCCTAACTTAGCTTTATTCAAGTCCAAGGCCCAATCCAAAGGCCCAAAAGTCAAACTATGAACCAAAGCCCAATATATAACCCAATGTCTCATAATCATCAAGGTCCAATTATGGTCCACCTATGGCCCAATTTTCCAAATTGGGCCCAAGACTTTCAAATGGGCCTTATCCTAAAGCCTAATAATTTCCTTAGTCCATAAACATGTTTCCATTTGGCCCACGAAGGCCCATAGCAATCCAATCCAAGAAATGGCCCAATAAGAACCCAAACCCAGTTAGATTTTTTAACATAAAATGACGATTAGGGTTAAGTGTTACTACTTAACCCATTAAGCACTTAATCCATTAAGTCCAAACATACAATGAAATCGGGCTTGAGTCATAACTTCACTCCAATAGTCCAAAATGCAAGTCGCGATAAGTCCAAATTAAAATCTTCAAGATTAGGGTTTTCTAAAGCCTAATTAGGTTTTCCAACCCAAAGCACGCCAATTAGGCCCAAAAGCTAATTCTTTTGATCAATTAGGGTTTCATTAGGGCAACTAGGTTTCCTAAGTCGGGCACCACCCACTACCACCTCAGGTAGTGGTGGTCAACGACGGCTCACAATGGCGGCCACCACCTCACGGTGGTGTTTATGGTTCTAGTCTAATTATTTCCAAGCATCCCAAAAGCATGATAAATACAAGCAAAAGCACATTGCCACCTAACGCGGCGGGCGGTGGCGGCGGAAGGCGACAACTACCACCTAACGGTGGTGGTTATGAGTTTTCTTTGATTATTCTTTCACCGATTACAACATACAACACAAAATCCCAAATAAACATGCACAAACAAACACACACACACACACACTAAGATAAACACACACACACACACAGCCACCCTTGTGGTGGCCGATGGTGGTACATGGTGACAGCCACCACCTCACTGTGGTGGTGGTGGCTTTTCCCAAGAATCCCAGCTAAATATTTACAAGATTAAACTCATCAAAACACTCATACACACACCAAAACATGCACATAACCACCCCCTATGGTGGCTGGCAGCAGAAAAAGACGTGATAGAAATAGCGGCCACCATGGCTGGCTGCCATGGTGGTTCTTCTTTGATACCACTTGTAAGTCACTAAATTCAGATCTGTCAAAGTATCAATGCAATCGTTTGATTTAATCCGGAATCTTAATCAAACAATGATATGAAACTATCAATTAGATATATTAAGAACACATTTCAATAACATGAATGCACACAATTCTATTGAATAACTATCAAGTACACTCAATCACACTTCACCCATGAATCACTAGTAATCACCAAAAACGCATTCTCACTAATAAAACCGAATGACTAACTCTCTAATTGACCGAATCTCTTCACGGCTATAAATAACACATTATATACTAATACCTAATTACTAAAACCAAGCTCAACCGAAAACATCATTAAGCCCATGTGATTTCGGTCCAAGTACCACCAAGATCATAGTGATTTTGGTCCTAAACCGAGAACTCTATAAGCCTTAAGAAGCAAAGTATAAACCACAAATTTATTTCCTAACATCATTTGGGCATAAGTTGTTTTATAACTATCCTAGTAATCACGACGTGGTCATCACTAGGCCATGTTGTGTCGTTCCTTATTGTCGCGATCTCAAATTTTTTATACTCCATCCCACGATGTGACCATACTATAGTGCATTATTTTGAAGATTTTTACACCAGATTTTCGAAGGAAAATTTTTTGGTGTTATTTATATGCCGTATTCACGAGAGGCATCAAGAGTCTAGTTCTACAACATTATCGAGATATTCAATCTTTTCCACCATAATCAAATTCGATCTCGCCACTACTACCTTATGGGAGTCTATTCTTTTTTCTCCATTTTATTTTCTTTTATGTGGTTTAATTGTTTTATGCATACAATGAGGGCATTGTATAAACAAATGTGGGGTAGGGGTTGAAAAAGGATTTCAAGCAATTTTTATTTATTTATTTTTAAATTTGAAAAATTGATTTATTTAAATTTTTTTAAAGTTTTGCTTTGTGAACATCTAGACCTAATAAAATGGTATAGGAGATTGATTTATATTTATCTCATGGGTCCTTTTTGTTAAAATAAAGCGAGTCAATATTCCAAGTTTATCTATTTAGTTTTCTACAATGTTGAGTCTAGTTATATATTAAAAATAAGTAAAAGTTCAGGAGTGGGAGCAATCTGTGGCCTTTGAAACTCGATGAGTACACCCCCCGGGGGGGGGGGGGATATTCTATGTATCTATCCACCTATTTATTAAAGCTTTGATGTATTGGAAGAAATATCAATTAAAGGGGTTTCATAGAAAGCCATGAGTTCTATTAGTGGCCTATGGATTTCTGAATATTCTAATGATTTTTTTTAGAAAGTCACGAACTATAATATTAGCAATAAAGTTAAAATGTAAAGTTATTTTCTTGTTTATTTATGATAGTTAAAAGTTGAAGTACTGATAAAAGATAAAGAATAGAAAAAGTTGCAAAAAAAGTGAAAAAGAGAAAAGCTCCACAAAAATATGAAGTTAAATAAAATTGTAGCTATATTTTTTTGGATAGTTATATTATATATTATTTTTCATTTTAAGTTGATTCATTTCAAATTTGGAAATAACTTATGAAACGAAAGGGGATAAATAAAAGGTAAAGTTGGTATGAATGTCAAAAATAAATGTTGTTCAAAATGAGTGAGAAGTGTTTATGAGTATTGTCACTATTTAGGATTAGAAAGTGCTTAGGAATCACTAGACACAAATATATGCATTGAGGTGAAATATAATGAATAAATTCAATTTTGATTGTCTTGTGTGATGTTGGTAACTAATATTTTGATGTGTTGGTATAATAATACTAAAATCACGTTTTGCTTGAGGGAAAGTAAAAGACAAGTGTGATGTATTTTGATATTGTCATGTTTATACACATATTTATGCTTTACTTTAATATATTTAAGCTATATTTTGGTAAAATTTAAAGATATATGGTAATTATAATGTTAAATTCTATTTGTAGAAAAAAGGACATTCTCGAGGAAAATGAGCTCAAACTGAACAAAGCTAGATACTTGGAGGACTGGAGCTGAAAATAGAGAAAAAAAACAAGAAGAAGTGGTGCAAAATACATGCCACGACATGACAATCTCATGTCTACGACATGACCACCTTTCCTGACATTGAAGCTTCTAAGACTTGGGGCATACACATTTTTAGAAAGGGTCACTACATGGAGGTCTAGTTCCAAAGATGTGGTGACCAATTTTTTGCAACTATATAAGTCGATCTTTGGGTCAAAATTCAGGGGGGTGGCTAGAGGATTAAGCTAAGGCTATGACTAGAACTCGCTGGAGAACCCTTGGAAGATCATAATTCATTTGGAGTTCAAGCTTTGAAGAAATTTAGAAGAACAAACACATTCAATCATTTGGTTTGATAGTTTTTACCATGTCCAATCTAGTTAACTTCGATTTTTGTGACAACCCGAAATTTCCATTCTGTACAAACCATATCAAGTCAATAGAAGTTAGAACAGTTACAGTTAAGTTCCATACTTTTGGGTATAAGTTTGACAGTTTTTCAGGATTTACACTTAAGGAGATATCAGGAGAGTGGATGCACTAGGGTTTTGTGCAACACTGTTATTCCAAAACTCTATGATATTAGAGTTCATTTTGGGAATAAAATATTTTCTACCAAAAATCCCAGGACTATATATAGAAATCTGAGCCATATTTATTCGTTAGTTACAATTCCAACTAGAGAAAAGCCATTTTTCTCTCACGGATCTTCGGGTTTTCATCCCAAATCGTGAGTACTTCTATCTAGTTGTAATATATAGCTTAGATTGTGCCTAATAACATCAAAGTCGGATCAAAACCCCAAGATTTGAGAGTTTACCGCCCAAGAACACTTGGAGAGTAAACTCTTTTATAAGGGCCAAAGTGTGCCCAATGTCCCTCCAAACCTTGGAAATGAACCTTGAGACTACCCATAACTGGTTTAGACATCCAAAACATTAAGAATCAAGGGTTGAAAGTGAGTTCACGGCCAAGGAAGTTCTTGGGCCGTGAACTCCATTTTTTGGTGCCAAAACATCCCAAAAGCCTTCCTTAAGCCAAGAGACTAGTTTAGACATGTACCCTAATGAGTTTAGGACTAGCAAACACCCTTAGAACACCAAGAGTAAGGTGTTCACGGCCCAAGAAGTCCCAGGGCCGTGAACTCCAAATAATAGTGCCAAATTGTGCTATAAACTCTTCTAAAGCCTTGTACACTAGCCTAGTTTAGTTCCTAGTTAAATTAGGGACTTGAAAACACCAAAAAACCCATCCAAGGGAGATTACGGCCGTAATCTCCATAGGATTTGGTCCCAGGGCAGTGAACTCCCAAAAGGAGTTATATAATGCCCTAAACTCTTCCAAAGACCAAGCCCTTAAGTAGAATTGCTTCTTAGGGTCTTATAGAGCCTCAAACATCAATTGGCCAAGTAAGTATGAGCTTACAGCTGTAAACTCAAGATTTTATGACCGTAAACTCATTAATTGGTGACATTAGGGCTGTGAACTCCATTAGGGAGTTTCCCTTGATCCCTACACACAATCGCTTTTCCCTACAAACACTTAGATGCAATCCTAGAGGCTAATAACACTTGATAAAGGTGTTTAGCATGTCCTAGGGTGTCTTGACTTGTTTATTAGTTATTTATAGACTAATTTGTTACATATATGTGATATTATATGTTAACTAGGATCATAGAGTGTGTTCAAGACTTCACTTGACACCTAGCAATCCTACCTCTTCGGTTCATCCGTATCACCCACAACAGGTGAGTTCATACCCCTTAATCAATGTTTTAAATGTTTTTAAATGTTTTATTAGGGGGGGGGGATACAAGTAGAATCATGCTAGTTATTATATCCAATCACATGTGATTAATAAGCAGCATTCAAATGATTTACTATACATTAGCTGTTTTACCAAACAGTTGTTATTCAAAGGATTTTCATATACGTTTTATATGTTTAAAACTCCTGATTTAATTGTTCGTTATACACTGTATGTTTCAATCCAAACTCATTTAAAATTGTGTTTCAAACAAATGTTTCTTTGTATTTAAAACTATTTTGTTAGATAAATACCTCCAACCCGTTTTATAGATTGACATCAAGTCGATCTTTTCTTAGATAGTAATCTTGTTCAAAAGGTTTTACAAAACTTATTTTATGCTTTTATAATATAAATTGCATGCCTATATATGTATAGTTATATAAGAAATGTTTAAAATACTTAGGAAGGCTATCCACCCTGTTTCCTTTTCGCGCTTGAGATGTGGTCTGGTGGGATATCGGGTACCCGTCCGAAGGTCGTTTAAATATTAGTTACATATCATGTGTACATATATAGTCATAAAGGTTCTTCCAGTTCATTCAATACCCTTAGGTAGCAAGGGTATACATCCATGTTCATACGTACCAGTTACATTACTAGTAAGCTACCATAGAGGTAGTTCAGGAAAATACTAGAACTATTACTAGTACATGATATCATACAATGAGTCAGTTCATTCATGATTCAATACTTGCTAGATAGAGCTAGCACACACAGTACGTTACTATACATGATAGATAGAGAGAGAACATACATTACAGCTAGTACACACAGTACATTACTATACATGCTAGATAGAGAGAACATACATTACAGCTAGCACACACAGTACATTACTATACATGCTAGATAGAGAGAACATACATTACAGCTAGCACAGACAGAACATTTCAGTACATACAGGCTAGACAGAGAAAGATTTCACTTTCAGTTAGCACATTCATTACATATACATTTATGCAGTTATGTGAACCATTGGGCGGGTCATGACACTTCCTGCCATGACCGCTCTTGTATCCCGAATCTCCTTAATTGGGGAGCGTATGAGTTTGCGTATAGATCTATACTGGATTGACTATCCTACATCGTGCTGCTCGCTACAGTGGGACTTGCAAGTCTATGGGTGCCAAATGTTATTTCTTACAGTGTCTTACATCGTCGTTTTACTAGAGTTGGTAGCAGGATACAGGTCGATCACATGTTATATTGAAAACCTTTTTGTTTTAAGGTAGTTAGTACAGTGGTAGTCACTTATTAGAAATACTACATTACTTTCAAGATTTCAATAGACTTAAGGTAGTTAGTACGGTTGTAGTTATTTGATACTACACCATAGTACTATTTCATTTTCCCATTACATTCACTTCGTGAACCTTCACACGATGCACGGTAATGTAGAAACTATATTTTTGGTTAATGATATTCAGATTTGGGAAAATACACTCTCTTACAAGAGATACACACATGGATACTAGATGCTTTGGTAGAAGGATACAGTTAGTAGGAAACATAGGGTTTTATAGGATGTTCATTTACATACAAATACTTACAGTTCATTCGTACAAATACTTACATTTCAAATACATACAAGTACTTACATACAAATTAAGACACTAAAATGCTTATGATCTCACCAGCTTTAAAGCTGATACTCGCTTTCAAAATAACTTGTATCCTTAGGTCAACCATAGATAGGTACCGGTGCAAGGTTTAGAGAAGATGGTGCTCGTTCAAGACTCATCTTTCATTTTGATTTATACTTTAGTGTCTATTATAATTTGACAGAACACACTTGTATTAAAATTATATTATTAATGCAATGGGTGATGTTGTTGCTTGTTTACTACTTTTCATTGTTGTGATATTGTACATGATGTCCTCCGCCCCAGTATGTTTCCGCCGTTCAATGGTCTTGGGGTGTGACAATTTTATGCTTATTTTTGTTTTAATCATGGGTTAATCACCCTATACTTCTATTAGAGATGATGAACCCTAAACTTATGTGTTGATTTCGAGTTTATGGATCTTTTATGTTGATTTTACCAATGATTGATAAATCACAATCCTTTCATGCTGAAGTTCTAACTTATATTACTTATTATACATTTTTGTGTCGTAGATGATCACTCTATCTGCATGAATTTGTTGTCTAGTTGTTTATGAACATTGATGTAACACCCGCAAATTTGGGCTAGTCAATTTAAGATATAATAAGAGTTAAATTAAAATGACTTTTTGATAGAATATTATTTAGAATAAATAATCTTAACCAAAGTTATAGTATATGTAACAATGATTCCGTACATATAGAAAACGTGGAAATCCGACTTCGTATGAAGAAGTTATGCTTCTTTGAAGTCTCACTATTAAACCAACATGACTCTACGTATCGAAGGAAATGAATTTTTGATAAATTACTTTTTAGTCTTAGAAGTCATTAAATCGAGAGCGTACATACAAAGAACGTCTGAATCAAACTTCGTGTGAGAAAGTTATGATTTTTAGAAGCTTCAGCGCAATAGTATGCGACACAGAAACGAAAATTAAAATCGGTCTATCGATAGGGAAAAAATCTAAACGAAAGTTGAAGATCTCATTAACACCTATCTGTCAATATAAAGACAATCGAGAGCGGAAAACATATGAGATATTTATGAATTTTTAACGGAACTTTAACAATCTAAGCTCGTTAAAAATATAACTCTAAAAATATAGTCAAAACTAGCCGAAGACGTATAAATGAAAGTTATAGATCTCATCGATAGCTATGGGTGGATAAAAAGAACGTCAAAATGGAGTTCTTATGAATAAGATTTAAAAATGACTTTTTGCATCCTTGTTATGCATTGCGTTGCATTTTATTACATAGGGCGTAACCCCTCTTAAAATGCTATAAATAAGATGAAAAATCCATTTATTTTCCTTACAACTTTCTTGTTTAACCTTTCATTCTCACACAAATTTTCCACCATTCTTGAGGGCCAAGATTAGAGGTTAGTATTAAGGATCTGGAGCGCTAGATAGCCCGATTAAATAGAGCTTTCAATTCAGAGTTCTGTCCACATAATTCCCGGTTTTCGCTAAAACCTCTATAAGTTAAAGTACGCTCTTTTGCTTTCGGTATAACTTATATTTATAGTCATAAGTTGTTATTATGAATCTATAAATATGATTTATTAGTAATTCTATGCCATTATACTGATTGATCTACTTATAGAAGATATGTCTAGAATGGTCATGCTGGCTTTGTTATTGGTTTCAGAAAAGCTATTATGCCGAAATGATGTTGCATCCGAACTGTCCTACTTGACTGATCCTTACTTGATAAATATTGATGTAGGAATTGAGATTAGTGAGGAATCTAGATTCCCTTTAGTCGCTTGGAATATAAGACTAATACTTAGTGGTATTCGTACCTAGGTCATGTCAGAGGATAAGATAAAGTACCAAGGTGAAATTTTGCCCAAATTCCAACGCATCCACTTTTATCAAGTGTGTGCAGTTTCCCTTTCATGTACACGATTATAATACATGTATTGATTTAAGTAATAAATACCAGTTAGAAAGTATATATGAGTTATATGCTTATTGCCTAGTTTATGTGTCACACCCCCAAACCAGAACGGCGGAAACGTTCAGGGGCGGAGGACGTCATATTCAGTATCATAACAGTTCATAGAAAGGAAAGTACACACCACCATATATATTAAAGTTTCCAAGATGTTTACATAATTGTATTCATTACATGTTCAAAAGATAAATACATAAACATCATTCAAAAGAAGTAATTAACGCCAGCACGTTAATCCCAAAAGTTGATTTCCAAATCTGCTTAGCGGTTCCCTAAGAATACAAGTTATTTCAAAGAAAAAGTGTCAACAATTAAGTTGGTGAGTTCATAAGTAGTTTAGAAAAATTGGATGCCATTCCAAAATGGGTGTATATTTTCCAGAAAACACAGCATTTCAAATGTAAAGAGTTGTGATTTGTTTTGTTGAAAGTGAATGTATTAAATCCAGAAAATCCCATATTTTCCCTAATGGTTGAGATACGAGTTGTTGTGTTTCCTAAGAAAAACCCTTATTTTCTTATAAAAGTATGAAATGCATATGAATGTTCGTGTTATAAGTTGTAAATAATTGCACCAGGAAAATCCCTTATTTTCCTAACATAAATGGTAGTCTCTAAGACCAAAACTTTGCAAGAAACCAACGTTCAAAAGTTGTGTCATAGTTTTATATAATAAAGCTATACGAAGATCGCATTTGTTAGATGAAGAATAGCTTTAATAGCTACTCGTTCATAAAAGCATAATACCATAATAATTGTATATCCGATGAGTTTTTTAACCATACTAAACATAATATGCCTGTAACGACGTTCTTCAGGCGTCGCAGCGTTATGACAACTGTCACCCCAAAAGACGGACTGTAGCTAATAGTCAGGGCGCGGGATCATGACTTCCTGTATAGATCTATACACATTTGACACGTTCTCCGAACGGGAGACTCTGGTTATAGACAGGACTTGCAGCATTACTTTCTAATAAAGAAAAGTAACGTTTGAAGATATACACGTCTCATGGATTCTCAACTAAGCCTGTATTAAAGTGATAGTTTTGTATGCAAAGTTTATCCTTTTTCACAATGTTTGACAAAACAAATTCATAAGCTTTTAGAATGTATAAAACGACTTAACAATGAAAGGTACTTTGAAATCATTATATACTTTGTATAAGTCTAATGCACACAAAGTATGACAATAGTTTTCCATAATAGAAATAAGTTCCAAGTGATTTATTCGATAAAATAAGTGAAGTGAAACTTTATAAAATACACGATAATAACCGTATGTTTACTTGTATCCCCCCCCCCCCCTTAAAAGAGTATAAAAGCATTTAAATGTATTTAAAGTGTGTTTGAAAGGGGTATGAACTCACTTGAAAGCTTGAAGATAGCAAGATGGAAAACCGGGCAGAGTTTCGTCTCGGGAAATGGATTTTCCTCGGAAATCTCGGGATTCCTCGGGAGTAAAATCGACCTTCGGGACTTGCACAAAATGACCAGGGCTTCGGGGTAGTGCGAGCACGGAAAACGAGGTAAAACGCAAGAAAAAGGAGAGAGAATGGGCCATTTTCCCGGGAACCCTCGCATGCTATTTATAGGGGGGCCTGAGAGGCCTCGTACGCGGGGCGTACGCTCGTACGCAGCGCGTACGCGTACGTCATGCGTGACCGAAGCCTCGACTGCCTCGGCCTCGGATGGGACGGCTCAGGCTGTCGGGTCGGATGGGACGGCGGGTCGGACTGGCAGGTCGGATGCCTCGCATAGGGCAACGTGGACGGTTTGAGGCCAAGTTCCTCGGGTACGCGGGTCGTACAGGGGTACGCAGCGCGTACCTCGGATGAGGACGCTGACTCCTCTTCGGATTATACCGAAGTTTTAATAAAAATTATATATAAATTATTTATCAAACTTCGAAAATTCATATCTCCTTCATACGAACTCCATTTTTGACGTTCTTTATATCCCCGCGAAGGTGAGACTACGATCTACAACTTTCATTTAGATTCCGTTGGCAAATTCTTGAATTATTTTTATTATTTATTTATTAAAATGACGTGATTAAGGAATTTCTTTAAAAATTCATAACTTATTCATACGATGTCCGATTTGAGCGTTCTTTTTATGCATGTTTGTAGTTTGACGATATCTACGACTTTCATTTAGACACCTAAGTTCGGAAAGTGTTTTATTGAAACTTTGCGTTTTTACGCAACTTCGTATTGCCGGTTTTTGTCGGAAAACTTAGAATGATCATAACTTGATCGTTATAACTCGGATTTTTGTGTTATTTATATGTTTGGAAACCTTAAGACGATACCTACTACATAGTGTACTCCAAATAGATTTTTTGAATACTTCATTTTTCGATGATATTCTAATTCCTTTCTCAAAGAGGTTACAGGACTTGATTTTTACTGACTTGAAATAACGGGTTGTTACATCATCCCCCCGTTAGAGGGAATTTCGTCCCGAAATTTTAATACAAAAGAAGAGTCTTAGGGGCTGGGGAAGAGATGTGGATACTTCTGTTGCATTTGATCTTCTCGTTCCCACGTGAACTCAGGTCCCCTCTTAGCATTCCATCGGACCTTTACTATTGGAATGCGACTCTGTTTAGTTCGTTTAACTTCCCTATCCATGATGTCGACGGGTTCTTCCACAAAGTTAAGATTTTCATTTAGTTCGATCTCATCGAGTGGAATTACAAGTGTTTCGTCGGACAAACACTTCTTCAGGTTTGATACGTGGAATACTGGATGTACTTTGTTAAGCTCTATTGGAAGTTGGAGTTTGTAGGCTACTGGACCAACCCTTGAAATGATTTCGAAGGGTCCAATGTACCTAGGATTTAGCTTCCCACGCTTTCCAAAGCGTATCATGCCCTTCCAGGGTGAGACCTTCAGTAGTACCCGATCGCCAATCTGAAATTTCAAGGGTTTACGTCTTTTGTCGGCATAGCTCTTTTGCCTATCCCTCGAGGATTTCAGTCGTTCTCGTATTTGCACGATCTTTTCAGTAGTTTCTCTGATGATCTCTGGACCAGTGAGGGTGCTATCAGGGACTAGACCTTTTGCTAGTTGTGTGTCGCCCACTTCCGTCCAGCACAGAGGTGATCTGCACTTACGGCCGTAAAGGGCTTCAAATGGAGCAGTATTGATACTAGTATGATAACTATTGTTATAAGAGAACTCAACCAAAGGTAAGTGAACATCCCATGCTTTACCAAAGTCGATCACACATGCTCGTAACATGTCTTCCAAGGTTTGGATCGTTTTTTCGCTCTGTCCGTCAGTTTGGGGGTGATAGGCTGTACTCATGTCCAATCTTGTTCCCATGGATTTTTGCAATGATTGCCAGAATCTAGACGTGAATCTGCTGTCTCTATCCGAGATGATAGACATTGGCACTCCATGGAGTCGTACGATCTCTTGGATGTAGATTCTCGATAGCTTTTCCATTTTATCAGTTTCCTTGATCGGTAGGAAATGAGTGGACTTGGTTAATCTATCGACGATTACCCAAATAGTATCTTGGCCACCCTGAGTTTTGGGCAGTTTCGTTATGAAGTCCATGGAAATCTGCTCCCATTTCCACTCAGGAATTTTAGGTTGTTGGAGTAGTCCTGAGGGTTTCTGGTGTTCTATTTTGATCTTGGCGCAAGTCAAACACTTGCTCACATATGTAGCGATCTCTGCTTTCATGTTTGGCCACCAGTAGAGTTGTTTGAGATCTTGATACATCTTGTCTGACCCGGGGTGTACGGAGTATGGAGTCTTGTGTGCCTCGCTCATAACTACCTCTCTTAGTCCACCAAACTTGGGCGTCCATATTCGGTTCATGAGGTAGCATGCTCCGTCACTCTTGATTTCTAAATTCTTGTCCATTCCCCTAAGGGTCTCACCTGTCACGTTTTCGGGTTTCAGGGCCTCTATTTGAGCTTCTTTGACTTGTGTCGACAGGTGCGAATGGATTGACATGGCTAATGACTTCACTCTTCGGCCAGAGTACTCCTTACGACTAAGGGCATCTGCCACGATGTTAGCCTTTCCTGGATGATAGTGAATCTCACATTCGTAGTCGTTGAGCAATTCGACCCAACATTGCTGTCTCATGTTCAACTCCTTCTGGTCGAAGATGTGTTGTAGGCTCTTGTGGTCTGTAAAGATAGTGCATTTGGTACCATATAGGTAGTGTCTCCAGATTTTAAGAGCGAAGACCACCGCCCCAAGTTCTAAATCATGAGTGGTGTAATTGACCTCATGCGTTTTCAGTTGTCGTGAGGCATATGCAATAACCTTTCCCCTCTACATTAGTACACAGCCCAGCCCTTGCTTCGAAGCGTCGCAATACACCACAAAATCTTCGGTCCCTTCTGGGAGAGAAAGGATGGGCGCACTGCAAAGGGCCTGTATCAAAGTCTGAAATGCAGCATCTTGCTTTTCTCCCCAATTGTAGGTCACACCTTTCTGGGTTAAGGCGGTAAGAGGCTTTGCAATGCTGGAGAAATTCTGGATGAACCTTCGGTAATAACCAGCAAGACCTAGAAATTGGCGAATTTCTGTTGGTGTAGTTGGCGTAGACCAATTTTTGATAGCCTTGATTTTTAATGGATCCACGTGGATTCCTTCCTTGCTGACCACGTGACCGAGGAAGTCCACCTTTCTAATCCAAAATTCACATTTTGAGAATTTTGCATACAGTCTCTCAGTCCGTAATGTCTCTAAAACTTGCCTCAGATGTTGACCATGATCTTCTTTATTCTTTGAATAAATGAGTATGTCGTCTATGAATACTATCACGAATTTATCCAAGAATGGACGACATACCCGATTCATTAGATCCATGAATACGGCCGGGGCATTGGTTAGTCCGAACGGCATCACTACGAACTCGTAATGTCCGTATCGTGTTCGAAAGGCCGTCTTGGGAATATCACTCTCCAGTACTCGCAGCTGGTGATATCCCGACCTCAGATCGATCTTGGAGAAGTAGTTGGCTCCTTGGAGTTGGTCGAATAAGTCATCGATTCGGGGTAGGGGGTATCGGTTCTTGATGGTAAGTTTGTTGAGTTCTCGATATTCGATGCACATTCTGAATGATCCATCCTTCTTTTTCACGAACAGTACGGGTGCTCCCCATGGCAAGAAGCTCGGCCTGATGAATCCTTTTTCAAGTAGTTCATTCAGTTGGCTGGATAACTCTTGCATCTCTGCCGGGGCTAATCGATAGGGTGCTTTGGCTACTGGGGTAGCTCCGGGAACCAGATCGATTCTGAACTCAACTTGTCTCGCGGGTGGTATTCCCGGAAGGTCCTCGGGAAAAACGTCGGGAAAATCGCGTACGTCGGGCACACTCTTGATGTCTTGGACTTCGCGTTTCACATCTACAACATGTGCCAAGAACGCGTGACACTCCTTGCGTAGGCATTTCCGAGCTTGGATACTTGAGATGATACGAAGAGTGGTACTGGGTTTGTCGCCTAAGACAATGAAAGTTTCGCCGGTTGGCAGATTAAGGCGAACGGCCTTATCGTAACATAGAATGTCCGCATGATGAGAACCCAGCCAATCCATGCCAACGATAACATCGAAACTCTTAATCGAGACTAGCATGAGGTTGATTGGAAAGGGATTATCGTTTAAAGTTAGGGTGCAGTTTAAGTATATCTCCTTAGTGCCTTCGGTTTTCCCGTTGGCCATTTCTACTATGAATGGTTCACTTAATGATTGTGGTATTGATTTTAGCAGGCCTTTAAAGTCGTGACTCACAAAACTCCTTTCCGCTCCACTATCAAACAAAATGCATGCATACGAGTTATCGAGAAGAAACGTACCCGTCACAACAGTAGGGTCCGCAATGGCTTCATCTTGTCCCATTGCGAAAACTCGGCCCCTTCCACCGGTATTCCGGTTGTTTGCCTTTGGGCAGTCCTTGCGGTAGTGCCCCGTGTCTCCGCACTCAAAGCAGGCGCGGCTTACCCCGGTATTAGTAGTGGGGACAGATGGTTGGGTTGGCTCTTTGCAATAGCGGGTTGTATGTCCCTTCTTATTACACTTGGTGCATTGAAGATCATGGCAAGGACCGTGGTGGTGGAAGCTGCATCAGTTGCACTTAGGAAGTTTCCCATTATATGAGCTTGTGGGGGCAGGGTTCACAGGTACAGTCATAGCGTGGGTCGCTATTACTTGTTGTTTCTTGGGGTTTTCCTGGAGAGTTTGTCCCCTCCTTTTGTTCCAAGGCCTACTCTGGCCCTGAGCCTCCCTAGGTGGATTTGCGGTTGTTGAAATGATACTGGGTTTTACTCCATGGTCGATGAGTCGCTGAGCCAGGCGTTTAGCGCTGTTGTAGGTAACAGGGCCGGAAGCTAGGACATGCCCTTGAATCTGGGGTGACAACCCCCAAATGTACCTTTCAACCTTCTTTGATTCTGGGTTGACCATGGTAGGGCACAGTGCAGCGAGGTCGTTGAACCTAGCTGTGTAGGTGACTAGGTCAGACCCAGTCATTTTCAGATTCCAGAGCTCCTGCTCAAGCTTTTGCACTTCGCCCCTTGGGCAGTATTCTTCCAGTAGTAGAACCTTTAGATCGTCCCAACTCATGGCGTTGGCGACAGTGAGCGTCACTGAATTCACATGGCTTTTCCACCAAGTGAGGGCTCGATCTACAAAAGTGCAAGCAGTGAACTTGACTTTGCTTGCTTCTAGGCATGAGCAGATCTCGAAGACCGTTTCGGTCTTCTCGAACCATTGCATTAGTGCGATGACTCCCCCAGTTCCATTAAAAGTTTTTGGCTTAGCGTTAGAGAACTCCTTGTAAGTACATTCTCTTCCTTGGCCATGACCAGTGCCATGATTTGGATGATTCGTGCTGCTTCCCGCCCCTCCATTTCCGTGGGAGTTTATTTGCGAGAAGGCTGCAGTTACTGCTGCTGTGATAGCAGCCTGGACCATGGCTGGATCATAAGTTGGTGGTGGTGTCGTGCCCGGCCTGGGCCTTAGGTTTGGACGAGGAGGCATCGCGCTGCCAAAAGAAAAAAAAAATGGAAAAATTTATAAGTTTTGGCAGTTCAGAGTTGAATGATATTGAGTTAACTTCTAATAGTTCTAAGAAGTTGGGTTTGACCGACACAATGTTTTGAGCTTGAAAGTAAAGTTTGAATAGATGTACCAATGAATTGAACGAATTGCGCATGATTAACAACAACAAGAAAAGGGTATACCCTTATATATATATATATATATATATATATATATATATATATATATATATATATATTAAACATATAGTTGTGTTACAGCTGGGTCTAGACAAAAGTTCTTGGCCTTTCTAAAGGCCTCCGATTACAGAACAATTTAAAGAAAATAATACTTTTATCCGAAGTCCTAATTTATAACAAAATTTGAGAGTCGGGCAAGTACTACTTGCGGCGCGCTTTGCGTTTGGAGCTCGACTCCGTGTCGGACTGCTTCGACTCCATGAGGCGTCTATCAAACGCAGCTTGTTGTTCTCTTAATTCTGCGAAGGCCGCATTTGCTTATGCTTGAAATGCTTCGGCGCGAATGTGGATGTCGTTCTGCAACAACTCTAGGCGGTTGATATCGGCCGTGTGGATTTGTACTTCCACATTGACCTCTCGGATTCGGTTGGCTTGCTCTCCGGATTGATAGCACTGGTTGGCGAGTTTGCCAACCATGACTGGAAGTGCTCGGTCGGTTGATCCCCCGCCTCTCACATCATAGAAGTCTTGGCACATGCCGTAGGGAGGGCATAAGCTTTGTTGTTGGCTCCAATGATGGAGGTGACTTCCCCACACTGGAGTGGGTCCTTGGAAATTCCTCACGTGGACGGGAGATTGTGGGATTGGTGGATTTATAATTTCTGGCTCCGAATCTGTGCCAGAGTCATCCCCTCCCTCCAACTCTATAGGCTCTTCGTCTTCTTCAGGATCTTCTTCGATCCACCCTCCATTACCTTGGTTGGGGTAGTAGGGGTCATTGGGGTGATGGAATCCCGCCATTTAGACTGTACGAGAATAGAGTTAAAAGTTTACTATAAGCTAGAGCACATGAAACTTACCCTTAAGTTTAATGGTTGACGGCACTCGAATACTCCCTCAGTATTCTTTAGCGATATGCTTTTGGTAAGTTTTAAATTTGTTGTCCATTGCAGACACTCCTTGGCATACGTTAGTCGGCTCTTGGACAAATATAGTTGATCAGGCTATATTCTTCCCAGTTCCGATTACATGTCCCAAGGCGTACCTGTACTGCACAACTTATTTATAATACTTCTAAAGTTATTTACTATAGAACTGTTATTAGTATAAAATGAGTGCATGCTTACCTTAAAACTAATTAGATTTACTTTCAAAAGTATGAATTTTCTCAGAGTGTTTTTGCCTAGTTGAGTTTATAGTTGTATATCAAAAATGGTCTTGATCTACTTAATTCACTATAAACAATGCTCTAATACCAATCTGTCACACCCCCAAACCAGAACGGCGGAAACGTTCGGGGGCGGAGGATGTCATATTCAGTATCATAACAGTTCATAGAAAGGAAAGTACACACCACCATATATATTAAAGTTTCCAAGATGTTTACATAATTGTATTCATTACATGTTCAAAAGATAAATACATAAACATCATTCAAAAGAAGTAATTAACGCCAGTGCGTTAATCCCAAAAGTTGATTTCCAAACCTGCTTAGCGGTTCCCTGAGAATACAAGTTATTTCAAAGAAAAAGTGTCAACAATTAAGTTGGTGAGTTCATAAGTAGTTTAGAAAAATTGGATGCCATTCCAAAATGGGTGTATATTTTCCAGAAAACGCAGCATTTCAAATGTAGAGAGTTGTGATTTGTTTTGTTGAAAGTGAATGTATTAAATCCAGAAAATCCCATATTTTCCCTAATGGTTGAGATACGAGTTGTTGTGTTTCCTAAGAAAAACCCTTATTTTCTTATAAAAGTATGAAATGCATATGAATGTTCGTGTTATAAGTTGTAAATAATTGCACCAGGAAAATCCCTTATTTTCCTAACATAAATGGCAGTCTCTAAGACCAAAACTTTGCAAGAAACCGACGTTCAAAAGTTGTGTCATAGTTTTATATAATAAAGCTATACGAAGATCGCATTTGTTAGATGAAGAATAGCTTTAATAGCTACTCGTTCATAAAAGCATAATACCATAATAATTGTATATCCAATGAGTTTTTTAACCATACTAAACATAATATGCCTGTAACGACGTTCTTCAGGCGTCGCAGCGTTATGACAACTGTCACCCCAAAAGACGGACTGTAGCTAACAGTCAGGGCGCGGGATCATGACTTCCCGTATAGATCTATACACATTTGACACGTTCTCCAAACGGGAGACTCTGGTTATAGACAGGACTTGCAGCATTACTTTCTAATAAAGAAAAGTAACGTTTGAAGATATACACGTCTCATGGATTCTCAACTAAGCCTGTATTAAAGTGATAGTTTTGTATGCAAAGTTTATCCTTTTTCACAATGTTTGACAAAGCAAAATCATAAGTTTTTAGAATGTATAAAACGACTTAACAATGAAAGGTACTTTGAAATCATTATATACTTTGTATAAGTCTAATGCACACAAAGTATGACAATAGTTTTCCATAATAGAAATAAGTTCCAAGTGATTTATTCGATAAAACAAGTGAAGTGAAACTTTATAAAATACACGATAATAACCGTATGTTTACTTGTATTCCCCCCCTAAAAGAGTATAAAAGCATTTAAATGTATTTAAAGTGTGTTTGAAAGGGGTATGAACTCACTTGAAAGCTTGAAGATAGCAAGATGGAAAACCGGGCAGAGTTTCGTCTCGGGAAATGGATTTTCCTCGAAAATCTCGGGATTCCTCGGGAGTAAAATTGACCTTTGGGACTTGCACAAAATGACCAGGGCTTCGGGGTAGTGCGAGCACGGAAAACGAGGTAAAACGCAAGAAAAAGGAGAGAGAATGGGCCATTTTCCCGGGAACCCTCACATGTTATTTATAGGGGGCCTGAGAGGCCTCGTACGCGGGGCGTACGCTCGTACGCAGCGCGTACGCGTACGTCATGCGTGACCGAAGCCTCGACTGCCTCGGCCTCGGATGGGACGGCTCAGGTTGTCGGGTCGGATGGGACGGCGGGTCGGATGCCTCGCATAGGGCGACGTGGACGGTTTGAGGCCAAGTTCCTCGGGTACGCGGGGCGTACAGGGGTACGCAGCGCGTACCTCGGATGAGGACGCTGACTCCTCTTCGGATTATACCGAAGTTTTAATAAAAATTATATATAAATTATTTATCAAACTTCGAAAATTCATATCTCCTTCATACGAACTCCGTTTTTGACGTTCTTTATATCCCCGCGAAGGTGAGACTACGATCTACAACTTTCATTTAGATTCCGTTGGCAAATTCCGGAATTATTTTTATTATTAATTTATTAAAATGACGTGATTAAGGAATTTCTTTAAAAATTCATAACTTATTCATACGATGTCCGATTTGAGCGTTCTTTTTATGCATGTTTGTAGTTTAACGATATCTACGACTTTCATTTAGACACCTAAGGTCGGAAAGTGTTTTATTGAAAGTTTGCGTTTTTACGCAACTTCGTATTGCCAGTTTTTGTCGGAAAACTTAGAATGATCATAACTTCTTCGTTATAACTCGGATTTTTGTGTTATTTATATGTTTGGAAACCTTAACACGATACCTAGTACATAGTGTACTCCAAATAGAGTTTTTGAATACTTCATTTTTCGATGATATTCTAATTCCTTTCTCAAAGAGGTTACAGGACTCGATTTTTACTGACTTGAAATAACGGGTTGTTACATTATGTGTTTGAAATGTATTTGAGGATATATTATATGCGACCAAGAGATATATATATATATATATATATATTTGTTATGACATGATAATAAAAGATATATATTTGTTATGACATGATAATAATAATAATAATAATAATAATAGAAATGTTATTAGAGAGAAGAAGAAAAGAATATTAATACCTAAATACTGTGCGCTAAATATTTACACCAAGATAAGATAGTGTTGTATAGATAGAGTTGGTATTGGGAGTTTAGTAGTTATGCTCGTTAATAAAGATAAAACTTATTATAGATACCTAGTTCAATTAAGTTTGATATCGAGTAGTCTCATTCGGGATAAATATGTGTGTAAGTTAGGAACGGAGAGTAGAGTTCTGTTCCTTGACACTTTCAGGTGTTGATGGTACAAAATACCTACGAGAGTACATATCGTATTACTTCTTAGATGACCAAAAATGGTAGTGCAGATCAAGAAACTATAATGGTATGTTTGCTTATTATTTTGGGTGACCAAAAATAGTGGGACCAGATCAAGCAACTGTAATGGTATGTCTACTTATTCTATTGTGTGACCAGAAATAGTGGGCCCAGATAAAAAAACGGTGATGTTATGTCTGCTTATTCCGTTGGGAGACCAGAAATGGTATTGTGTGACCAGAAATAGTGGGCCCAGATAAAAAAACGGTGATGTTATGTCTACTTATTCCGTTGGGAGACCAGAAATGGTAGGCCCAGATCATACAATTGTAAATATATGTCTGGTCATCTTTTAGATTACAAACACTTGATTATTCAAAATGATTCATCAGGCGGGATAACCCTTCTTGATAATCGTACACTAGGATATGTGAGGATCGATGAAGGTAGGTATGTTTAGGTATGAGGGTTTATAAATATCCAAGTCGGAGGCACATCTATATATTATTTGGTAACGGTTGGTCTTGTGAAACTGATATATATATATATATATATATATATATATATATATATATATATATATATATATATATATATATATCACTACTAGAAAAACAACCTTTTACGATGCTCATTGCGCGTCGTAAAACGCTCAGACGACGCACGACGCGCAAATGCGCGTCAAGGAAGGCCCTGTCATAAAGAGGGACGATGCGCTTTTGCGCGTCGTCTATAGACGACGCGCATTTACGACACACAATGCGTATCAAGGAAGGCCCTGTCATAAAAGAAGACGACACGCATTTACATGTGGTAACCTTACGACGCGCGTGTTTATGACACGCATTGCGTATCAAGGAAGCCCCTGTCAAGAAAGGTCATGTCATAAATGAAGATGACACACATTTTTGCGTATCGTAATTTTATATGTTTTAAAAAAATATTTTTTCTAGATTTACTAATTTTTGAATTAAATTTTCATTTAATGTCTCTTAATAAATAAAATATCATATACAAAAATAAAATTCATTGCACAAAATATAATGTCATACAAATAATCGTTCCATGGAAAGATAAAACAAATCAATAAAAGTTATAACGGAAATTTACAAACTAATTAGATACAAGAAATATGAAAAACTTGAAATCTCTAAGATTAATAATTCTAGCAGAAGCTTCACGTGAGATACATACAGTTGGACCAGTAAGCATGGATGTTCCCGAATCCACAATAGCAGCAGAAGAACACGTACGTGATATCTTTTGCAAGAAGGTGCCTGTCCAAAACTACTGTTGAAGGTTGCCATGATAGCTGTTAAGATTTAAGCATAAAAAGAAACCAATCAGTGACTATAATAAGCTAGAAAACAAGCAACTAATAAACAAAATAAGCAACTAATTAAATCAAACTATGACTATGTATTGTTCATACAAGAAAAAGAAGGAAAAAAATGTTGATTTATTGTTGTTCATACAACACTCTCCAGACAACACTTAATTGAAGAAAAGAATAAGGCTAAACTTACAAAGAAAAAGAATTCAGGAAGAAGACAAGTTTGAAAGCATACAAAATAACATTTAGCCAAGCAAGTGTGATCTACTAGTAAACTTGAAAACGCAAAATTCTGAGTAAATGACCTAAATACCCTCAGAATCATTAATCATAATAACAAGTAACAGACCTTGTAGGAGGCAATGCAGAGGTCTGGCCAGATGGCATAGCATGATAAGCACCATCCATTGTGATATAAGGTGAAGCAGCCAAAAGCCCCAGCAGCACCAGCCAAAATAGGTAACCTACAACAAAATTTCACAATTTTAACCATTTAATCACCTAACTATTATTATCTTAAATATTTATTTACTTATATATATTTAAAGTACCATGTCATTTATGAATTCCCCATTCCATTGGGCTGAGTAACGTAGCCAGGGAACGCCATGCCAACAGCAGGAACTCCAAGCCCACCAGGATGCTGCTCCGCAAATTGCACAACTGCAAATTTAATAACAGATTAGACACCATAAAAAGTTAACATTTTTTAATGACCAAATAGCCCTTGGGTTTACCTGGCAAAAATGTTGGAGCACCAGGGAAATTTTGATCGCATGGATCCCAAAACATACATACACGATATGACAGATATGATAATATTGGATTAATAAAATATTTAAGAAAACGGAAGGGCAAATTTGTAAATTGTAATTGAACCTTCTTTGTGGATTTAGCTTTGTTCTCGACTCCTAAAGTTTCAGTGGCGGTGCCTCTTGTTTGGCGCCATATACAAGCTTCATCTAGCGGCTACACAAGCCCTGTTTGTTTCATAACAACACACCATGCTTTTACCTAATATTTATTTTACTAAAGAAAAATAGATACAATGGTGAAGTGAAAGAGCATGTAGATAGAGACAATTAATTAATTACTGGGTAACAAGCTGAAATGTTGAATATAATCCATGGGAAGTCCCAAGACACCAAAACCACTGTCACATCGGTAGAGCACATGATCAAAAGATTCTCCAAGAAAATAAATCGGCTTATTTGGGGACAAATTTTGATCAATCTTTACACTTTCCTCCACAATTTTAATCAACCCTTCATGCAAATATAATGGTAAGATGGTCATTTACTCTCTCATTTGGTTCCTTGAAGTTTTAACATAATATAAATACAAGAGAAGATGATAACCATCAAATGGTGTTCGATCATGAGAAGGAATATGCAAGCATTGAACATGAAAAACCATGTCATTGTATAAAATTTAAGCAAACATACTCCTATTAAAGATTCTATAAAAAAAAATTTATAAGAAAGAATGTTCAAAGAGAAGATGAAGATCAAATTCAACTCACTTTTCAAGAGGTTTCTCAGGTACAACAAGGCCAATTCCAGTTCCTTCCAACCGTACACAAAGTATCACATCCAATTAGTAAGTAAATATAAGCATATCTTGCAGGGGTAAAATGGTAATTTGTGTAATTTTATAACCAAACACAAATTACCAGGCAAAAGGATTGTTTTCTGTTCCAGAGACTAAATACCCTTATGGAAATTCCTGATTGTAGACAAAGGCTAGGCAGGAGACAAATCTGCCATTGAATATAGATGCATGACAAAGTTTATGAACCATGTCAAACTAATTGAGTAGTCAACTTGCACTTCACATCTTCAGAAAAATCCATTGCCATTAATTTCTCCTTAACATCATCAGGTGTAGTCTCAACACCTGAAACACAAGAAAAATAAATAAATTCAATCAACAAATTAATACTTGTATAATCTCTTTAGAAACAAATATTATTATTAAATCAAAGAGAAAAAATTACCATCATCGAAAACACTGGAATTCTTGTATTGACTAACATGCTTGGCCATCATTTGCAATCAAACTGTTGTTGTTGGTTTGATTCCCTGAAAACAGAGAATTCATGAATTCATCAAGCTTCAATTTCCATCTAAATATGTCAACAAAATTTATTAACATAACATACAAACAACATGCAGTCCATTTGTCAGCAAGAAGTTGGTTTCTGTCCATTTGGTCCTTGCTCCCCGAGACTTTCTGATTCAGGTACTTATTTCAGAGTTTCATATCGATTTTGGTTCTCATTTCAAGGTTCCAAGGACCAAAATCGATACGGAACCTTGAAATAAGGACAAAAATTAAAAAAGTTTCAATTTTGGATCAAACACGATGAAAATCAGAAAGCACAGGGACCATTTTCTAATTATTCATAATCTGATACATTGTAACGCAAATAGCATAAAAAAGTTGGAAATCAGTGCAGATTGCAAATCAAAAGCAAGTAATAGGTAAATAATCAATGATAGACATACCCTAATAAAAGACTTGGAAGCTGCAGTGAAGCTAGAAACGCCGGTGTCTTGGCTTGCCAAGCAAATACTCATTGTATTGATTCTGATACCGGAGCTCCGGGATACAGATGCGTTTGTAATCAAGGCTATCAAGGTCAACCATATCTTGATCCAGGCTGTCAAGGTTAAATCTTTCACAATCAAAATATTCTCAATTATGTTATATATAACTATTTGATTTATACTTATTTTTTATTCGATCATCACAGATATCAATGAATGTGAAGATCCCAACAGTAACCTGTGCGAGGGGATCTGTACCAACACTCCTGGAAGTTACTCGTGTTCTTGCAAAGATGGCTACGTTGTAGATGAATTTAGCAACGATCGAGGTTGTCTTGCTAAAACTTCGGAGTTCCCAGTTATCAAATTCTCCATAGGTAATTAATCAGTTGTAATCTTATTGTTTTTGTGTCCTTAAATGGATCATCCAGTACCTCAGCTGAATGATCGAATGAAGTCAAATGATTGATTGAAATTTGAAAACATGAAATAGTTTATGGTTATTCATCTTGCATTAGTTTATAGAAAAAATAGGTCCTTAATTTTTTTTAAAGGTAGATGACTAAAATTTTACTAAATTAAAAAAATTAAGTGGGTCATTGGACCCACCTTAGTTAAATGTAGACTCACCAATTATGTGGTATCATGCACGCAGGTATGGGATTTGGTTTCATGGCCATTTTAGTCGGAATAAAATGGCTGTATTTTGCCTTCAAGAAGAGGAAGCTTATCAAAATCCGATAAAAACTGTTTCAGCAAAACGGTGGTTTACTACTGAATCAACAAATCACAAATTGGTTATCATTGGAAGTGCAAATAAAATTCATAAATTGAGCTTTACCGGAAATATAAGCAGAAACCAAAAGAATTTTTTTCGTTCAGTTTCCTCTTACCGAGTATAAGACTCACATGAACACAGTAGAGAAGGGACATGGACATGATGATAAAAAAACTTAATCAAAACTATGAGTAAATTAACCTAATCACTACAGATTACCTAAAAAATCATAAACCCTAAAAGTTTCTCTAGATTAATTTGGGGAAGTTGCATATAAATTGAAACATACATAAGCCCTAGAAATCTATTAACATGTAAAGTACTTGACTGATGCCATCGTTGTCAAAAAGAAACTCCTCGAAGAGATCAGCGACGCCCAATCATTGCGGTCCAAAGAAGCAGGATCTGCAATACGTGTTTTGATGTTGTAACGTTTTTGGTTGCAGATTTGTAGGTCATTTGGAGATGGAAGACTATCACTAGAACAATACGTGTTCTCAACGACTTATTCCGGGAAGCCATGTCGCACCGATGAGCAACAGAACAACTCCTACATGAAGATGATGACAAACGTGGTGGGCGGTGGAGGCGCTGCTTAAGGCATCGGGTTAGGGTGTCCATCGGAAGGGTTTTTTTTACCAGCGGGAAGGGCTTCTAAATGTGAGAAGCTGTTGTGAGCTCTAAGAAGTATGTGAGGTCGGGTTCAAAGCCCTAGTAACTTATTGATTATGTAAAGATGGGCCATATGCGAAGATAAAAGATGAAGACGGATGGGCAAAGGTATGGTTAGATTGGTTTAAAGCGTATCTATGGATATTAAAGCGGCCATGGAATTTGCAGAAGTTGTACAAGTTTTAGGGATAAATCGAACTTGTTGGTCTTTGTTGTTGATCTTCTTTGCCGTGATTACTGGCCCGTGAATAGAGAGAAAGGTTAGGGTTTCTTGATTGAGAGAAGGAGGGGGAGAAAATGAAGGTCATCAGCAAGTGGAGAGGAATGAATGAGCGGGTCCTCCAAAATTTTGGGGATTTTTGTCAATCGATCATTTCCCGCCTAAAAGGCGTGTTTCATTGAAAATTTATAAAGCGGCATACTTACATGACGCACACTTTATAAAAGGCGCCCTCCGCATTTCTTTTTTTCTTTTCTAACACTAATTTTAGGGCACGTACAAATGCGTGTCTTCTATCCGTCAAATTTTGCAAAACTAACACTATTTTTTAGGGCACCCACAAATGCGCGCCCTCTATCGGCGAGTGTCATTGTTTGCGCGTCATTAAAGGTCAGTTTTCTAGTAGTGTATATATATATATATATATATATATATATATATATATATATATATATATATATATATATATATGACAATGTGGGATTGAAATCCATATACACTCACTAGGTTTCCCAACGTGACCCACTTAGTTCTTTATATCACAGGTAGCCGTACAAAGATACATGTATTATGAGAGATTCAAGGAGATGTAGATTGTTGGTCTATGATACTGTAGGGCCTGCTTATGTTTATGTTTTGTATCAATTTGGACATCTCAAACTTTTATAAATCAATGGAAAACATTTCTTTGGAAATACTTTTACGAGACCAAAATTCCGCATTTATAAATAAACTCTGTTTTAAATAAGCATAAATAAATTTTTTTAAATGTCTATGAAAATGGGAATGTCACAATTGGTATCAGAGCATTAATTTAAGCGAATTAGAAATTTAGAAGATTTCTGGACTTCAACTTAGAATGTTAAGCGATGATTGTGGGATGAGTGTCGATTATAATTTACATAATATACCTGAATTGACACAAGCACTAGAATACATTAGGTAATGTGCCTCAATTGCTATTATGTTCTAAATGATTTATATTATAACATACCTTAGGTTGCCAAACTGGTATTACTTAACTAAATGAAAGGTCTATGGTTGACCATAACTTTAATAAACTCGTTTTAACATTGAATTAGGATATTAAAACTGACATATAACTTTTAGGAGTTATAAGGAGGATTCTGCGTCCAAACATAAAATATTCTCTATCATAATATAGTTGCGATTCCAGTACCCTGAGCGATTGTTGTAAGGAAATAGAATGTCATGATGAAGATTTGTAGTGGACCGAGCAAATGGAGGAAATAAGGAAGCTAATGATTATGAATGATACCTGTCGGAAGATATCTTAAGTAATACCAATAAACTAGTCTCTTGACTTTAGAATACGTCTGATAAAATAATAGTACGTGTAAAGTAGTACTGTATGTTTGAAGTACACATTCGATTAGCTAGATGATAGAACTTTTGGTTTAATTCCTGAAGTCGTCTAACCGTCTGACATTTTTGTAACATTCCAAAAATCAAGGTAAAATTTTTATTTTTGAAAACCAATCCAAAACCATAAATTTTTACAAAACAAAGTTACCAAAAGTCATAAACATGAATTAGAGTATCCCCAAATCATAATCTCATAAAAATTCAGGATGATGTGCACGATCAAGCCTTCGATTTGCCCCTATCCGCTGGAGTACTTAAAACAAACAAAAATGAACACAAATGCGGAAAATACAGATAATCATACAGATCTAATGGATCACAACAACATAATAACATACAATACCCATGATATCAATCTAATGGGTCGGTCTTGATGCTCTCGACCCGTAAGTACAGTGAAAAAAACTCACCTGAAGTAGAAAAAATTGGAATAAATTTATTTATGGTATTAAGTAAAGTAAACTACTAAAGTGGCTAAAATGAATCTCAACACTCTGAATAGCTACAACCAATATTAAATAGTTCTCACTTAGCCAATATCTCCAATATTACTTGATTAACATATCCATACTTTACTTAATACCTAACCCTTTTGCTAATTAAATTCTCATATGCGACCAACAATTAACTATAAATATGTAGTCTAATTATCGTCATTTCTACCAACGTTAAGGTTATAGAATATTATCTTTTAGAAATAAAAATTAGACCAACTCATTAAAATTCAACCATAAAATACATTGTCTAATAGGAAATTAACCAGCACTCAAAATTTGCTATCCTATATGCTTTTTTTTTTTTAATTCAACAACCCACTAATTACACTAGGCTTTTAACTAGGCTACTTGCACTTAAAGTCCAAGGTAGTTTTGATCCATCAACATACAATAGCCCAAAAGCTTCATTGTCCCACCAGAAACCAATGGCCCAAACTACACTTAATCTAATCCGTACATTAAGTCAAAGAGGGTGAGAAGATGCATATTCCATATGAAATGCGCACAGAATCCCAACATCAGAAGGTGCCCGACGCACCCTCCAACTTCCGGCTGAGTCCTTCTTCCCGGTGATGCATCCCTTCCAACAACCCATCCTCCCGGTGACGATGTATCAGTCCCTGTATGGACCTGGCGCCGACCATGAGTAAATCCATCGATTGCAGGCTACCTTAATTACCACCAGAACTCAACCCATTTCAAATGTTCCCACCATGACTCTATTGTTTGAACACGCAACCTGATGCTAGAAATAGAGATCAATCAGATATACCATTGTCACCAAGAGCTTAAACTCAGACTTGGAAAGTTGTGGCTGCATCTCCTTCGAACCACCTGATACTTGACCCACCCGAGGAGGCTGGAAATGAGGACATCGAATCCTAGAACCACCACTTCAACTTGAGCCTAAAAAAACACTCATAGAAACTACAATATTATCTATTAACTGATACCTCCATTAATAGTTTAATACACCCTTACACTCAAGCATCCATGACATTTCTCTCCTTTGCCCTCCATTTCTCTCCTTCTATCTCTCTCTCTAGGGTTGGTTCCTTTATAGATTGTCGGATGCAGGAGAAGCAATAAAACAGGAGGAAGAACTCCATTCTCAGCATTATCGCCTTCAGGGAGACCAGATGTCGATTTACACCTACGGGCAGCTATAGCCCCTACAGTTTGATCAGATGACAAATACCCCCCACAACCTTAGGTTTAATTCAAACTAAGTTTCTAAAACGCGCGTTTAGACCCTTCTAATTCATTTCCCCGCCATTAAGGTCACTAAAATATATTATTATTATTATATATATATATATATATATATATATATATATATATATATATATATATATATATATATATATATATATATATATATATATATATATATATATATAGATAAGATAGACAAAACTGCACAAATGGTCCCTGTGGTTTACATAGAATTGCCACTTTGGTCCAAAAAAGTTTTGGCTAGCACCACAAGTCCAAAGTTTTCATTTTCTTGCATATTTGGTCCAATGAGTTAACTTCCGTCTATTTCCCTCTGTTAAGTTATGTTTGACTAGTCAAATCAGGGGTATCTTGGCCATTCCCTATTTATGTCCCTTATTTTATATTAATAAAGGAGAGCTATAAGAACGAATCTCAATCCCTCTTCTTTGTCGTCGTTCTCATTTTGGTCTTCTTCAACTCTGCGATCGATTTCTTCAAGAAATCAAAATAAAAAATGGTGCTTTGTTTTTGTGGTAAAATGGCTATAGTTCGCACAACATGGACTGATAAAAATCCAGGTAGACGCTTCTGGGGATGCCCTACTGAGGTACGCAATTTTTTTTTGGATTTCAGCATAAATCTCCCATTACATGTTACAATCTTCTTTTGTTTCTTAAATTTTGAAGGGATCCAAATGTCGATTTATTGGGTGGTTTGATGGTCCAATTTGTGAACGTTCAAAAGCTATTATACCTGAGCTGCTGAGGTAAATCAACAAATTGAGGTAACAAAACCCAAGACTCAAGTGTTACCTGTTATGCAGTTGGGTGTTGTTCGTGTTTGTTCTGGTTTATAAGAAGTAGATTGAAGTGTAATGGTTTGGGTGGTTTGTAAGTGTAATGGATTGGGTGGTTTCTAAGCAGTATATTGAAATGTAATAGTTTGGGTAGTGTTTTAATGTTTTTGGTAGTATCTTGTTTAAGCAATGTAATCTTTTGGGCAATACTTTGTGGTAGTCTTTTGTGGTTATAATGTAAGCAATGTAAGACATGTTTTGCAGGAATTTGTCAATGGTGATTATATTTGGTATGTACATTTTGACCAATTTATTTTGTTTGTGGTTTTGTTTAAAAGGGCATATTGGTCAATCTATATTGGGCAATTTTGTGTAAACCATAGGACCATGTGTGCAGTTTTGTCTTGTGGTTTTGTTTAAAAGGGCATATTGGTCTATTTATTTTGTATATGGTTTACACATTATCAATGACAAATGTATGTTTTGATTAAAAGGGCATATTGGTCTATTTATTTTGTATGTGGTTTACACATTATCAATGACAAATGTATGTTTTGTTTAAAAGGGCATATTGGTCAATTTATTTTGTATGTGGTTTACACATTATCAATGACAAATGTATGTTTTGTTTAAAAGGGCATATTGGTCAACTTCTACAACAAAAAATTATACATGACAATAACATCAAGACATTAAACATAACATAAGCCATTACATCAAATCCAGTGTAAATTGTTCCCATACATCACAAGGGTACACAATCAAGTACCAAAAATAACATCCAAAATGGTTAAACCACAAAACACAGAAAGTACTAAACATACAATACACATAAACATAACATTATCCCAAAAAGACACTTATACCCCTACAAACATCAAAATCCCTTGAAATCCAATCACTTACCCCCTTGGCCTTTGCAAGTTCTAGCATTGTGCCCTTTAATTTTGCACTTGCTGCAAGTTACTTGGATAAACTTTCTTGTAAGCTTTCCACTCCCACTAGCAATATTGCTTTGACTCCCACTACCACTAGCAACATTGTCTCCCTTCTTCTGGCTTTTCTCCTCAGCAGATTGCCTCCTCTTTTTCTTTGGCCTTCCAGGCTGATTTTTGTGTAGAGGAGGGGTGATTTTAATTGGGCATTCACTTATAGGCCACATTGCTCGACCTTGTACACATAAGCTGCTTTCCATGTTTCTAGCCAGTGCACCCTGTGGGCATAAGTGTTCAGTTTTCCAACTTCCTCACCATTATCTGCTTTGTTATTTAGGACTGCAATGAGGGAGTCATGTTAATTCCCACTTCCTACAACCGCATACTCTTTCAACCATGTCAACAACATGTTGATCCTGCCATGGCCCTTGCACTTGGTATTTATCTGACCCATTCCACCTAACTGTGTACTGAGATGCCCAATTCACATTCTTCTCCATGATCTTTATTGCAGATGGGGTTAATGGACCAACACACTTCTTTTGCACCTTTATGACATTGCATATTCTTTTCATCATATACTCCCTAATGCACTCCAAGCAGGTTATTAGTGGCTTGTCCCTTTCCTCAATCAATTTGCTATTAAAAACTTCACAAAGATTATTCAGAAGCATATCTGAAACTGCTCTGCCTGAAAACACCGCAATATTGTCAGGACCAAACATATACTAATACAAAAGGATCAAGCATATACCAACACAAAAGGGTAAATTTAGAAGCTGAAGTATATACCTGTGAAGTGGCTTCTTGCCCAATGTTGTGGGGGAATCTTCTTCAACCAATTATAAGCTTCTACATCATATGAGCTGAATTGCTGCATCCTATGATTGAACTCTGGTACTGTTGTTGCTGTAGCACGATTCCACAAGTTTTCTTTGTACTCATTAGTTCTCCATGTTTTTCTCATATTGTCATGTATATGCCTAAGACAAAACCTGTGCTCAGCACATGGGAACAACTGAGAAATGGCAATTTGCAATCCCTGTAAAGGAATTAAAACATAGTTAATATAGCACATCCAAATATGTCAAATATAAACAACAAATTACAAACCTTTTGTCTGTCACTTATAAATGTGAAGTTTGAGTTTGCATATAGGTCCAGATCATCTGCAATACACTCTAGAAACCACTTCCAACTGTCAGTGTTCTCAGTCTCAACAATGGCATAAGCTAGGGGGTATATTCCATTGTTATAGTCTACCCCAACTGCAGTTAAAATTTGTCCTGGGAAAGGGCCCTTCATAAATGCCCCATCAAAACCTAGAAAATCCCTCAGGCAAGCTCTAAAGCCCTTCTTCATTCCACCCAAACACACGTACATCCTTTTAAATCTTCTTGAGGTAGCACTAAGGTTGGGTTCTGAATCAAACTCTAACTTCATAGTGGTTTCTGGATTAGTAGACTGCAACTCCAGGATGTAATCTCTAAGAACATCATATTGCTTTTTGTAATCACCCTGGACAAGTTTTTTGGCAGTAGATTTGGCCCTAAATACCTTGTGAATAGAGAATCCAACTTGATAATCCTTTTGAAGTTGTTCTTGAAGAGCTCTGACTGGGATTGTTGGGTTGGATTCAATCTGGTCCATTATCTGCTTAGAGATAAACTTTGTTGTTGCAGATCTAACTTTTCTTGTCTGGAGGCATTTATGTTCGTGGTTGTAAGTTTTTATGAACCAATTACTATTTACATCTGACCTAGAACCTTGTATCACCCAAGGACAAGGGGTAGGCTCACCCACATGACCATCATTAAAGGCTACAGTTCCTTTACAGATTGCCCTTAACCTCATGTTGTCGTTTTTCACAAAGAATATATTCCTTCTTGTTTCCAGTGCATGTAATTGTATCTTTTCCTTTAACTCCTTCTTATTTTTATATTTTTGTCCTATCCTAAAAGTTACCTTGTGTATCTCACCTTGAGATCACCTAGTCTCCTTCCCCAATTCCTTTATTACAGCTCTTCTTTTCCTATCTATATCAGAACCCTCATCCAATGAATCCCATTGATCATTATCTATAACATCCAACTCTTCATTGACCTCATCACTGTCATTTTCTCTATGCTTTGATAATCTTTTTTCAAGAAATTTTGCTTCAAGATCTATATTCATGTAAAAATCCCTCATATCTACTTTTACATCAGGGATTATGTTGTCTTCATCCACCCAGAAATCACTATCATCGCTGTCCTCACTCTCATCACTTCTTTCAGTATTGTCTTCATCAGTCTCTATGTTATATTCACTTCCATCATCAACTATAAAATCTCTCATCTCTACATTCTCATCATTCATTTCATTTCTGTCATGATTCTCTTCTTATGTGACTTCCTTATTAACTGCATTTTCCTCACCTTCATGAACCTCATCATCTACATTCTGTTCATTAGACTGTAAAATCTGTTGGTACAACCGAATATCAAAGTCATTAGCTGCCTCCTCAAATTCATTAAATCCCTGGTTAATATCATTACATGCCTCATGAAATTCATTAAAATCCTGGTTAATATCATTACATTCCTCATCAAATTCATTAAATCCGTGGTCAAATTCATTATCTGCATCATCCTTATTCCCACCAATCCTATCAACACTAACATCATCCATCACCAATTTCTTAATACATGATGATAATGGTTTGTCCTTGATAAATTCCCTTTCCTTATTATATTCAGGGGATATCGACAAGGCTAAAGCAGCTTCATTTGCTATCACAGGTGGTATGCATGTTTGTGGCATGCCACTGGGTTGGTTATTAGTTGGGGGGGGGGGGTTGATGTTCATCGGTCTCCTCTAATTGCTCAATAATAACTTTTCTTACAGGTTTAGGAGCCATAAAGTAAGTAAGCAAGTTAGTAATACCATGCTTGGTGTAAACCCTTATCAGTTTATGCTCCTTCACGTACTGGGAAAGATTGAGGACATCATCATCATTTCCTAGGGCCCGTAGCCCAAAATGCATGTCTCCCTTTGGCACTAAAAAATGATAGTAGATAACTGGAGGAACTGAGTATCCTAACCCTTTCATAATCGCATCCATCTCGTGAATAGAAAACTCTTCTATATCCACCATATCTACGTACGTCACAATACCCTCAATGTAGTTGACATTTGGAAACTTTGTGAACTCACCTCCATGATGTAGCTTGATGGTAAACAATGTAGGGTGTCCATCTTTAACACAAGAGCAAAAAAAACTTTAGAAGGTATGATTTCTTGTAAGAAAATCAACAAAATGATCAAAAACAAAATTACGTACCATAAACCACCATTGGGTCGAACGACGTGCTTGACAACCTTAAGTGCCACATTGGTATATGCATTCACTATGAAACTCGCCTGATTGAAGCTATCAACCTTGGTAATCAGTTTAGGGTTCTTGATCCTCAGTCAATGAGGAGGGAAATAGTATCGACTCACGGTTTTTAAGGACTATAAATGTGAATTAGGCTCGATATTATCCGTATGGCAATGCATACATACGAACTCTCCTTTATTAATATAAAATAAGGGGAATAAATAGGGAATGACCAAAATACCCCTGATTTGACTAGTCAAACATAACTTAACAGAGGGAAATAGACGAAAGTTAACCCATTGGACCAAATATGCAAGAAAATGGAAACTTTGGACTTTTGGTGCTAGCCAAAACTTTTTTGGACGAAAATGGCAATTTTGTGTAAACCACAGGGACCATTTGTGCAGTTTTGTCTTAAAGATATGAAGTTTAGGAATAGTAAACTGAATATTTTTTTGGCAGAAATGGTCCCTGCACTTTGCTTCTCATTTCTTTTACCTATTTTGACATTTTTGGTCCTTGCAATCAATATTTTTACATTTTAGGAACCTTTTAATATTTAAAGTTTGGCCACAAAACTTTAACGGTTTGACAACTTTGATCCCTTTTTCTAAAAATTTGCTAATTCCTACCCCTTTAATTTTTTAACCGTTTTGAAACTTCTGATCCTTGCAATCAAAATTTTTACATTTTTTCATAAAAACATGAAAAAAACGGTTCAGGGCAAACTCCGGGCTTTTCATCCTTACACTTTCTATATCTGTCATATTTATCAATTCGGAAACAATATTAAAAGCTTTTGGCCCCCGCGTAGCGGGGGTAACCTTTCTAGTTATTATTATTATTATTATAACTTTCTCATTTATTTAATTAATTACTTGATCATTAGAGGACCAAATATAACAAATACCACTTATCTTTTATTAATTAAAACAATAATGATTTCTTATTTATATATTTAATTATTCTAATAATTATATCCCTTCTTTTTTAAGCAAAAAAAAAAAACAATTAAATAGAAAATCAGATGTTACAATTCTTCCACACTTAAACTGGATTTCGTCCTCGAGATCCGCTTTGGTTAAGATCTCTAAAGCAACGTTAACATTTTATGTAAGCGCTTTCTAACCATCTCGACACCAAGGCATATTATAAAGAAACTTGAGAGACCACTCGGGAACCCACAATTGCCAATAAGCAACCCAATAACTTGAAATGCTCAAACAAAACAATTTATTTCTCTCCCTAACTGCATGACCAAACTTCCTGAGAAAACCACATAATCGGGAACTCTCAGAACTACAACCACAAACCATCCTTGTCATTATACTTCTCGAAAGCCGGAACCCATCAGACTATTCTTAGAAACCTTACCTTAAGACTGATGATCATCCATTCATCACACCTACCCCTAGTCCCTTGAATAAGATACCACCAAAATGTGTTGAAAGTATACTTAAAACATTCTGATCGTGAATTCCGTCCAACAAATTTAAACATATTCTTGACTTCCTAAAAAGTTGTCACCAATCCGCTGCTCCCATAGGCATAAGGATGGTCGATCCAAGAATTCGCACATTGCATCAAAACCCCTCATCAGCTTAAGTGTACCTCCACCTGACAAATCAATCGAGATTTCAGAACCAACTCCACACACCGGGAACCAAACTCCTATTAGACAACCCATAATAAGATGGGGTCCACCATAACAACCATTCATCAAGTGACTTCCGGTGCACAAATAATATACCATCGTAAATGAATTTTCTTGACCATTTGATCTAAACCAGCACCACGAGGGCCTAAAGATACTCGATCTCTTTCTACCGCCTTACAGGAACCCAAATCAAAGTCCCTCTCAATGCTAAATGAACACAACAACGCAATAATATTTTATCACACATAATTCATTTCATAGTATGGGCTGTTACCAACACCAAATCCGACGAGACATGGTCGCACACGACCCAAAAATGAGATAAATTTCCGCATTCTTGTTCCAATTTAAAGGCTATAACCCACATAAGCACCATGCATATAATTCTAACCATGTACTCCACTGTTATCTTGTTCAACCCACACACTCCCCAAATAATGAACTTACTGCAATACACACCATTAGGGAACCCACAACCTTACCCAAAGTTGTAGTACCACAGGCTCTAATGAGCTAAAAAACTTCAACCATTAACATAAAACATTCTCATAACGATCACAACAAGACCCCATACCTCGATTGAGACTGAACAGATCCCATTAATATGTAACTAGCTCAAGAAGACTTCCAAGGTGATCTAGAAATACTGCACCAACATCCGAACTTCCAATAAACTAGGAAAATTGCCAAACTTGAGCTTGCTATAAACCAAAATTCCACACCATTGTGGGTGAACTTACCTAGAAACCAAATAAAATATAAAACATACGAAACTTGATGATAGGTTGACGCACTCATTGAACTTCAACTGATACAAAGCTAAACTTTTGAAGAACCTCTGCTTGATGATGATGAAACGACCAATGATCGAGGATGCATTGACACTTAATCCAAGGAACCAAAACTCATGCGGAGATGAATGTACCCAACTCTAGAACTGATTTCCTGATCAACAAATGCCCAAGCTAAACTATAAATAATAATCCATATAATGAGCTGGCAAATCCCTCAACAACTGATACTCAACCTGAGTGACCCTAGAGGCTCCTCGTCTATTCATTGGTATCCTAAAAGGAACCAATGGCTACAACGAGCTCCTTGACCAACTGCTTTCTTCTTAGAGACAACTCGTGTATCTCCTAGATACATACATCCGATAGCCACATACTCTACACCTCTATCTTGATCAAATCTTGAGCCGAAATCCTGCATACCCGCACCGCAGAGTCCTATGAACCATTCTTCTAACACCACAAACTCGAACAGATCGATGATCCTCCTAGCAGAATACCTAGTTCTAACCCAACTTAGGGTTTGAACTACCACCAACATGCATTGCAACAAAACCGTATCTTAAACCGGCTCAACCAAGTAACTACATTCCTTGACTCTTAAAATGTATAACACGATGCAAGATGATGTTCTAGATAAATACCAAGCAACCCAAAGAGGTTCCTAATCTCAGATGAAGACCTCGAAAACTTCTCATCATAACCACTTCTACAATCACGAACCCCATGCAGATGAACACACTATAATTCTGACAATCCATTCATAGAATCGGTTCTCTGTCTAGAAACGAATGGATTACTGCTTATCTAGTCCAGAAATCCCTAACCATCAATTCATCATGAGGATCATTAATATATACCAGAGGCATCACTCTCATAGTCGGGATACATCAGAGACAACAAAAGTTGTCGCTCCCGTTTCACTTTCCTGATCACTTGTAGCCATTAACCAGCACCTGACCTGCCTATATCCAAAGATACAGACCCTTGACCTCATCTACAGGAAACTGCCACCAAATATCGCAACCATCTAGCCTTTTGCTTGGTCTACATCCAACTCTGAAAATCACATGGCTGTCCTCTTTTTTCTCTAAATATGGAATGCTGGATGAACATAGACCTCATTGTAGATAGTGACATTCCAATCCCTCTGCTAATCACTTAAACTTCAGCTGCCATCCTCAACCTGATCGTAACAATATTTCTTTCTTGAGTCCCACGAATCAGCTGGCACTACATCGAGCAAGGCCTTAGAAACCTTAAAACCAAGAAACTCACCTAGATCTGCAACATTCAAACCGAACTAACAATTCCTCTAAGGGCCAAAAAAATTACAAGACCTATCATCATGGCTGAAGAACCATAACTAAAAGATTGAAAGGTATGGAACCACTACCACAAATCATGGTGTCAAACCATACTATCTTCCCTGACCAACTCGTTTGAATCCATAAAAAATTTCTCGATTCGAGTTTGGATCCTATGCTTCCAGTAGTAAGAGCCCAATACTACCTTCCACACGTATCCATACTTTCCTCAAGAATAATCCCGAGTCTTCTAAGTCGTCTACTCATAATAATACTCCCAATACCTCAACAACGTAACAATCACACTAAAGAACTTCCTAGTCCCTCCTAGGATTCCTCACCTCCCGTGCCATTAGATTCTAAAGAAACCTTATAAATGACAGCTAACCACTTCTTGAATAAAACTACATACAACAAAACTTAAATAATATTTCGACTAAAATACTCAACACTACTACGGCTAGACTCAAACATAAGCTGCGTAGTAGGACCAAATCCTTCACTCTAAGATTATTTAACCTTCATAGAATATAATTTAATGTATTCATTTGATAGTTAACTCACATCAACATGAGTCCCACGAATCATAAAGCAAGAAAAATTAGAGCAGTGGAGTTGACTGGCACTAAGACATAAAAAAATCAGGTAGATCCTCATACAAAATTCCCTACCTCTAGGACCAAGCATCTAGGATACATATTTATCCTATCCTCACTCTCCCAAGAGTTGCTAATCATTCCTAACCCTACCTGCTATGAAATGCACCCACTCATTGCTAGGGTTGGCAAGGTGGCATGTAGACTGGATCTTCCAGAGGAGCTCCGTCAAATTCATAGCACTTTCCACATTTCGCAGTTGCGGAAGTGCATATTGGACGAGGATGCGGTAGTGTCCTTGGATGACATTCAGGTTGATGAACGCATGAAATATGTTGAGCAGCTGGTGGTTGTATTGGAGAGGAAGATAAAGGTTTTATGCAACAAGGAGATACCTCTGGTAAAGGTATAGTGGTGGCATCAAAAGGGATCCTAGTGGACTTGGGAGCCGGAGTCCGAGACGCGGGAGCATTATCCGGATCTGTTTGCTACAGCAGACTTCGAGGACAAAGTCTAGCTCAAGTAGGGGAGAGTTGTAACATCTTAAGAATATCAGGTATTTTTTAATCTTTCCCTCATTATTATCAATGTCATATTAGTCCTTGGGGTTGGAAGGATATAGCCATGAGATGCCCTAAGGGCTAATAGCACAATTTTGGACCAGGAAGAGTACATTGTGCGTATATAAGGGTATGTCGAGCGTACTAGGCACCCCCTAGTACACTAGGCATACGCTTGTGTATGTTGGGCGTACACACATCAGGAGAAAACCTTGATATTTAGGATTTGGGTGCTATATAAGTGTTCTTATGAGCTCACAACCCTCTATAATTTCATCCCCCATAGCTTTGAACCATTTTTCCCAAACCCTAATCCCTCTCTTGAGTGTGTGAGCTAAAAGTGTGTGTTTTGAGTAATTGAAGAAGAAGGTGTTGCATCAAGGTGTTGGAGATGTGAGGCAAGCTTGAAGATCTGAGGTAAAAAGCTCCTGCCTTTATGCTTGTATGATGTGGATCTTGCCTTAATAGCTTTATGTCACCTTTCTTGTCCCAAAAAGTCCCAAGTTTTTGCATGTCACGTTTTGAACGTGTTAAGCTGTCCTTTCAGACCCTAGGAAGGGTTTTAAACGATAAAAATGATGTCCCAATGGTTAGAAGTGTCCCATGCATGTAGTTGAAAGGTCTTAATGGAATAAGACCATGTATTAAGGGCTGTTTGGATGTCCAAAGTCTTAAAGTTTGAGACTTTATGGTTCTGAGGTTCATTTAGTCAATGGATCTGGAGTTGGGACATAAGTGCTTAAGCCATTAAACAATTATTAGAGGTTTTGGTAAAGCTCGCGTACACCCCGCGTAGGCCATGGTACGCCCAACGTACTGAGTCAAACACCTCGATAGTGGTCAGTGCAAGGAGGAGTACGCCCAACATACTAGAGGAGTACGCCCTATGATGGGCTTTTGTGATTTGGGCTTCAGATTGGGCCACCTTTGGGCTAGTATGGTTTGGGCCTTTGCTGGACTTTCTGAATAGATGTGTTTTGGGCCAAATATGGAAATGAATCTTAGGGTGAGGCCTAAATTAAAAAGTTGGGCCCAATTTGGAAAATTGGGCCAATGATGGGCCTTATATATTTGGAGCTTTTGGATCATGATTGGGCCTTGGCCCAAAATAAAGAAAAGGAAAAATGGACTATTACTCTATGTTGGATCCTTGGGCAAGATTTATATTCCAACTGTTGACGTAGTATTCGTTATTTTGGATAGTTCGGGATTTTTTTGGTGAGATAGTGGTCGGAGACTTTCAGTCCAGTTCAGCACGACTTGTAAGGTGAGTTTTTCTCACTATACTTAGGGGGCGAAGGCACCAAGGCTGACCCATTGGATCGATATCCTGATAGTTGTTGATATGCTGAGTGTGAGTTAGATATGCATGCTAGTTTGATATGCTGCTAATTTGGTAGATTTGTAGGACTACCTATGATACCGTCTGATTATATGTATGTGCATTTAACTGTTACATGTCAACATGATGTATGGGTAGGTTTGAGGTTGTACTGCTCCGTACGGTAACCAAAAAACCCTGGAGTATGCCGGATATGAGCTGAGGCTAGGGAGAGCATGCTAGACTCATACTGAGGACTCCTAAGCATTTTAGCTCTGAGCTGAGGGCCAGGGGAGCATGCCAGACTCGTACTGAGGACTGGTTATTTAGATTTTAGTCTTAGGACTGAAGGGGCAAGCCAATCATAAGTTGTGGGCTCCAGAGCAAGTCAGACTTATGATGTGGACTCGGGAGCAAGCCAAATGTGAGTTGTGGGCCTGTAAGGCAAGTCATACTTATACTATAGGCTCAGGGGTAATCCAGTCTATAAACCCGTGGACCTATTACATGCTGTTATTAGTTGTGCTATTTTTTATGTATCAGTATTTTAGGGGAACTCACTAAGCTTTGGGCTTATAGTTTTGGATTTTGTTTCAGGTACTTCGGATGATCGCGAGAAGGCGAAGGCTTGATCGTGCACCTCTTTACATTTTATGATTTTGATTTCTGGTATAATCTGATATGAAACTATTTTGAAAACATTTTGTAATAAGTAATGTTTTTTGGATGCTTGAAAAGTTTTAAATGTTTATGAATTTTGGGGATGTTACATCTTCCCAGACTGATAGATTGACTTGAAGAATACAAGCAAACCATAAGCTAGCCAGCCGGGAGGGGATACCGGACAACGCTCCGCCGGTTAAGTTAGCGGAAGGCTATATTATCGGTCGATTACACGAGAGAGATAAGCGAGACTTCTGTGTGCTTACCTTTTTAACTAGTTGGGCTATCTATTTATAATGAAACAGGAAGAAGTAGCGAGTTCTTCCCATATCGACCCTGACATGCCATCTTATCGCATTTATGTCATTATGCTCGGAGGTACGATATTCTTTACTATGTATGCCGTTACATAGCTGTTATGTGGCTGTGACAAGACCCACCAGCCACATGTTGTAACAACCCAAATTTTAAAGCAATTTTTCACTTTTAATTAATAAAACATAATTGTATAAACCATGAAATCCTAACGCAATTGTTTTCAAATAAACGATTCATTACAACTTATTTAAATCATCAGAGTGTCCCCAATTCCTATCAGTGAAAGAGAGAGATAGAGTGCACGTCGCGCCATCACGCCTTGCCCTTTCCCTTGGGCTCAGATATACCTGAAATAAATCAACAACCTGTAAGCAAAATGCTTAGTGAGTTCCCCAGAGCATACCACACACCACACATGCACATATCCTGTAGCTAATTAAAGTTACCCACATATCACATAAACCATGCATACATAAAACCTGTATTAGTGCCATGGGCTACCCCACATGGTCTTTACCTAGAACTGCCATGGACTCCCCCACATGCTGATATCCAATGCCATGGGCTACCCACATGGTCTTTACCTAGGACTGCCATGGGCTACTCCACATGGTCTTACATCCAAAGCCACGGGCTCCCCCTGTGGTCTTCATAAAAAGCACACAATCACATATCATATCAAGTCACAGAAAGACTAACACATATATCATCATCACATAATGGGCCGACCTTGGTGCCTTAGACCCATAGGTATGGTGAGAAGACTCGCCTCTGTCTGTTGAATACAATAGCTGCTCTTTTGACAATTCGAAACCTCTCAAGCTAAATGATAATATTAATTAATGTTAGCACTTTGGGTTAATCGAGGGAACCCAACTCCCCAAACCCCTCCATAAGGCCCAAATGTCCATTCATTTCTAATGGGCCCAATGCCTAAGTCTAAAGTCCTTAATAGGCTTCTTGGCTTAATAAAGGCCCAACACTAAATCCATGGCCCAAAACAATTACATGATTCCTAATTCTCAACTTACACCAGGCCCAAATAGCCTAAGGGCCAAAACAGGTTTAACCCATTTGCATTGCATACGCTCGATGTACCATCTTGGTACGCACAACGTACTGGGACATGGGACTACGCCCGACGTACACTGGGTTACGCCCAACGTAGCCTCACCTTAAGCACTTTCCCCATTAAGTGCTTAATACTCAAGTCCTTTACGTCCAAAAGCCATATCTAAGTCTGTAAAGATGTCCTAAGCCATAAAGTTGGCAACTTTATGCCTTTGCATGACTCATACACACCCAACTTCTCCATTGAGACCTTTCCAAAGTCTTTAACTCGTGCATGAGGCCAAAGCTCTCATTAAGCTTCGATTTTTATGGTACTAAAGGGCCAAAGGACCTCAGATCTGTCTATTCCTTCTCCTGGAGTTGCTTAACTCACAAAGGAGATCCAAAACCATCCAAAAAGGGACCAAACAAGAAACCCTAACTAGATCAAGAGATTAAGATGGAAAGGTGCAAACTTTATACCTCTAGAAGCTTTCAAGAAGACTATTAGGCAGGATCTTGAAGCACTAACACATCCCAAGATTGTAAAACCACTTCTTATTCTTGGAATGGACACTAAAAGAGTGACAAAGCACTTTTCTAAGCTCCAAAATGGTCTCACACAAGTTCTATGGAGTATAAGGGTGTTCTAAGGCAGTGGAGGCTTACTAGGGCTAAGTCCAAGGGACTTAAGGTTGCTTAAATAGGTCTCATGTCCGACAATTAGGGTTTTGACTCTCTGACACGTATGCCCGACGTGCCCTCATGTACGCCCAGCTTACGTGAGGCTCCTCCGCGACCAATCATGCAGAGTACGCTAAGCGTACTCATAGGTACGCCCAACGTACCTGAGGGACCAATTATGCTCATAAGAAAAATCTTGAGGGTTTCAACACGTACCAGGTTTTTGGGTGTTACACATATCCTCTTACAAAATATATTCTCATGGTTTTGAGGTACTATTGCTACTGTTTCGACATTACTTTGTACATTGTCTTCGTTCTTTCTTTTCCTTTCGATTTGTAACATCCGGATTTTACCAGGTATCTTGTAAATTTAATTTTGTTGAATTGTGAGGGAGACTCGGCAAGTTGGAGCTCAGACTCGCCGAGTAGGGACGCGGATTTGGGCATTGAAGCGCGCCTGGACTCGGCGAGTGCAGGATATGGACTCGGCGAGTCTGCGCTGTGTAATGAAACCCTAAATTTCCGGGTTTGAGGCCTATTTAAGGGGCCTTATGGCCGTCATTTGTGCTCACCCAACCCTCAGTGAGAGACCCTTGTGCTCTTGAGCGATTTGTGAAGAGAAAGGAGCATTTCTTGACCTTGTGTGTATTATTTAGCAAGAAGAAGGAGACTCTAGGCAAGAGGAAGCAAAGGAGGTTGCTATTTCGTGGATTTGGGGCTTAGATCATCACTCTAGAGGTATGATCTCGGACTATTTTCTGTTTGGTGAAGCATTATGCAATTTAGGGCTTATGATGGTCATTTATGGGATGATTTGGTGCCCATTGGTTCCCTCTTTGAGTTGAGGTTATGGATCTGGACCCATAGAGGTCCAGAGAGTCTCACTCATCAAGCTTTATGTATGACAATGGAGTCCATGGCCTTGTGTTGTAGTAAATGAGTCAAAAACATCATATATGGTCATATAGAGGTTGTATGTGCATCAAGATTGTAACTTTACGTGCTAAATGAGCTTGGAGGGACTGGATCTATGGATTAATGGACTGGATCTGACCTTTAGAGCAAGATTGAGTCAGTGCATGGCATGGACTCGCCGAGTCCGAAGAACAGACTCGGCGAGTAGTATGAATGTTGCCCGACCACACAGTGAGTGGCCTCGCCGAGTTGGGGAGGGTGGACTCAGTGAGTCAAGGGGGAGTCAGAATGGATCGGTGGATTGAGTCAAACTGGACTCGCCGAGTTGTTTTGAGACTCGGCGAGTTGAGTCGTGGTAGCCGCACAACTCATGCCAGGTGGAACTCGTCGAGTTGAGTGAATGCTCGACGTGTCAAGGGAGGATTCCAGGGAAATTGGTGTATACGCCCAGACTCGCCGAGTCGCCTTGGTACTCGCCGAGTCCGGTCAGAGTTGACCGTTGACCGTTGACCAGAGTTGACCAGTGTTGACTCCTTTTTGATAGTCAACCTTAGAGATATAAAGTGTTAATTAGAAGCATATAATGTTATAGGAGGATTAGAGCTCGGAGGATCGAGCACGAGGGATTCCCAGGATTCGTGAGATACCGAGATACGCGAGGTGAGTCTTCTCACTATACTTTACCTTGAGTAGGTAACCAGAGTTATGTGATAGAGTATTTGTATGCTATGTATGTTGTGTGTTGTACTGCATGATTTCTATGTGATTTATGTGGTGCATGTTTATCAGAGTTAGAACCTGAGGGTTCACAGAGTTTGGGTGCACGGACCCTCAGAGTTATAGCCTAGAGTGGCTAATATGTGTTATATGTGGTATTTTGAGGAACTCACTAAGCCTTGTGCTTACAGTGTTGATGTTAATTGTTTCAGGTACTAGTGATGACCGCGGGAAGGCGCCGGCTTGATCCGTATACACACACGTTCGGAGCTTGATATTATGATCTTGGGATTTTGTACTGTTTTGTTGGATAATTAAAATGGTTGTTTTTATGAAAATCGATGGAATTATGTTTTATAAAAATTGAAAAAAATTGTTTGAAATTTTCGGTGTTACAAATTGGTATCAGAACCTTGGTTTGAGGGATTCGGGTACACCTTCGGGGGTATTTGAACTCAAACTGAGGAATTGAAGAGTTATTTCAAAATAAAACCAAAATTTTCTAAGAGTAAAAGATTTTCCAGGAAGAAACGTGTGTACGATCAGCCAGCGCCCGAACGGTGAATTCCCAAAATACCTTTATATTATGTGATAATTATTATTAATGTGATGTGTTTGCATGCTAGAGTAGGTTAGGTATTGCTAATAGGACTAGAGTGGCCTGTTTTGTGATGCCTTAGCCTAGGGAGGGGTGAGCTGCTATGAGATGCTGAGAGTAATTAGGTAGCAGCTAGGGCTTTGTGTGAGATCTATTTCAAAGTGATTTAAGTATAATAGAGTACTTGGGGATTGGGATCCGAAGAGGAAGATTTGGGGTGTGTACTGAGACGGTGCGGACAGTAGTATTGGGCCCGTACTACTGAAAGCACCGGTGCGGTACACAGTCCAAATAAGAATATTGGGATGCCAAGGATCAAGGAGGGGTGGATTGTCGAATGTAAGAGTGTTCGAGTGAAGTCTAATTATCTCATGTTGTATTTTAGAGGTTGATCATGGTGAGGACACGTCATATGCCAGAGGATGCCAGAGCTAGTGATGAGGAGATTCGACAGATCATTCATGAGGAGGTGGCTGCGGTCATTAGAGCTGAGATACCAGAGATGTTCGGGTCTATTAAGACCGCGTTGATTGAGACATTTGACGAGCGCTATGCCGCTCTTTTTGAGGCTGCGGTTGCAGCGGCTACCGCAGCGATTGCTGCGGCAAGACCCCAGGGAGGTGATGCGATACTGTTTAGGGAGTTCAGCAACACCAAGCCACCAGAGTTTGATGGTACGCAGGATCCAGTGGCAACTATGAGGTGGATATCTGATATGGAGGGATGCTTCTTCACTTGCTCGTCCCCTGAGCATTTGAAGGTTCGGTTCGCGCTGAACCAGCTTCGCTTGGGAGCGAAGGACTGGTGGAAGTTTGTGACGGCACACTTCACACCGACTGAGCTTTCGGCAGTGACCTGGGAGAGGTTCACTACCATGTTCCAAGATGATTACGTTCCTCAGGTGGAGAGGGAGCGTCTGACACAGGAGTTTCTGACCCTCAAGCAGGGTACCGAGTCAGTTACAGCGATTACGAGGATGTTTCATGAGAGGGCGATGTTCTGCCCTGAGCACGTGTCCACCGAGCAGGCACGTATGAGCCGTTACCTGAGCATTCTGAGACGGGATATTCGGGAGTTCGCTGCGAACTCCTCGTATCGGACATTTGCCGAGCTTCAGGCAAATGCTCGGAAGAGGGAGATTGAGCTTGAGACTCAGGCCAGGGAGGAGGCGGAGTCTTTAGGGAGGGATCGGCGGCCGGCACAGTCCCAGCCGGCAGCCAAGCGGGCCAAGCCCGCTGATCCCAGACCCGGGAGCCAGAAGGGCCGCACTTGTGGAAAGTGCGGCAAGGGTCACGATGGATTCTGTCGAGCAGGATCTTGCTACAAATGTGGCAAGGAGGGGCATATGGCCAAGGACTGCCCCAAGGGATTTGCAGTGTGCTTCCACTGCAACCAGACCGGACACCGGAAGGCAGAGTGTCCGCTGCTGCGCGGAGCATCTCAGGGGTCTGCTCCCGCCGCCATCAGAGCTACTGTTACAGAGAGTCGGCCCGTGAAGGCCGAGGCACCGAGGGCTCGGGGGAGAGCCTTTCAGCTGACTGCGGAAGAGGTCCGCGCTGCACCCGACGTTGTGGCTGGTACCTTCCTTGTGAATTCTGTACCTGCTTTAGTGTTATTTGACTCGGGTGCGAGTCGATCTTTTGTATCTTTGACATTTAGTCAGCATATCAGTGTTAGTCGTGGGCCACTGAGTCGGCCCCTGCGGGTTTCCATAGCCGCCGACAGAGTGATTTGTGCCACGGAGGTCCTCCGGGGATGTGTATTGGAGATTTTTGGGGTTGAGTTCCCGATCGACCTGATTCCTATTGCGATGGGTGATGTCTGTGTTATAGTGGGCATGGACTGGTTGAGCCGATTCGGCGCGGTTATGGATTACGAGCGTCAGCTGGTGACTATACGAGATCCTAGTGGGGGAGTTCTTTCGGTTTACGGCGAGGGTACACGTTCTGGACCAGCCTTTTGTTCGGCTGCTAGGGCAAGGCAGTGTTTACAGCAGGGCTGTAAGGGTTTTGTGGCGTATGTGATGGATACGCGAGTGATCTCCAAGAGACCGAGTTCGGTGGATGAAGTTCCGGTGGTGCGTGAGTTTCCAGATGTCTTTCCCGAAGAGTTACCAGGTGTGCCTCCCGTGAGGCAAGTGGAGTTTGGTATCGATTTGGTTCCGGGAGCCGCGCCTATCGCTAAGGTGCCGTATCGCCTTGCGCCTCCAGAGATGCAAGAGTTATCCTCGCAGCTTCAGGAGCTGTTGGGGAAGGGGTTTATTCGGCCGAGTAGCTCGCCGTGGGGAGCACCCATCCTGTTTGTGAAAAAGAAAGATGGCTCGCATCGCATGTGTATTGATTACCGGGAATTGAATAAGCTGACGGTCAAGAACCGTTACCCGTTGCCGAGGATCGACGATTTATTCGATCAGTTACAGGGAGCATCTTGGTTCTCCAAGATTGATTTGAGGTCGGGCTATCATCAGGTGAGAGTGCGGGACGAGGACGTCCAGAAGACAGCATTCAGGACGCGTTATGGGCATTATGAGTTTGTGGTGGTGCCTTTTGGGCTCACCAATGCCCTGGCTGTGTTCATGGACCTCATGAACAGGGTATGTCGGACGATGTTGGATCGGTCGGTGATTGTGTTCATTGATGATATTCTGGTGTATTCGAGATCTAGAGAGCAGCACGAGGAGCATTTAAGGTAGGTTCTTGGAGTTTTGAGATCGGAGAAACTTTATGCAAAGTTTTCCAAGTGCGATTTCTGGTTGCGGGAGGTCCAGTTTCTGGGACATCTCGTTAACCAGAAGGGGATATTGGTCGATCTGGCCAAGGTTGACGCAGTGATGAGGTGGGAGGTGCCAAGGTCACCTTCTGAGATCCGGAGTTTCCTTGGGTTGGCAGGGTATTATCGGAGGTTTATTAAGGATTTCTCCAAGATTGCGGTTCCACTCACCAGATTGACCCGGAAGGGTGTTACATTTTTATGGGGTCCCGAGCAGCAGGCCTCCTTTGAGACGCTTCGCCAGAGGTTGTGTGAAGCTCCGGTATTAGCTCTTCCGGAAGGGATGGAAGGTTTTGTGGTATTCTGTGATGCATCGATTTTAGGACTGGGAGCGGTGCTGATGCAGAAGGGACATGTGATAGCATATGCATCGAGGCAGTTGAAGCCTCACGAGACGAGGTACCCCACACATGATTTGGAGTTGGGGGCAGTGGTGTTCGCCCTCAAGATTTGGCGGCACTACTTGTATGGGGTTCGTTGTACGATTTACACGGACCATAAGAGCTTGAAGTACTTGATGGATCAGCCTAACCTTAATATGCGGCAAAGGAGGTGGTTAGATGTGGTCAAGGATTATGATTGCGAGATCTTGTACCACCCGGGCAAGGCTAATGTGGTAGCCGACGCGTTGAGTCGCAGGGCGGAGAGTACTCCACTGCGAAGTGTATGTTTGAGATTGACCGTGATAGCTCCAGTTCTGGACGCCATTCGTGGGGCACAGGCCGAGGCTGTGCGTCCGGAGATGCAGAAGAGAGAGCGGGTCGTTGGGTTGGTTTCTGAGTTTGTATCGGATAGTCGAGGGCTTATGACGTATCAGGGCCGGATCTGGGTACCGTTTGTGGGCGGTACGCGTACTACATTGATGGAGGAGGCTCATAGATCAAAATTCTCGATCCATCCCGGGGCTACGAAGATGTATTTGGACTTAAGAAAGGAGTATTGGTGGCCTTGTATGAAGAGGGATGTCGCATGGTTTGTCGAGAGGTGTTTGACCTGTCAAAGGGTAAAGGCCGAACACCAGAGACCGCATGGCAAGTTGCAGCCATTGGAGGTTCCCGAGTGGAAATAGGAACAGATCACTATGGATTTCATCACCAAATTGCCAAGGACTGCCAGAGGAGTCGATGCAATTTGGGTGATTGTGGATAGGTTGACAAAGAGCGCTCACTTTATTGCCATCAGTGAGAGTTCTTCGGCGGAGAAGTTGGCGGAGATTTATGTGAGAGAGGTTGTATCTCGGCATGGAGTGCTGATCTCGATTGTTTCAGATCGCGATGTGCGTTTCACTTCCCGTTTCTGGAAGAAATTTCATGAGGAGTTGGGTACTAAGCTGCATTTTAGTACCGCATACCACCCCCAGACCGACGGCCAGAGTGAGCGGACGATTCAGACACTTGAGGACATGCTTCGAGCATGTATATTGGACTTTGGGGGTAGTTGGGACACATATTTGCCCTTGGCAGAGTTTTCCTACAATAACAGCCATCATTCGAGCATCGGTATGCCGCCCTTTGAGCTGTTGTATGGTAGGAGGTGTCGGACTCCCATATGTTGGGGAGAGGTTGGGCAAAGGGTAATGGGTAGTACAGAGATCGTGAATCAGACGACAGAGCAGATACAGCTGGTCAGACAGAGGTTATTGACCGCTCAGATCCGACAAAAGAGTTATGCGGATAGGCGCCGGTCCGAGCTGGAATTTCAGGTCGGCGACTTCGTTCTCCTGAAGGTTTCTCCTTGGAAAGGAGTGATCCGGTTCAGGAAGAGGGGAAAATTGGGACGCCGTTTTATAGGTCCGTTTCGTGTGATTGCAAGGGTAGGCCGGGTAGCCTATCGGCTGGAGTTACCAGCAGAGTTGGGGCAGATTCACAACACTTTTCATGTATCGCAGTTGAGGAAATGTGTAGCCGATGAGTCGGCAGTGGTTCCATTAGAGGATATTCAGGTGGATGCAAGCCTGAATTATGCTGAGAGACCAGTGGCTATTAGGGATCGGAAGATCAAGATTTTGAGGAACAAGGAGGTACCTCTGGTATTGGTTCAGTGGCAACATCGGAGGGGATCAGAAATGACCTGGGAGCCGGAGGGGATGATGCGGGAGCAGCATCCGGAGCTGTTTTAGAGCGAGACTTCGAGGGCGAAGTCTAGTTCTAGTGGGGGAGAGTTGTAACATCCGGATTTTACCAGGTATCTTGTAAATTTAATTTTGTTGAATTGTGAGGGGGACTCGGCGAGTTGGAGCTCAGACTCGCCGAGTAGGGACGCGGATTTGGGCAGTGAAGCGCGCCTGGACTCGGCGAGTCCAGGATATGGACTCGGCGAGTCTGCGCTGTGTAATGAAACCCTAAATTTCCGGGTTTGAGGCCTATTTAAGGGGCCTTATGGCCGTCATTTGTGCTCACCCAACCCTCAGTGAGAGACCCTTGTGCTCTTGAGCGATTTGTGAAGAGAAAGGAGCATTTCTTGACCTTGTGTTTGTTATTTAGCAAGAAGAAGGAGACTCTAGGCAAGAGGAAGCAAAGGAGGTTGCTATTTCGTGGATTTGGGGCTTAGATCATCACTCTAGAGGTATGATCTCGGACTATTTTCTGTTTGGTGAAGCATTATGCAATTTAGGGCTTATGATGGTCATTTATGGGATGATTTGGTGCCCATTGGTTCCCTCTTTGAGTTGAGGTTATGGATCTGGACCCATAGAGGTCCAGAGAGTCTCACTCATCAAGCTTTATGTATGACAATGGAGTCCATGGCCTTGTGTTGTAGTAAATGAGTCAAAAACATCATATATGGTCATATAGAGGTTGTATGTGCATCAAGATTGTAACTTTACGTGCTAAATGAGCTTGGAGGGACTGGATCTATGGATTAATGGACTGGATCTGACCTTTAGAGCAAGATTGAGTCAGTGCATGGCATGGACTCGCCGAGTCCGAAGAACAGACTCGGCGAGTAGTATGAATGTTGCCCGACCACACAGTGAGTGGCCTCGCCGAGTTGGGGAGGGTGGACTCAGTGAGTCAAGGGGGAGTCAGAATGGATCGGTGGATTGAGTCAAACTGGACTCGCCGAGTTGTTTTGAGACTCGGCGAGTTGAGTCGTGGTGGCCGCACAACTCATGCCAGGTGGAACTCGTCGAGTTGAGTGAATGCTCGACGTGTCAAGGGAGGATTCCAGGGAAATTGGTGTATACGACCAGACTCGCCGAGTCGCCTTGGTACTCGCCGAGTCCGGTCAGAGTTGACTGTTGACCGTTGACCAGAGTTGACCAGTGTTGACTCCTTTTTGATAGTCAACCTTAGAGATATAAAGTGTTAATTAGAAGCATATAATGTTATAGGAGGATTAGAGCTCGGAGGATCGAGCACGAGGGATTCCCAGGATTCGTGAGATACCGAGATACGCGAGGTGAGTCTTCTCACTATACTTTACCTTGAGTAGGTAACCAGAGTTATGTGATAGAGTATTTGTATGCTATGTATGTTGTGTGTTGTACTGCATGATTTCTATGTGATTTATGTGGTGCATGTTTATCAGAGCTAGAACCTGAGGGTTCACAGAGTTTGGGTGCACGGACCCACAGAGTTATAGCCTAGAGTGGCTAATATGTGTTATATGTGGTATTTTGGGGAACTCACTAAGCCTTGTGCTTACAGTGTTGATGTTAATTGTTTCAGGTACTAGTGATGACCGCGGGAAGGCGCCGGCTTGATCCGTATACACACACGTTCGGAGCTTGATATTATGATCTTGGGATTTTGTACTGTTTTGTTGGATAATTAAAATGGTTGTTTTTATGAAAATCGATGGAATTATGTTTTATAAAAATTGAAAAAAATTGTTTGAAATTTTCGGTGTTACACGATTTGTCATGCCAGTTCAGTACGTAGGTGAGCGATTTCGAGACATATGGGGTGGGTGACTTCGAGCGACCTTGCAACATGCTGTTTGATATATTTGGGAAGGATATAGGTGTTTCCGGGCTATGTCCTATTAATATTGAAAGTAATTAGTAGAGCATGGACAATATGAAAACATGACAATTTTTGAAACTAGGAAAATATCAAAGCTGGTGGCGTGTATTTCGAAAATAACACAAAAAATCTTGTTAATTAAAATAAACTTTCAAAACTGTTGCAGGGTAGTTCGAACCTTTCCAAATGTCAAAATTTTTTTCTTTCAAAAAAGTAGTTCCAAACAGATTTTATGTTTTGAAACTTTAAGCGTTTTTGAAATCCTAGAGGCAAAATTCAATTTATGAGCAGCGGAGTTATAGCCCCCCAACTAGAGGTGAGCATGGTGCGGTTCGGTACAGTTTTTGGACCAAACTGAACCGTAAACCGCATGTTGCGGTTACTCATAAGGAAAAACTGAATTTTACGGTTTTGTTTTGGTGCGATTTTGTAGTTTTTCTTGTGGTTTTGTGGTTATTTCGGCGCGGTATCGTTTTTTTTAACCGAAAAATATATTGGTGTGATTTTTCGGTTAAATTAATACGGTTTTTCATGTCCAAAATAAAACCAACTCATGTCCGAAAAATATAAGTTATATTCCTCATTTTCTTCCTTTATCAAGCGATGTGAGATAGCCACAACAAACATATAAGCAATTTGCCAGTTGCATTTTTTTACACATTTTCTTTTATTATTTTGCACACACAACATATATATTATCTTAAATCCACTATATATAATTAATTTATTGTATTCTTTTACATACAAGAGGTATGATTTCTTAGTTTACACTCATATGATTTCACACGTACACATAATTTATTCTTTTACACACACATATACACACACACATATATATATATATATATATATATATATATATATATATATATATATATATATATATATATATATATATATATATATATATATATATATATATATATATATATATATATATATATATATATCAGTGCAGTTCGGTTTTTGCGTTTTTTTTCAAACTAGAAACCGCACCGCACCGAAAACTTTTGGTTTTTGCAAAGTTAGAAACCGCACCATCGATTTTTGTTTTGGTTTCGGTTTTTCGGTCTCGGTTTTGCGGTTCGGTTTTTGCTCACCCATCTTATCGCATTTATGTCATTATGCTCGAAGGTACGACTATCTTTATTGTGAATGTCGTTACACAACTGTTATGTGGCTGTGCCAGGATCCACCAGCCACATATCCTCGTACAAAATATATTCTCATGGTTTCGAGGTACTATTGCTTTTGTTTCAATGTCACTTTTTACATTGTGTTCGTTCTTTCTTTTCCTTTTGAGTTGTCATGCTGGTTCGGTATGTAGGTGAGCGACTTCGAGACATATGGGGTGGGTGACTTCGAGTGACCTTGCAACATGCTGGTTCGGCATATTTGGGAACGATATAGGTATTTCCGGGCTATATCCTATTAATATTGAAAGAAAGTAGTAGAGCATGGACAATATGAAAACATGACAATTTTGAAACTAGGAAAATTTCAAAGCTAGTGGCGTGTATTTCGAAAATAACACAAAAAAATCTTGTTAATTAAAATAAACTTTCAAAACTATTGCAGGGTAGTTCGAACCTTTCCGAATGTCAATTTTTTTTTCTTTCAAAAAAAATAGTTCCAAAGAGGTATTATATTTTGAAACTTTAGTTTTCGAAATTCTAGAGGCAAATTCAATTTATGAGCAGCGGAGTTACAGGCCCCCAACTAAATATAATGGACTATATTGATGGTATCTAAAATTCGGGCTTAAAGGAATATAATATATTAAAGTCCTCAATGACATAGATGTGTCATATTCTTTCCAATTTCAGTCTCGTTACTCTTTGCAAGGGTTTAATATGTTGGTTCATGTCCCTGATGATAGTCTAGGCGTTGACAGTGTTCTAACATTAGGTTTGACTATCACCTTAAAATAATTTTTAATATTATAATTCTTTTTACAATGCATTTCTTCTAAAAAGAAGGATGTTAATATTATAATTCCATATATTTGCTTGAGATTATGCATCTTTACTGGCATACGTATATTTGCTTTGAGAATTAAACAACTTTTAGTTTAGGATTTTATGCCTAAGATTGTTGGTATCTAAAACCGTATTAACCCGGAAAATTTGTTTAGTCTTTCGTAACTTTATTGACCTGGTCAGAAAAAAAGAAATAAATAAACTTTTTTATAATAGTTTTTACAAAAAAAAATTCCATTTAGGATGCATTCGGATTGATGGAGATATAGTTATTGGCCTAATCTTTTGAAAGGATAATTTGAATCTATATATTTGTAATTCCTTAATATAGACTACAAAAATAGATTTTTAATATGAATTAGAAAATGATTATCTCCCCTTAATCAATATAATTGTAATTATCCACCATAATAAAAAATGCTTCATTGGTAGACGACCCACTTCTTATCCAATTTGTGAGAATTTTTTGATCTATAAACCTTCCCTAACTCATGTTTGAAGATGATCCACTTCTTAGTCTTTTCAATTTTTTGAGAGACCAAAACCACAAACAAACGAGTTCAAAAGGACCACCAATTCAAAAAAATTAGAGTTTTTGACCAAAACCCGAAAAACATATATACGACATGACAATTTTTGCAGCTTTATCTAATTATTAAAAAAAAAACATAATAGTTTTTACATGAGTTTGGGCTTTGGCAAAAGCAAATTCAAAAACCAAGTCAATAACAAACCATACCGGGTTGTTGATTGAAATGGCCACTACTTCTTCTCTTTGGTAATTTGGAAGGGTTCCAGATGAAATGGATTGAGCGAGTTAACCAAATAAGCTGCAGCATCGGGCGTTTTATGTCCTTAGCCCACTACATATCACTTGTACAGTTGCCGTGAAATTCACAACGGGCTTAAATTGTCTCCTTAATACTCCAATCCGGCCGTGTAACACATTGTTCAATAATTATGAACGTACGTTCTCATCCTGGTCTTGATGGAGAGACATCTTTTTGGTCTTGTTGTTTCATTTTAATAATTTATTTATTTTGTAATTCTTCACTTTCGTGTGTGTATATATATATATATATATATATATATATATGAATAATTGGTTGTTGATTCTTGTTCTGTTAACTTGTATATAGTTTATCTAAGTTGGGTGTTATCATCTTGTTTAATTAGTATTTGTCGTTTTATCAGGGTTGGTTCTGAGGATTTAAATTTCCTCAAATGCACTGGACTAGCAAGAAAAAAAATGATCCTTTCGTTATTATAAGTTTTCTATTTTTAAATAAACACACATGCATATATATATATATATATATATATATATATATATATATATATATATATATATATATATATATATATATATATATATATATATATATATGAAAAATGAATATACCCTTAAAAGTATATAAACTTAGGTATCCAAACTTATCATACTATGTTGTTTTGTATCATATATACATTGTAATTGTCCAATGTTGTAGTTTAACTTTTAACTTGACTTACTTCCAAGATTTTTATAAATTTCATATTTATCTTTCTCTTACATAATTTTTATTTTCAAATATATATATATATATATATATATATATATATATATATATATATATATATATATATATATATATATATATATATATATATATATATATATATATAACTTAGTAGGTGTTTGGCAAATGATGTGATATAAGAGAAAGACAATAGTAAAATTTTGAAAATCTTGAAAGTAAATCAAATTAGTGTTTGAAGTTTAAGAACATTATAATGAATATATTAAACAAAATTATGCATTATGATGAGTTTGGGTACCTAAGCTTATATATCATTAAGGATATATATATATATATATATATATATATATATATATATATATATATATATATATATATATATATATATATATATACACAACACAATAAAAAACTTACATCGAAAAAAAATTAGACCCTGTATTGCTACCCACTTTGCCCCTCCATCGGTGCCCCTTATGCGTCGTTTTATCTACTTTGATTATTTATAATTTAGAATGAATAAAAATACACTATGGATCAACATGAACTCCTTTTGCATCACATGAAGCATGATGAAGAGCGTGAAAATCTTGCAGTTTGTATCCATGGCTACCAGTTGATTGCTACATCGTTTAGATTGATTAAATAAATGCCGATTCTTTTTATTTTACAAAAAAAAATAAAAATTCTGCATGTTACGATATTTTTATTTTCGGTACTTGGATGCATCTTAGATTCATGCATGTGGACTATAGAGAAACATTTCATTATCAATGAGTACTTCACAAAGGGATTTGTACAAACTGTGGCCCACAATCTGAAACATGTCCACCACTCTTAATGGCCATACGAAGGCTGTGTATGCTTTACACTGGTCAAAAACCGATCGTAAGTGCTGTATCTTGATTATGCTTTCTTTGTTTTCTTGCGTATGGTGCTTCTGCCCTATTTGTTTTATAATGTAACTTCTATTATTAGTTATAAAAGTAGAAAAAACACATGGATATCAAACTTTTTCTTCAACGTCATGGTGAAGGAAAAGCACCATGGAGACATAGGAAAGACACATTGTTTTATCATCTGGATTAATTCCTAATTTGTAGTAAAGAATTATATGCAACATATTGGTCAGCGAGATTAAGCACATTGCATTTCAATGGCTAAAAGTTAGAGCTAAGAATGGGTGGATTATGATCTGGAATTACAGGTGTTTGAATCCGAAAGCAATCCTAGCTTCTAGGCTTCTAGCTAGCCTTTTCTTTTTAATAAAGAGTTTTTTTCTGTTCAAAAAAGAAATTTTTTTAACTTATGCATGCATGACCAAACTTTGGTAACTGTTAATTAATATACTGCATGGAAATGTTTTTCTTTTACGTTAGGTTTCTTGAGATCATATTTAGGAGTCTAATCCAACAATAATTAATCATGTGCGGCATTTTTCTTGATTAAAACATGCTTCAATAGGTCAAATCCGGAATAATTTGAAACCTTATCTATAACTGCAAAAAGGCAAAACACTGCCAAATTTATGGAGACCGGTTTCTTTCATTTTTTTGTTTTAAATTGACAATTTTTATTATATGTTATCTTAAAGATGCACTAAACCTTTCAAGATCTTTCCTGTTTTAGCTTTTGTACTCAGATTGGCAAGGGTTTGGCAAAAGGGTAAAGTTGTCATTTGACATAGATGGTTATTTATGTAACATGGATACTAATACATCTATGATGAGTGTAGCAAAAGTAGGTAAAAGAGATGATGTATCATCATGAAAAAAACACACATACACAATTATTCTCATTTCTTCAACTTGGTTCAACTCTTCCACATTTCTTGATGGATAAGTGGAAGGAGGAAACATGACACATTACTCTCCTACCTTCTCCCCTCCTTTTTGTTTACCCTTTGTTTTGTAGGGCCATCTTGGAAGATTTTGATTAGGGAAAAAGCAGTAGCACCATGGAGACAATGAAGAAAATCACAGAACTTTGACATATGGCCCCCATGTCCTTTGAAACTGTTTTTATTGGGAAAAATAATAGACTGCATCTCTTCAAGACCATAGTATTTGGCACTATATATTTTCCTATGTTTCCTTATCATTATCTTTCCAAACCACTGCATGAATTTGTCCCCCATATTTCTTTGCCCACACTCCCCGAAATAAACAATTCTCAAGCTAATTTTCTAATTATTCGTTCTTTAGGGATCTCAACATTTGTAGCTCACTCCACCTTGCACCATAACATCTTGTGAGATGTAAATTAACCCTTGTTTCCTTAAAGTGATTTCTCAAATCATACAAGAGTTCAAGGTTTAGGCGTTGTTAACGAAAATTTGTGTAGTGATCGTTATCCTTTTCTATGAACATTAATAAATGAAATATTTTAATCCAACAAGACTCAACTCAACCCACCAGGTTGAATCAATTTTACTTCCATAGTAAGAAAACCAATCAAGAGATCCAAATAAAACAATTGAATGCACGGTTAAATGAGTGGTTTTACTTGCATGATTTTTCATCTCCATTTTCTAATTATTTTGTTGTTTGATTAAACAATTAACTTTTATATATTGATTTGGTTGACAAAACTACCTTGTCCACCTGAAGGTGCGACTTCTATTTATGTAAAAATATTAAAAAAAAATCAGTTATTATTATTCAAAAATCTCTTATATTTGTTAATTCGGGATTTTAATTTTTTTTCTTTGCACCTTTTCTGTAATTTTGTATAATTTTTCCATGTCATAATATTATTTGATATTTTTTAGCGACATCAAAAGATATTTAGAAAGATATATATTTGTAAGAAACTAGTCTCAAACAGTTGAATATTAATTCTTCGTGAATGCAAGTGATGTCCAACCTAACTGGATTGATGCACCGGGTTTAATACACATGAGGGTTTAACGATAGGAATTCATATCTTTGAACCTATTCAATTTGCTTTTTGTAGTTATTCCCAATGTGTGGGAAGTTTTCCTTAGAAATCCTCTTGCTGGCTGAGTTTGCCATATAATGAGTTCTAACTCGGGGCCACCATTGATATATTATGGTAAGGCTTTGAGTTAATCATTTTCCTTTTATAAAAAAAATTCTTTGAGAACTCTAATCTTAGATTTGTGAACCAAAATAACGATTAGGATAGCTTTTTTGCAGTGTTCTAAAAAAAATATAAAAGAATTCAATTAAATCAAATGAACTAAATTAATATTATGGTACAAGAGAATTGTCATTGTAACATCCGAGTCCTTAGAGGTATTTAAATAAAATATATTTTGAATTTTGAGTGGTGTCGCATCGTGTTGGAGGCACCCACGACGTAGTAATGGTCGATGTACCGCAATTTTAAATGACCGCCATGATGTGGAATCATGCGGCCACAATGTGACAGTTGTTTAATGAGAAACTATAACATCTATTTTCTTGGATGAATCGAATTAGGGTTTCAGAGGGTCAGAAGGTTGGATTTCTTTTTTGGTCAGGATGTGGTGAAGCTTCATCACGACGTGGCAATAAGCTTTTGGGCCACGGGAGTTTAATGAACCAGCATGACGTGGTGACTTTGCCACGACGTGGTGGCGGCTGTTGGAGAAAACTCTAAAGTTTATGGGATGAGCCCTATTTAAACTCCATAACCTTTCATAGCCTCCCTCTTATCAACTTCCATCTCTCCAGATCGTCCTTTGAAAACCCTAGATCCCTTGTTTGAGTTTTTGGCCTCTAAGTGTGCGTGTTGGATGCTTGTGAAGGAAGAAGGTGGTGGAAGGTCATAGTGGGAGTCCAAAGCAACTTAGGTCTAGAATTTTATCTTCTTCAAGCATCTCAAGGAGGTATAAAGTCTTCAACTTTATGAGTTAGTTGATAGATTTATGGATTTTGTCCACTTTTCTCTATACGTTGTTGTTTTGGAAGGATGAATCTCATAAAGCTTGCAACTTTATGAATCTCCTGGCCATTTGGAGCATTTGGCTCTTTGGATCTATTTTAGATTTGAGTTTTGTGGCCATGCATGGAATCTTGACCCTTTTTAACCTAATTTGACCTAATAAGAGTTCAAGATACGCATGTCTATAAAACATCGATTTTTATGATGTGTTTGGTGTTAGAAACCCTTATGGAGCCTTTGAGTAAGTAATCTTAAGGATTGGGTGAATATTGCTTACGTTATGTGATGTTTTGGACCTTAAATTTGAGATCTATGCACTTTGGAGGGTTCTAGTGGATACAGTTGAAAACTTTATCCATCTAGACCATATTATGGACCAAATTTGAATTGGAGACCCTTTTGGATTGAAGGAAATGGCTGAATACGTTAAGCTGTTGAAAATCGAGTTAGCACGACGTGGTAAGGCCACCACGACGTGGTGGCGAGGTTGGCCGCAACTATTTTTTCGTATTCGACGCCACGATGTGGTAAAAGGATGCTACGACATGGTGGTCAGTTGAGTTGACTTTTCTTGAGTTTTAACCGTATGACCCAGTTTGACCCAAGGCGGATGATGTGTGTAAAATGCACTGGTTTTATTCCTACTTTTAAATTATAAATTTAGCACACAAAGGCAGTAAACCTGTCTTTTAGTGGTATAGTTGGATAAGTAGAGTGTCGAACTCAGGGAACGGAAATTAAACTAATAACTAATTTTAACTAAACAAGTAATAAAAGTAAAGGTTTTTCTCTAGTTTTACAAGACTAGAAACTTAAACACACCACCTAACAAGTGATTAACTAAACAAGTAAAAATTCACCAAATTTGATAAAGAGTTTCTGTTTAGGTCCAACCAATTCACTCTTATGGTTATTTGTATAATAAAATGATAAATTAACTATTATTAGTTACCAACTATAGTGGTTAGATTCATGTTCACTATTACTAACCCTTAGACAATTAATCAATTCAAGCAGTGGCCAATTGTTTAAACTAACTAATTCCCTAGTTCATTTATTTGGATTAAATAAGATTTGTAATTGGTTAGTCAAGTTGGTGATTCAACTAACCTCTTGTTTGTTGGTTTCTCAAACAAGCTCACACATTAATTTACCCATTCTCTAATTAATCCTAGTTTCATGTTCATTAATTCTAGACATATGATGAAGTGTTCACATAAACATATGAGGTTAACAACTAAGAGATGTTCATGCAGCTTAATTGTCTTCTAATTAACAAAAAATAGTTATGATCAATGCATAAGGTTCTTTAACCAACTTAATTTAATAAAATCACCAATAAACAATCAATAAAAGTAATAATCAAACCATAGGTGTAACTTGGTTTTTTGTAAACAGAAACAATACGAATTTAGCTCATGATTATCGTGGAAACAAGCTCAAAAACAAATTTAAATAAGCTAGTCATGATTCAATCCTAAGATTAAGTGGAAAATATAACCTAATTCGCCTTGAGTCTTCAAAGGATCAAATGTTAGGGTTCTTCAGGTCTCCAAAGGGTTCTTCAATCGCAGGTGTATCTCCCAAAAAGCCAGAAAACTCTCAAATTCGGAATAAGACTCTATATTTACACTTATCACAAAACAGGGGCAACTCGGCGAGTAGATGTGCAAAATCCGTGTACGGCAAGGATTCTTGACTTTTCTTCGGGAACATTCTCGGGAACTCGCCGAGTAGCTTCGTAGACTCGCCGAGTAGCTCCAGATATCTTCTTTTTCTTCATTCTTTAGCTTCTAATTGCTTCTCCTTATTCCTTTTTTTGCTTCCAAGCATGTCTTCTGGACTGAAAACACAATTTAGACATTATTAAGTACCTTTTGTCCACATTATGCACATAATTAGCTAAAAATGAATAAAAATCTATACTAAACATATGGCTAATTATGCACATATCAAAATACCCCACACTTGACTTTTGCTTGCCCCAAGCAAAACTGAATTTTAGCACATTAGAATCGCATTGGACAACTCCAATCGAACCCAGACATTATGCCAAGACCGCAACGCATGCATTTGTGTCTAAAATTTTCCCAAGGAACCCCCATACTCTAAATACTCACAATCTTCATAAACATTCGCCCACTTTTTCCGAACAATGCTTATTTTATGCATCCCTCCGAATCCATCCGCAGAAAACTTCCTAACCTCAAGGTATTTTTGGTTGAGCAACCCAAGCATACATAATCTAGACAATTACAATTTATGATACCACTATGGAGCTCTTTTGGAATTCTTCACTTATTTGACATTTGATCTTTAATTTCTTTGAATTCACCACCTTGTTGTTTGATTTTTGGTATCTTCAACTTTTTGAATCTTCGGAATTTTGATATTTTGATCTTTACATTAACTGCTCCAAAATTCTTACAACTTTTCTTGTAATTCTCTCTGTTTTTAAACATGTAACTCACTTTTTTTTCACTCAAAACCCTACATGCTTAAGTAGGGGCGCTCAACTTCAACCTTTATTGGTTAACGATAATAATTTTCCTAGATACACTTATAGTACACGATGCTAAACATATTGCATCCTTCAAACTAAGCGAGGTCGTGTTTTTGTCCCATGATTTCACTAGAATAAGGAAGCCACAAATGCACTAGAACGTATATAGGCACAACTAAACATTTGGGTTTTCATGCAATTATCAACATAATTCTAACATGGAATCCTACTCACTTTTACCAAAATTTTCCAAATTAAGTCCTAAGTAACATTTTTGGTATGCAAGAGATGATTTTTTTTTTTAAAATAGACCTAAAGTAGGATATTAGGATTCTAAATTTACTAAGATGTAACCAACCCCTACCCTACACTTAATTCATGCAATGTCCCCATTGCATGGTATGCATGAAAAATAAAAATATGAAATATAGAGAGAATTGGAACAAGCTCCCCTGGGGTAGTAGTCACGAAGTTGCTTTTCTTCAATTAAGCTCCTACTTTGAATGACTTTAGACGTGGGAACAGCTCATCCATGTCTTGGGTGTCATGTCGCGTGTGGTAAACATGTAAATGACTCAAATATTTAGGATAAAGCTCCTAGAAACCTCCAGTAATGAATCTTCCCAAAAAATATGGATAAGGACTGCAACAAATGTGCCCAAAACAACTCTGGAGTAGAAAAATGTTGATGGACTCGGCGAGTTAGACGTGAACTCGGCGAGTAGATCGCCATTTTGTAGTAAATTCGCATAATTACACATGTACTCGGCGAGTACTTTAGATGCACTCGACGAGTAGTCGCTGAGTTGAAAAGAAAATTTCCTGCTTGTTTACTCTTGATTGAGGTGCTAAATCGGGATAATTCAGTGACTCTTCTTCTAATTCCTTCAGTAATAACACACTCGGTCACTCCCAACCCTAACGGACTTAACCTTAATTGAAACACTTTGCACTCTCATCTAAAGCAATCCTCACTTGAACCGTGACCCATAAGACTTCTAAATGCATCCTAACATTCCAACCTGAAAAACATGTAACCACGAGTGAAAGCAAACAAACAAAAGTCCTAAAAATAAAAATAACCAAGTTCAAAAAAGTTCATAATCAAACACCATAAAAACATATAAAAACATAAAACAACCAAATAAAACCAAGCTTTAATCTTCTTCTTCCATATTTGCCCCTCCCACGCCACTATCTCCTTCTTGATTGTCTCCTCTACGCATCCTCTCCTCCCAATTCATGATGTAAGGATACCCGAGCCCGGGCCTTACGGCGATGTTAATTTGTTGAAAAAGATATTTGAATGAATCATTGTTATAATTAACACCTCGCCCAATGTCATCCAAGTATCTTCGATATTCCACTTGATTCCACCCATCATTTTCATCTTCCACCGGAATAACCGATGGGTCTTCTCGGGCCCGTTCATTCCTTTGCCGAACCCTTCGTCCCGGCTACTCGGGGATAACCGCCTTGTCTCCAAGTGGAATTGCATAAGAATCTCCAAATTTTTCCATAATTCTCGCCCTCCGATATAGTGTAGTGTTGAACGGAGGAGGAGAAATGACAGTTAAGGCCCTTGCATCTTGTAAGTCTAAAATCCCAAATGATCTCGCGAGTAACATTCCTCCATTAATTTTGGAGGTCTCCTTTTCCTTAACAGCTCCATCCGTGAGATACTTGGCTAAGCAATCGGGCAGGTTGCAGAAGACGTCTGGAGTGATGATGCTCCAAAGGTAGAAAATGTCAAGGGTTGGGACCTTGTCATCGTCCTTCCACATATTGATGGTGCTGGCAATGAGGCGATGAATGAGACGATGAATGGGTGAGCTGATATGACCTTCTTGTGCAGAAGATGGAATGTACACCCGGTTGACAATGGTATTCCACCAGGTGGAAACAACAACTTCTTTGGGGAGATCTTTGTGGCATTTCTTTAAGAAGGTCTCGAAATCTTCATTCAACATGGCACTTTGATCATAAATGCCTATCCTCTAAGAAAGTTTCGTTATACTGCATTGTCGCAGCTCCCCTCTAAGTGAAAACGAAATGACATTGGGGTTATAATATTCACTACCACCCTAGAATGAGATGGTAGCGAAAAATTCCCAACATAGCTCTGCAAAGACCGGTTCTTGGATCTTGAATAACTGCAGCCATCCATCACAAATTATTGTAGAATCCCCCATATCACAAGCTTTCACCAAATAAGGTGTCAATTCTTCTTGCAAACCAATTTTTCCCAACCAATCCCAATTAATTGCATTGGGAAGGTGGATTTCTTTCTACTTGAGAGCCTCCAATCTGTTCTTAGCATGGGCTTGTGAAGATTTCGAAGTTATTTGTAGAAAAGAAAGCCATGGAATATCTCCTTAGCCTCCACCCCTTGAAGTCTACCCTCTTTTAGACATAAGTCCTGCAGAATAACATTAAGAAAACAACAACAAACAACACCCAACAATTAAAATTGAACAAAATAGATTTGTCTTAGCACCTACTCGCCGAGTTCATGAACTACTCGGTGAGTAGGATGAACTTCGGGAACAGTTTCAATCGGACCATATTAGGTCAATTAAAACACCTAATTTTGCAAAGGGGTTTGCTGTACTAAGTCCCTTAGACACTAATCCATAAGAAAATTTGTCTAAAGCTTCCTAATTCATGATAAAATCAAAACCCTAGAATTGGAGAAAACCCCCAAATCCGAATTTTAGGCAAAATAAGAACCAAGAATTGATAAAGTTGCAATCTTTATCAAGTATTGAGAGTAAAAATCATACCTTTTTGCTTGATAGATGGAGATTCAACAAAAATTAGAGAAATGGCTTGAGAGGAAGAAGTGCACGACGAGTATGAGTGGTTTGGTGAAAGTGAGTAAAAGAAAAAGAACCCTTATTTACAGATTGTAAAAACCCGTGTAAATGTTCTACTCGCCGAGTAGAAACGCGTATTCACGATTTTAAGGGATTTCGAATAGGTACTCGCCGAGTATACATATCAACTCGACGAGTAGAGCTTGCAGTTTGAAAAGAAAACATAATTTTTAAACCACCACCCCACACTCTGAGCATTGCTTGCCCTCAAGCAATCATTTTAAACATAATTTCAGAAGAAGAATGAAAATAAAACAGATCCTAAGAAATGAAAAAGAAAACAAAAAGAAAAGAAATGCAAAATCTAAACTCGGGTTGTCTCCCAAAAGCACTTCTTTTTAAGGAGTTATTAGCTGGACTCCTTCCGCTCTACGTTTCTGCCATTCCCTCCAGCAGCAGCCCTTCTTCTATGTCTTCATTTCTCGGGATCCCTTCTTCGTATTTTTCACTCTATGTCCATTATCCTTGAATGGGGTGCCATCTTTTGATAATAACTCGATAGCTCCATGTGGAAACACCTTCTTCATTAGAAATGGACCATCCCATCTTGACTTTAGTTTGCCTGGAAAAAGTTTGAGTCTTGAATTAAAAAGCAACACCTTTTGCCCTTCATGAAACTCTTTATTACCCTTGATTCTCTTGTCATGCCAACTCTTGGTTTTCTCTTTATAAATTAAAGAGCTAGTGTAGGATTCATTTCTAAGTTCCTCAAGAGCATTCATTTGCATCAACTGGTTGTTTTTAAGCTCAACTATATCAAAGTTGCACATTTTTAAAGCCCAAAAAGCTTTATGCTCTATTTCCACTGGTAACTGACATTGCTTTCCATAAAATAGCCTATATGGTGTAGTACCAATAGGTGTTTTGAAAGCTGTTCGGAAGGCCCAAAGTGCATCATCTAACTTATCCGACCATTCCTTCCGATTGCTCCCCACCGATCTCTCCAAGATTCTTTTTAAGGCTTTATTTGTCACTTCAGTTTGCCCACTAGTTTGTGGATGGTAAGATGTAGAGAATTTATGGGTTACCCCATATTTCCTTAACACCTTTTCTAATTGATCATCGGCAAAGTGAGTGCCTCAGTCACTTATAAGGGCTTTAGGAACTCCAAATCTTGAAAATAACTTCTTCAAAAATCGCACCACCACCCGAGCATCATTAGTTGGTAAAGCTTGTGCCTCCACCCACTTAGATACATAATCCACCACCACCAATATATATTTGTTGCCTTTCGACATGGGAAATGGTCCCATGAAATCGATCCCCCATACATCAAATACTTCGCACACTTGAATACTATGTTGTGGCATTTTGTTTCAGGATGAAATGTTTCCCGCTCTTTGGCATGCATCACACTCTTTGATATATTGGGCAACATCTTCAAAAATTGTGGGCCAATAAAACCCAATATCAAATATCTTCTTAGCAGTGTAGTGTGCTCCATGATGTCCATTGGTGGGCCCGCTATGAAAATGCTCCAAAAATTTTCGGCTTTCATTTCTGAATACACATCTTCGTATGATTCCATCCGCGCAACTTCGGAAAAGATATGGCTCATCCCAAAAGTAATATTTTATTTCTGAAAAGAATTTCTTCTTTTGTTGGCAGGTAAGATCTTTCGGGATGTACTTGCTAGCTAAGTAATTAGCTATGTCCGCGAACCATGGATCTTCCCCCGTGGTCACCATAATGTACTCGTCCGGGAAGTCATCTCCAACTTTATCTTCTTCCAATTGCGGGTTTTCTAGCCTTGATAAGTGGTCGGCTGCTACATTCTCCGTTCCTTTCTTATTGCATATCTCCATGTCAAAATCTTGTAGAAGTAGAACCCAACGTATCAATCTTGGCTTGGCATCTTGCTTGGCAAACAAATACTTGATAGCAGAATGGTCAGTAAAAATAGTGGTTTTAGATAAAACTAGATAAGGGCGGAATTTATCAAAGGCATACACCATAGCTAGTAATTCTTTTTCGGTGGTGGTGTAGTTATCTTGGGCTGGATTTAAAGTCTTACTTGCATAATAAATGGGTCGAAAGTGCTTATCAACCCTTTAACCAAGGACAACTCTTAATGCAAAGTCACTAGCATCACACATTATTTGAAATGGTAAATCCCAATTCGGGGCAATAATGATCGGGGCATTAGTTAATTTTTCTTTCAAAAATTCAAAAGCCTCTAAACACTCTTTAGTAAAATTAAATGTGCATCTTTTAAAAGCAATTGTGTTAGAGGTCTAGCTATTTTTGAAAAATCTTTTATGAAATGTCGGTAAAATCCCGCGTGACCTAGAAAACTTCTAATGCCCTTCACATTAGTTGGTGGAGGTAATTTGGAAATTGTGTCTATTTTTGCCCGATCCACTTCAATTCCCGATTTGGAAACTTTGTGGCCTAAAACTATACCCTCCTTAACCAAAAAGTGACATTTTCCCAATTAAGGACTAAGTCGGTTTTTTCACACCTTTCAAGCATTAAATCAAGGTTAGTGAGACAATCATGGAAGGAAGATCCAAAAACAGAAAAATAATCCATAAATACTTCCATGAATGTTTCCACCATATCGTGGAATATGGCCGTCACGCACCTTTGAAATGTCGCAGGTGCATTGCATAACCCTAAGGGCATGCGACGATAGGCAAAAGTTCCACTTGGGCAAGTGAAAGTGGTATTTTCTTGGTCCATTGGGTCTATGGGTATTTGGAAATAACCCAAAAATCCGTCTAAGAAAAAATAATAACTATGGACTGATAATCTTTCTAGCATTTGATCAATAAAAGGTAAAGGAAAATGGTCTTTACGAGTGGTATTGTTTAGCTTTCGATAATTGATGCACACTCGCCAACCGGTTACCGTTCGTGTTTGAATAAGCTCGGTCTTCTCGTTGTTTATGAACGTCATCCCTCCTTTCTTGGGTACCAGTTGGACAGGACTCACCCACAGACTGCCGAAAATAGAATAAATGATCCCTGCATCTAAGAGCTTGACTACTTCCTTCTTGACCACTTCTTGTATGTTTGGGTTCAATCTTCTTTAGTGTTGCACAACCGGATTTGCTCCTTCCTCCAAGTTAATCTTGTGAGAACAATAAGAGGGGATTATTCCCTTGATATCGGTAATGCTCCATGCTATGGCCCGCTTTCGCTTCTTCAAGACTTGAACTAATTCTTCTTTTTCAGATTTGGAGAGGTTAGAAGCTATTATAACTGGTTTTTGATGACCATCTTCAAGGAAGGCATACTCCAAGTGATCTGGTAGTGCTTTGAGCTCTGTTTTTGCATTCTACATGTTGTACCTGCCAAGTCCAGGTAAGGGACTCGGCGAGTCCTCTACAAAATTTACGAATTCTCTGGTTTCTTCAACTGGACTCGGTGAGTAGATCGGGTCTACTCGGCGAGTAGGATGCTCAAAGTTTTTCACTAATTCCTCATAATCAGCTTCTTCCAGCAGTCTTTCAATTTCTAGTAAGTCTTTTTCATCATTTCTTCATCAAAGATGGTGGTGGACTTGTTTGGGTCTTCATTATCGCATTCCTCCATCAATTCATCAAACATGTCAATTGAAAACGCTGTTTCATTACTATTCCTCGCACGCATCATAGCTTGATCAAACCCGAAAGTGACTGAATCATCCCCTACCCGTAGAGTACGCTTCGAGTCTCTCATGTCCATTATAGCACTTGCCGTGTTAAGGAAAGGTCTTCCAAGGATGATCGGGACTTGAGGATCTGCTTCCATGTCTAGAATTATAAAGTCTGCAGGAAATACGAACTTGTCCACCTTTACCAAAAGTCCTCACATATATGTGACTGTTTTATTTGCTAAGTGAATTGCCATTCAAATTGGCCTTGGTTCCGGGAGATCCAATTTCTTGAAAAGTGAATAAGGCATGAGGTTCACACTTGCTCCCGAATCAGCCAAAGCATGAATGGTGGCTAAGTTACCTAATTAGCAAGGCAAAGTCAAGCTTCCCGGGTCACCCTTCTTCTTTGGTAGTTTGTTTAAGATGGCAGCTGAGCAGTTCTCATTAAGAACTACTTTTTTTTTTACTTCCTCCATCTTCCTTCTATTGGTTAGAAGCTCCTTGAGGAATTTGGCATATTTTGGCATTTGCGCAACTGCTTCGATGAATGGTATGTTGATTTGAAGAGCTTTTATATGGTCAAGAAACTTCTGGTATTCCTCTTCCTACTTTTCTTGCTTAGCTCGGGCTGGATATGACATTGGAGGCTAAAAGGGCTTTTCAGGAATCTGATTTTTCGGTTTAGGCAATGGACTAGTTGAGTCCATATTCTGGACTCGGCGAGTAGGGTCTGTATCATGCAGATTTTGATTTTGGCCTTGTTTTTCTGCATCCTCCTTTTGCAACTCTTTGGGTACTTCAGTTTGAATAGGGGCCGGAGGAGTAATTATCTTCCCACTTCTCGTTATGACTATATTTATGTGTGCGCCTCGTGGGTTGTTTTCAGTTTTACTAGGAAGTTCTCCTGGTGATCTTTGATTAATTTGTTGAGCAAGTTGCCCCAGCTGTGTCTCAATGTTGTGGATAGATGCTTGTTGGATTCTAAGCATTGTTCTTGTTTCTTGGATTGCAGCATCATGATCATTATGTCTCTTTTCTGAAGCAGCTACAAACTTGGTAAGCATCTCTTCCGAACTTGGTTTTCTTTCTTGTGCCGGCTCCTCCTTTTGGTAAAAACCTCTTCCTTTTTGTTTGTACTTTTCCTCCTTAGCCTTCTTGTACTCATCATAAGGGAGCCACTCTTTCTTTGGTTTTCGCTAATCTTCATTATATCGGTCCCCACTTGAGTAGCACACTTGCACCTTCTTATTGCCATTTTCATCCAAGTCACAATCTCTAGTAAGATGAGGCTCATTGCAGATCTTACAACCCACCCGAATAGCATGTATCATTTGATCCATTTTGTCCATCCTCCTATCCATGGTTTTCAACATAGCCATAACTGCTAAGAAATCTTCTGAAGCTGCATAGGCTGCCCCCTTTTCACATCATTTCTTGGATTATGGTATTCTCTAGAATGCTTAGAGAATTCTTCAATTAGTTGCTTTATCACCAGAGGTGCATTCTTCGTGAGTGGACCTTGCGAGTCATCTAATTGCCTTGTTGTAACACTTACTCCATCATAAAAGATGGAGACTTCTTGTTGACTATTAAGGTCATGATGTGGGCAATTCCTTAGTAGGCTCTTGTACCTCTCCCAAGCTTCATATAGTGACTCTCCAGCTTGTTGTTCAAAGTTGGCTATGGCTTTCTTTATCTTAGATATCTTGGGTGGTGGGGATAGTTGATCAATAAACTCTTCTTTCATCTGGGCCCATGTAGTGATGGATCCGGGGGGCAATTATTTGAGCCAATCATTTGCAGCACCCTTCAATGTAACTAGAAGCATGCGAAGTAGCTGAGTTTCCCAAGGCATGTTTGGAACATTAAAATAATAAACTACATCATTAACTTCATCCAAGTGTTTGTAAGCATCTTCGTGGTCTTTGCCGGTGAAGGGGATCTTCTTAAGTTGAGCAAGGATGTGACCCTTAAGCTCAAAAGTAGAAGTTGCGGGAATTGCGGGTTGCACAAGTCCCGGGCCATTGTCATCGCGTATCCTCGATGTTAGCCATGGTAATAGCTAAATCATCGCCGGAATCGGAGTCGTGCCCGTATGTAGGTTCTTCTTCTTCCGCGGTTTCGTACTCGGTGTCTTCTTTGATCGGGTCTTCGCTTGCTAAAGAGGCGCTAGATGATCCTGATTTGCTGCGAATGCACTCGGTGAGTAGCCTGTCTCAAAGAAAAAAAATAAAACTAAAGAAAAAATTCTAAAAAAAACTAATAAATTCTAAAACCTAACCTACTTACTGAATTACTAAAAAAATTAACTTTGTGCAAGAAAAACTCACACAAAGGATCGATAAAATTAGGAATTAGACTTAATTTTTGAACAGTTCCCCGACAACGGCGCCAAAAACTTGATGTGTTTAAAACGCACTGGTTTTATTCCTACTTTTAAATTATAAATTTGGCACACAAAGGCAGTGAACCTGTCTTTTAGTGGTATAGTTGGATAAGTAGAGTGTCGAACTCAGGGAACAGAAATTAAACTAATAACTAATTTTAACTAAACATGTAATAAAAGTAAAGGTTTTTCTCTAGTTTTACAAGACTAGAAACTTAAACCCACCACCTAACAAGTGATTAACTAAACAACTAAAAACAAGTAAAAATTCACCAAATTTGATAAAGAGTTTCTGATTAGGTCAAACCAATTCACTCCTATGGTTATTTGTATAATAAAATGATAAATTAATTGTTAGTGGTTACCAACTATAGTGGTTAGATTCATGTTCACTATTACTAACCCGTAGACAATTAATCAATTCAAGTAGTGGCCAATTGTTTAAACTAATGAATTCCCTAGTTAACTTATTTGGATTAAATAAGATTTGTAATTGGTTAGTCAAGTTTGTGATTCAACTAACCTCTTGTTTGTTGGTTTCTCAAACAAGTTCACACATTAATTTACCCATTCTCTAATTAATCCTAGTTTCATGTTCATTAATCCTAGACATATGATGAAGTGTTCACATAAACATATGAGGTTAACAACTAAGAGACGTTCATGCAGCTTAATTGTCTTCTAATTAACAAAAAATAGTTATGGTCAATGCATAAGGTTCTTTAACAAACTTAATTTAATAAAATCACCAATAAACAATCATTAAAAGTAATCATCAAACCATAGGAGTAACTTGGTTCGTAAACAGAAACAATATGAATTTAGCTCATGATTATAGTGGAAACAAGCTCAATAAGAAATTTAAATAAGCTAGTCATGATTCAATCCTAAGATTAAGTGGAAAATATAACCTAATTCGCCTTGAGTCTTCAAAAGATCAAATGTTAGGGTTCTTCAGGTCTCCAAAGGGTTCTTCAATCGCAGGTGTATCTCCTAAAAAGCCAGAAAAGTCTTCAATTCGGAATAAGACTCTATATTTATACTTATCACAAAACAGGGGCAAGTCGGCGACTAGATGTGGAAAATCCGTGTACGGCAAGGATTCTTGACTTTTCTTCGGGAACATTCTCGGGAACTCACCTAGTAGCTTTGTGGACTCGCCGAGTAGCTCCAGATATCTTCTTTTTCTTCTTCTTTAGCTTCTAATTGCTTCTCCTTATTCCTTTTTTTGCTTCCAAGCATGTCTTCTAGATTGAAAACACAATTTAGACATTAGTAAGTACCTTTGTCCACATAATGCACGTAATTAGCTAAAAATGAATAAAAATATTTACTAAACATATGGCTAATTATGCACATATCAGTGGATATTTTGGGTATTTTGGATTATGTTTGAGAAATTGATTTTGATGGTTAGGTGTTGGTTAGAGCTGAGGTTCGGAGTCGGGGCCTCATCAGGTATTGTTCATTACAGAGGTGATTTTCCTCACTGTGTTTAGCGGGTCGAACGCACCAATACCAACCCATGATTATTATGAAAGGATGCTAGATGTCTGCATGGCTCTTGCATGTGGTCTGTGCTGGTATGTATACCGAGCGAGGCTCAATGCCAGGGGAGGCCTGATGACTTTATAGTATGCTATTGTTTTGTGAATAAAGCATATGTTAGAATGATTATATGTTATATGTGTATTGGGCGGGGGATGATGTTAGGAGGGGCCTAGTGAATGACAGATCTGTAACCCGAGCGGGGCTTGATGTCTTGTGGGTCCCGACTTGAGCCCATCACATCCACCCATGTTTCCGCATTATGATGATTTTGGGATGTTACAGAAACCCAATTTTTTTGAGTTTGCTCCCTATTTAAAGAAATGAAAAGGCTAGGGTTTGCTCATCCTCAGCCTCCATCAGCCCCCTCAAACCCTTAAGAAAACCCTAATCATTTTCCTCCATTATTGAGCTAGTTTAATGTTCTTTGAAGCTAAGGAAGGAAGAAGGAAGCATATATCAAGCAAGCAAGTCTCCATTTTTCACCTTTGTGCTCTTATTGTAACGTCATAAAATTCCAAACCAAAAATTTTTCATTTTTACAATCATCAAAACATGAGAAATAAGTTTAGGTTCCAATGTAACAATTTAGTCACAACCGATTACATAACAAAAGATCACAAAATGGTTTCCCCGAGTGTGTGTACGATCACGCCGGCGCCTTCCCACGGTCCTCGCTAATACCTGAAACACATAACACAACAACTGTAAGCATAAATGCTTAGTGAGTTCCCCAAAATACAACCTACGCACGTACGCCTTTCCAGGCCTTGACCTTCCGGTCCATGTGTCTCAGGGGACTTCCGTCCCGACTGAGTAAACCTTCCGGTCCTACCCACGTCAACCTTACAGTCTATATGACCACGCCTTCCGGCCCATAACATGTTGCCTTCCGACCCAAATCAAGCATATCATACATGGCACATATAACGAATAACTTAACACACATAAGGCATATATCTCATATCATATTCGACCTTCCGGTCACACAGTCAAAACCCTTCCAGGTACAGCATAGTGAGGAGACTCACCTCGTGTGCCTCGCTAAGTCGCTAATCGCGAATCCTGGAGTCACTCGTGCTCGCACCCTCGAGCTGTAATCCTCCTATGATATCATGAATCTATAATTATTACTTGTACCACTAAGGTTGACCATCCATATCAAGTCAACACAGGTTGACTTGGTCAACAGTCTTTGGTCAATTTGGACCGGACTCGGCGAGTGCACTATAGTGACTCGGCGAGTCTATGCGTTTTAACCAACTCTCAAGGATTTTCCCCTTTGACGCGTCGAGTACTCCCCCGACTCGACGAGTTCCACCTGGGCCTGAATCACGGGGCCACCGCAACTCAACTCGCCGAGTCGCAAGGACAACTCGGTGAGTCCCAACTTGACTCGGTCCACCTGTCAAAACCTTTCCAACTCTCTGCAACTCACTGAGTCACCCACAACTTGGTCAGGACTACACACTGGGTGGTCTCAAGGACAGTCTTCAAGCGACTCGTCGAGTCTGTTCTTCAGACTCGGTGAGTCCATGCCATGCACCAGCTAAAACTGGCTTTTGCGGTCAGATCCGTTCCATACATACATAGATCTGGCCTTCCCAAGCTTATTTGTCACGTAAAGTCTCAGTCTTGGTCTCCATGCAACGCATACAAGGCTCATTTTGGAGAAATAACCTCTAATATGGCAACCCTAGCTTCTAACTCAAAAGAATGGACATAAAGCTTGTCATATGGGGTCTCCTGGACCTTCTAAGGTCCAGATCTAGGTTCCATATCTCCATGGGACCTTTCATACTTCCAATTTAAGCCAAGAAATGCAAGAAGAAACCCTAGATTTGACATAAGGACCCAAAATACGAAGTTTTGGCTCTGAATGTTACCTCAAGAAGGCTCCCTTGATGAAATAGAAGCAGAACCAAGCTCCCCAACTCTTCAAACTTGATTTTCTCCCTCCTTTCTTGCAATAATACACAAAATGATGAACAAATGGCCTCCTAACACACTCACAAGGGCTCACAGTCGTATGGGTGCTCTAGGGTTCAAGGTGGCCGCAAATGAAGGCCATAAGGTCCTTTAAATAGGGCTTAGGACCGGGAAATTAGGGTTTCATTAAACAGCGCGGACTTTCCGAGTCCATCCCTTGGACTCGCCGAGTCCGGACGCGAACCTCTGCCCAAAACCGCGACCCGACTCGGCGAGTTCGACCTCCAACTCGCCGAGTCCCCTCACAGAATATCAAAAATATGAAAATAAAGATACCTGGGGATCCGAGCTGTTACAATTCTCCCCCACTAGAATAAGACTTCACCCTCGAAGTCCCGCTAGGCAAAAAGCTCCGGATGCTGCTCCCGCATCTCACGTTCCGGCTCCTAGGTCATCTCTGATCCTTTCCGATGCTGCCACTGAACCAATACCAGGGGTACCTCCTTGTTCCTCACAACCTTGATCTTCCGATCTCTGATGGCTACTGGTCTTTCAGCATAATTCAGGCTTGCATCCACCTGAATATCCCCTAATGGAACCACCGCCGATTCGTCGGCTATACACTTCCTCAACTGCGACACATGGAAAGTGTCGTGAATCTGTCCCAACTCTGCTGGCAAGTCTAAATGGTAGGCTACCCGGCCCACCCTCGCGATCACACGGAAAGGACCAATATATCGGGGCCCCAACTTGCCCCTCTTCCTGAACCGAATCACTCCCTTCCAAGGAGAGACCTTCAGGAGTACAAGATCACTAACTTGAAACTCAAGCTCGGACCGTCGTCTGTCTGCATAACTCTTCTGTCGGCTCTGAGCGGTCAACAACCTCTGCCGAACCATCTGAATTTGCTCGGTCGTCTGAAGCACGATCTCCGTGCTACCCATAATCTGCTGTCCCACCTCACCCCAACAGATGGGGGTGCGACACCTCCTCCCATACAACAGCTCAAAGGGCGGCATACCAATGCTCGAACGATGGCTGTTGTTATACGAGGACTCTGCTAAAGGTAGATAGGTGTCCCAGCTCCCTCCGAAGTCCAACACACATGCCCGAAGCATGTCCTCGAGTGTCTGAATCGTCCGCTCACTCTGACCGTCTGTCTGGGGATGATATGCAGTACTGAAATGTAACCTAGTACCCAATTCCTCATGGAACTTCTTCCAGAACCTGGAAGTGAAACACACGTCACGGTCCGAAATAATCGAGATCGGCACCCCGTGCCGAGATACTACTTCCCTCACATATAACTCGGCCAACTTCTCCGCAGAAAAGCTCCCGCTAATGGCTAGAAAATGAGCGCTCTTCGTCAGCCGATCCACGATCACCCAAATCGCATCGACTCCCCTCGCCGTTCGTGGTAACTTGGTGATGAAATCCATAGAGATTTGTTTCCACTTCCATTCGGGAATCTCTAGCGGTTGCAGCTTACCGTGCGGTCGCTGGTGCTCGGCCTTGACCTGCCGACAAGTCAAGCACCTCTCGACAAACCAAGCGACATCCCTTTTCATACAGGGCCACCAGTACTCCTTCTTGAGATCCAAATACATTTTCGTAGCACCAGGATGAATTCAAGAATTTCGATCGATGTGCTTCCTCCATCAAAATAGTGCGCGCACCGCCCACAAACGACACCCAAATCCGACCCTGAAAAGTCATAAGCCCTCGACCATCCGTGACAAATCCTGATATCTGACCTACAACCCGCTCCTTCTTCTGATGTTCTGGCTTTGCAGCCTCACTACAAGAAAAAAGGCCTTTTACGACGCGCAAAATACGACGCTCATTGATCTATGTTACGCAAAGGAGAGTGACATTAGAAAAATGTCATCTCTTCAAAAAATTTAAGGATAGAAGACACGCATTATTGCGCGCCCTTAAATTAGTGTCTAAAAAAAAACACGGAGGGCACCTATAATAAAATGCGCATCGTCTAAGGATGTCGCTTTATAATTTTTAATGGAACGCGCGTTCCATCCTTTAACAGTAGGGGGAAATGAAATTCTGAAAAAATTAAAAATCCCGCCTTCCTTTTTTTCTCCTTTCCCTCTTGCCCTGGACGCTCCTTCCTTCCCCCTCCCGACATTGACTGCTGCTTACTTCTTCCCTCACTTCTACCTACTGGAACCACCATATCTCCCACTCGATGTTGAAATTGTTAGAAAAAGCCCTAATTATACTCTCAAGTCTAAATACAGAAAAAATAGAAGATGGTGAAGAAGTAGCAGTAGAAAAAGCCCTAATCGGAGGTGGTCCTGTTCTTCATTGTTTCTTCGATGTTGAAATTGTTAGAAAAAGCCCTAATCGGAGGTGGTCCTGTTCTTCCTCCCACCACGATTCCCAGCTTTTGTTCGCCGGAACACCGATTCCACCGTGGTTTCTGATCCACGCTGACCAGTCGTCCCAGTCTTCAACGATTTTCTGCCATTCAAATCCGGATGGGTTGAAAAGAAAAGGGGCGAACAGCCACGACACGACTAGGAACCACATTGAGATGGTTAGGTGGCTCTGTATTTGGCGTCGCCGTGGAGAATTGTGCGACCGAAATAGTGAAGTTTGGTGCCAAGAGAGAAGGTGAAGAAGACAGCGGAGAGCTGGAGGTTCATGATTATTAGACACACACACACACACACATAATTGAATTCCATTTCTAGGGCAATAGCAGGCAACATCGACACACTCTAAGATTGCAACCTTCTCACCGTCCGTCTGTTTGGTATGTCTCCTCCCAACGTTGATGGTGGTGTTGCCGTCTCAACTACTCATCTCCTCCACCACCGCCTTCCATTCCATCTTTGTTTGCTCCCAATTCCATCTTTGTTTGCTACGTGTCCATCATAAATGATTTTTCTTTTTGTTTTTTTTTTCTGGCAGAGGGACGTCAACTCAAGAAGGGGCGTCAAAATTTTGAAATTGGAGATGGAAAATTTCTGCTTTTGTCTACGTCTTCTATGTTCCATTGTCGGATCTAACCACCTCCGTATCCTCAACGATCGCCTGCAATATGGTTGATTTTGTTGATGGTTTGAAGGTTTAGGTTCAATCGATTGTCCTACTCCAGCCATGTCACTTTCTTGGCGGATTCAGTTAGATTCCCTCGACCTTTGAATTTCTGGACCTGTAGATCGATAGGTGCGATGGTTGTTAACACTTGCCACTGTTGAAAGGTTCTATGTCTTCAATGGTCCGGCCTCATACCCGGTCCTCATCTGTTACTCTACCCCTGTATAATCACTAAATCATCATATTCTTTCAATTTTCTCCAATTAACTTCATTAGTATTGTTCTGTTCCATTTCCAAATACCGTTGATACGGTAAAAATCCATGAGGATTTGGAGATAATACTGACATGTTTGTTGTTTTGGCCGCCGCCCACCAGGTGTTTGATTAAATGCCTAGATGACTTATTCTATTATGTTATCATGGTTTTATCTGTATTTTATCATCGCTTCATTTTGTTTTCTTAATAAATTACTTTTACCTATTTCAGAAAAGTCAACCTAGGATGGGCTTCATGGTAAATTAAGAAGATTTGAGGGACCACAGAAGGTTGACGCCTCAACAGGTCTCGCCCATTTTCATTACTCTTTGATTTTAGAATACTTTTGATAAGGTTTGTTCAATTTAATAACCCCATCTGCATCTAGCTTAATTTATGAGATTAATTGTATGATTTAGGAACCCCATTAGTGTGCGAGGAGTACTCCTTATTGGAAGCAACTATGTTTGGATTTCGAGTTCATAAGCTTAAGTCTTCATTTTTCCTAATTAAGGGTCTCTCTACTATGTCTATGTGAGGGGTATTCCCTCATCATCTGATTTATGCTTCAGTTAGTATTTTTGTTTTGACATATATGATAATTCTAGACTTTCACCCACATATGTTGATCTGATTTTTTATTTTAAACACCTCTACTTTATGTTAATTGCATATTTTAATGTTCTGGGTCCGATTACCTTGGTTTTAAAAACCAGAACATTGACTGTAATCCTGCTTTTATTGTTCTGGGTGACACCTTCTGATGTAAAGGATCAAGTTGATTTAGATGTGAAGGAAAACGTTGATTATTATGTGTTTTGAATAAGTTTCAGATGGGAATGGAATGGTAATGTGAAGGTGGAGGTGAAAGTGGTTGGCCATGCAATGTTTGATACTTCTAAAGTAGAGAATATCATGTATGATTAAATTTTTATATTTGTTTTTCTTGATTAATATTTGTATCTTTGTTATGTACTATTTAGTATGATGGAATCAGAAAACAAATGGAATGGGAATGAAAGAAATTAGTTTTTAGTATATTAAGTTTTCTAATTTTCTAAAGAATAGTTTCTTATTTAGAATTATTTGTATTTTTCTTTTAGGGTTTTCATTTTAGAATCATCAAATTCTACCAAAGGGAAGAGACAGCTTCTTAAGCAATATGAATTTCATTCCCCTAATCAACAATATTTAGCCCGTTAATGGTACTTAATCATCTATCAGGTAGAAGCTTTCAAGATTCAAGTTTTTGATGATTATGTAGTAATTGTAGCATAAGTAACAGTTGTTGAATATCCTTTCTTTCCGAGTATCTTGCTGTACTTTTGTTTTAATATATGCATACCAACTTTGTATCTGTAACTAAGATAGCATTTCTGTTTGGTAAGATAATATAATAATTAATAATTTATTTTGTAAATTTTTCAGGTCAACTTTTTCAGAACTTTTATGCATTAAATGACCGCTTTCTATGCCGATTTTCCTGGTATGAATTACAATGGAATCGGAGTTCGCTATTCCATTCCATTGTATGTTTTGTTTCTACAAAAAATGGAATTCAATTATGTTATGTTCTTTTGGATATAAGTTTGTAACACATGGGATTTATGATTGTAGCAAACAATCTTTCTTTTCTTTCTAGACATGATTAAAGGCATGTTTTTGGCTGTAGTTATTGGACCACCGGTTGTGGTTGCCATCATTTTAATAGTACAGGTATTATTCTATCTCTGAGAAATTTCATTTACCATGTCATCAAAAGTTGCCAGATGGACTATTATCTTTCATGTTTGAGTTGGTTCTCAACTTGTAGAAGAATAACATAAAATATTTTGGCATCTGAGTGTAAAAAATAATATTTGAACTCATAAGTTCCATAATAATACTTTATTGTGTTACATGTACTTTATTACTTACTCATAATATATAATTCAATCTGATTATTGATTATGTTTGTTGAGATCATGTTCTCTGTTCTTGATGCTGCATCTGATAGGGAACCAAAAGTGAGGACTTTTTTTCCCCCTGACACTTGAAATAACAAGGTAAGGAGAGCATTCTAAACATTCTGGAAACTTTAAAAGAAGAGGGAAATAGGGTCTTGTTCAATGCTTTAGCTATGTTTGCTCTAAGGGAGATCAACTTATCAAAAGTAAGTTACTGTTTCACCCTTTTATTTAATATTTTTGTGATTGAATGAAAGTCTTAATGAAAGTAATTGACAACCCTTTCTCTGTAAATGATGTTGTGATTGTGGGAGAGGTGTTGTGTTTTTCTCTGTTGCTAGGTAACCTTCTCAACAACAACATTCTACTTAAGCAGGTGAGTAATCAAGATTAAGGGAGACTTGTAATCATGTTTGACATTCCTTTCCAGTAAGAAATAGAGTTGTATGATTATTTGTTAGTTTTATAGGAATGTATAACCCATGTTAGCAATGTATTATTTTTGTTTAACATTTGAATGATTCTTTGTATGACATTACAATTTGTGTAATTTATTTTATTTTTTGAGTATGAAATTTTATTTTATATTATGCAATGGATTGTATTTTTTGTATATGGTATTTTATTTCTATTATGAGAAATTAAATGAAAATTTAATTTAAAAATTAATAAATATATAAATTTATTTTTTTTAAACATTTAAATTTACGATACGCAAAAATGTGTGTCATCTTCATTTATGACATGGCCTTTCTTGACAGGGGCTTTCTTGATACGCATTGCGTGTCATTAACACGCGCGTCGTAAGGTTACGACACGCGAATGCGTGTCATCTTCCTTTATGACAGGGCCTTCCTTGATACGCATTGCGTGTCGTAAACGCGCGTCGTAATTGCGCGTCGTAAATGAGCGTCATAAATGCGCGTCGTCTATAGACGACGCGCAAAAGCGCGCCGTCTCTCTTTATGACAGGGCCTTCCTTGACACGCATTTGCGTGTCGTCTGAGCCTTTTACGACGCGCAATGAGCGTCGTAAAAGGCCTTTTTTCTTGTAGTGCCTCCACCTGAGCTCCTCGAATAATATCCAGAATTGGGGTCAATACCGTCAATCTCATACAAATATCTCGGATCGGGGCGCTATCTGCCCGACGGCTCAATGCGTCGGCTACCACATTAGCCTTGCCCGAGTGATACAGGATCTCACAATCGTAATCCTTCACCACATCGAAACATCTTCTCTGTCGCATATTCAGGTTTGGCTGATCCATCAAGTACTTCAAGCTCTTATGGTCCGTATAAATCGTACACCGAACCCCGTACAAATAGTATCGCCAGATCTTGAGGGCAAACACCACCGCCTCCAATTCCAGGTCGTGTGTGGGATATCTCGACTCATGAGGCTTTAACTGCCTCGAAGCGTACGCTATCACATGACCCCTCTGCATAAGCACCACCCCCAAACCCGATATAGAGGCGTCATAGTATACCACAAAATCCTCCATCCCTTCCGGGAGTGCAAGCACTGGAGCCTTGCACAATTTCTGACGAAGCGTCTCGAATGAGGACTGCTGCTCCGGTCCCCATGAAAACGTAACACCCTTCCGGGTCATCCTAGTAAGTGGCACAACGATCTTGGAGAAATCTTTGATAAATCTGCGATAATATCCAGCCAAACCCAGAAAACTCCTGATCTCGGTGGCCGATCTCGGCACCTCCCACCTCAACACCGCCTCAATCTTGGCCGATCGACCAATATCCCTTTCTGGTTCACAAGATTCCCGAGGAACTGGACCTCTTGTAACCAGAAATCACACTTGGAGAACTTGGCATACAGTCTCTCCGATCTCAAAACCCCAAGAATCTCCCTCAAATGTTCCTCATGCTGATCCCTAGTCCTCGAATACACCAAAATATCATCGATGAATACGATCACCGACCGATCCATCATCGGTCGGCACACCCGGTTCATGAGATCCATGAATGCAGCCGGGGCATTGGTGAGCCCAAAAGGCATCACCACAAACTCATAATGTCCGTAACGAGTCCTGAAAGCAGTCTTTTGGATATCCTCCTCGCGAACCCTCATCTGATGATATCCCGACCTCAAGTCAATCTTGGAAAACCAAGATGCCCCCTGCAACTGATCGAACAAATCGTCGATCCTAGGTAACGGATATCTGTTCTTAACCGTCAACTTGTTCAACTCCCGATAATCGATACACATCCGATGTGAACCATCCTTTTTCTTGACGAACAAAATCGGCGCTCCCCAAGGCGAGCTACTCGGTCGAATGAATCCCTTTCCCAACAGCTCCTGAAGCTGCGAGAATAATTCCTGCATTTCCGGCGGAGCGAGACGATAAGGCGCCTTGGCGATGGGTGCCGCTCCTAGAACCAAATCGATACGAAACTCCACTTGCCTCTCCGGAGGCACACCCGGTAACTCTTCGGGGACACATCCGAAAACTCGCATACAACTGGAACGTCATCAATCGAATTGGGCCTCTCCGCGGTCATACGAGTATCCATCACATAGGCTATGAATCCATCACAGCCGTGCTGCAAACTCTGCCTTGCCCTGGCAGCCGAACAAAACGCCGACCCACACCGGGTCCCCTCGCCATAAACCGTGAGCACTCCCCCACTAGGGTCTCGAATCATCACCAGCTGTCTCTCGCAATCAATGACTGCTCCAAAATTGCTCAACCAATCCATGCCCACGATAACACAAACATCCCCCATAGCTATAGGGACCAAGTCTATAGGAAACTCGACCCCAAAAATCTCGAGCACACATCCTCGAATCACCTCAGTGGCGTATACCGCTTTCTCATTTGCTATAGCAACTCGCAGGGGATGACTCATCGCCTCCCGATCGATACCGATATGCTGGCTAAAAGCCAACGAAACAAATGACCGAATCACACCCGAGTCGAACAATACCAAAGCAGGCACATGATTCACAAGAAAAGTACCTACGCATATAATAATATAAGCATAATATCTCAGTATAAATGTAAATACATGAAAGAATACATACCGGCCACAACATTAGGCTCCGCGCGGACCTCCTCCGCAGTCAACTGGAAAGCTCTCCCACGAGCCTTCAGAGCCTCGGCCTTCACTGGCCGAACCTCAGGAACCCTGGTAGTAGGCGTAGATCCCTGGCGAAGCTGGGGGCACTCAGCCTTCCGATGGCCAGTCTGGTTGCAATGGAAGCAAACCATGAATCCCTTGGGGCAATCTCTAGCAATGTGCCCCTCCTTGCCACACTTGTAGCAAGCACCCGATCGACATGCCCCCTCGTGACCCTTGCCACACTTCCCGCAAGTGCGGCTCTTCTGACCTCCAGATCTCAAATCAGCGGACTTGATCCGCTTGGCTGCCGGCTGAGACTGAGCCGGCCGCTGATCCACCCGTTGAGACTCGGCCTCCTCCCTGGCCTGGGTCTCCAACTCGATCTCACGCTTCCTGGCATTCGCCTGAAGCTCAGCAAAAGTCTGATATGACGAGTTCGATATGAACTCCCGGATATCCCTCCTCAACACTCCCAAATACCGACTCATCCGAGCCTGCTCCGTGGACACCTGCTCGGGGAAGAACATCGCCCTCTGATGAAACTTCCGTGTGATCACCGTAACAGAATCATTACCCTGCTTGAGGGTCAAGAACTCCTGAACCAACCGTTCCCTCTCCACTGGGGGAACATACTCGTCTCTGAACATATCAGTAAACCTCTCCCAAGTCACATCTGAGACCTCTGCCAGAGTGAAGTTTGCCGTCACGAACTTCCACCAATCCTTTGCTCCCAGGCGGAGCTGGTTCAGGGCGAACCGAACCCTCAGATGCTCCGGACATGAACAAGTATAGAAGAATCCCTCGATATCAGCAATCCATCTCATCGCAGCAATCGGATCCTGCGTCCCGTCAAACTCTGGTGGCTTCGTGTTGCTGAACTCCCGGAACAGCAACGAGTCACCCCCCTGTGGTTTGGCAACGACGATAGCCTCAGTCAACGCGGCGTACCGCTCATCAAATGTCTCCATCAGCGTGGTCTTAATAGACCCAAACATCTCCGGATCTCGGCCCGAATCGCTGCAGCTACCTCCTCATGAATCATCTGACGAAGCTCCTCGTCAGTCACACCACTCGTACCAGGTCTGTGTCGCGGTCCAACCATGATGTCTCTGAAATACAACATAAAAATATCAGAGACTCTATCAAGCATAATCGCACTCGATAACGAAGTCCTACTCAGTCTCCGATACGCAAGGATTCTTACTTGGGCTGCCCACTAACCCGGTTTCCTTGGTAGTACGGGCCCAATACTACCAATTACACCCCGTCGGTATTCACCCCAAGTCCTCCTCCCCAAACCCCGAATTCTGAGTACTCTATTCTTGCCATACACTAGTTACCCACTCGCTCTCAAGCACCTCATAGAAGCAGGTTTCCCTAGACTAAGGCATCACAAAATCAGGCCACTCTAGTCCTAATATGTATACCTAGTCTACTAGCATGCGTATCATATCATATAATATCTCATAACACGTATTGTAAGAGTATTTTGGGGATTTTACCGTTCGGGCGCTGGCTGACCGTACACACTCTTTCTTCTTTGGTTGTCTCAAAATCACTTATCAAATTTTTATTGATTAATTAATTAAAATTTTCTCAAATTCCCGTTTTGAGTTCAGTTACGCCCGAAGGTGTACCCGAATCCCTCAAACCAAGGCTCTGATACCAACTTGTAACGTCATAAAATTCCAAACCAAAAATTTTTCATTTTTACAATCATCAAAACATGAGAAATAAGTTTAGGTTCCAATGTAACAATTTAGTCACAACCGATTACATAACAAAAGATCACAAAATGGTTTCCCCGAGTGTGTGTACGATCACACCGGCGCCTTCCCACGGTCCTCGCTAGTACGTGAAACACATAACACAACAACTGTAAGCATAAATGCTTAGTGAGTTCCCCAAAATACAACCTACGCACGTACGCCTTTCCAGGCCTTGACCTTCCGGTCCATGTGTCTCAGGGGACTTCCGTCCCGACTGGGTAAACCTTCCGGTCCTACCCACGTCAACCTTACAGTCCATATGACCACGCCTTCCGGCCCATAACATGTTGCCTTCCAGTCCAAAACAAGCATATCATACATGGCACATATAACGAATAACTTAACACACATAAGGCATATATCTCATATCATATTCGACCTTCCGGTCACACAGTCAAAACCCTTCCGGGTACAGTATAGTGAGGAGACTCACCTCGAATGCCTCGCTAAGTCGCTAATCGCGAATCCTGGAATCACTCGTGCTCGAACCCTCGAGCTGTAATCCTCCTATGATATCATGAATCTATAATTATTACTTGTACCACTAAGGTTGACCATCCATATCAAGTCAACACAGGTTGACTTGGTCAACAGTCTTTGGTCAATTTGGACCGAACTCGGCGACTGCACTATAGTGACTCGGCGAGTCTACGTGTTTTAACCAACTCTCAAGGATTTTCCCCTTTGACGCGTCGAGTACTCCCCCGACTCGACGAGTTCCACCTGGGCCTGAATCACGGGGCCACCGCAACTCAACTCGCCGAGTCGCAAGGACAACTCGGCGAGTCCCAACTTGACTCGGTCCACCTGTCAAAACCTTTCCAACTCTCTGCGACTCACTGAGTCACCCACAACTCGGTCAGGACTACACACTGGGTGGTCTCAAGGACAATCTTCAAGCGACTCGTCGAGTCTGTTCTTTAGACTCGGCGAGTCCATGCCATGCACCAGCTAAAACTGGCTTTTGTGGTTAGATCCGTTCCATACATACATAGATTTGGCCTTCCCAAGCTTATTTGTCACGTAAAGTCTCAGTCTTGGTCGCCATGCAACGCATACAAGGCTCATTTTGGAGAAATAACCTCTAATATGGCAACCCTAGCTTCTAACTCAAAAGAATGGACATAAAGCTTGTCATATGGGGTCTCCTGGACCTGCTAAGGTCCAGATCTAGGTTCCATATCTCCATGGGACCTTTCATACCTCCAATTTAAGCCAAGAAATGCAAGAAGAAACCCTAGATTTGACACAAGGACCCAAAATACGAAGTTTTGGCTCTGAAAGTTACCTCAAGAAGGCTCCCTTGATGAAATAGAAGCAAATCCAAGCTCCCCAACTCTTCAAACTTGATCTTCTCCCTCCTTTCTTGCAATAATACACAAAATGATGAACAAATGGCCTCCTAACACACTCACAAGGGCTCACAGTCGTATGGGTGCTCTAGGGTTCAAGGTGGCCGCAAATGAAGGCCATAAGGTCCTTTAAATAGGGCTTAGGACCGGGAAATTAGGGTTTCATTAAACAGCGCGGACTCGCCGAGTCCAGACGCGAACCTCCGCCCAAAACCGCGACCCGACTCGGCGAGTTCGACCTCCAACTCGCCGAGTCCCCTCACAGAATATCAAAAATATGAAAATAAAGATACCTGGGGATCCGGGCTGTTACACTTATGGACCTTTATAATTATAAAAGACTTGATTTTTGTCATTCTAGGTTATTAGATCTTGAGTTTTGGCCCAAAAACTTATTATTCTTGCTTGTTGGGATGATGAGATCTCATAATGTTGGGAACTTTATGAACCACTAGGACATTTGGTATTCTTTGTGCCTTAGATCTGGAGTTTGATTGGGTATTCAAGCCGTGCATTATATTTAGGTCATAAACCCTTATTTTGATCTAATATGGGTTCAAGACATGCATTGGACATGCATATCTCTAAAGCACCAACTTTTAGGTTAGTTATGGTGCTATAATCAATTCTGTAAAGGATCGACTTGGGACTTTATGGAATAAGTGCTTATTGGTTAAATCCTTGAATTATTAAGCCATTTGGGACATCGACAATTGGGTTTTGGACCTTGTGGGTGGTCTTAATGGATAAAGTTGGAAACTTTATCATTTTAAATCACATTTTTAGATCAGATCTAAGCTTTGGAGTTGTTGGAATCGAAGAAAAATAGCTTAATGCATTAAGTTGTTTGGAATCTCAGCTACCACGATGTGAGCATAAGTCACCATTGCGTCACAGCTAGGAATTTCCCCGACTGTTTCGTTATATGTGGGCCACGACGTTGCCAATGAAGGTCACGATATGGTGGTCAACTGAAGTCAACATTAACTATTGACTTTGATCGTTAATTTTGAGGGTTGACTTTTGACTTGTGGATTTTGGCTCAGCTATTAATGTCTTGAAAGGTAGATTAAGGTTTTTCCTCGTGTAATTATCTAGGTGGTGTTTAGCACCTGGTGTGGGATTTCAAGGATGTGTCGACTGTCGAATTTTAAGCTGCTTTGCAAGGTGAGTTTGATCACTATATTGTAGGACACTAGGGATTTATAACTACTGATCTATAATCCAAAATCTCTCGTCAAGTCCACCAACTTATACTCTTGGGCCATTACCTGTAATGCAAAGAAAACTGAGTGGGTCAGGCTTGGGAGCCTAGTGAGCATATAGGGTTTTCAACCCACAATAATATAATTATTATATTTAATCATCAAACAATCAACCCAATTACTCATCCCCATTATCTTCTATATTTCTTAAGGTTTTACCCTAAGAATCGACTATCGTTCCTTCATTCGTTCCTAAGGATTAACATAAGGAATTGACACAAAGTCCATTACTTCCCGAGGTTCCTATAACAAACACTAAATCCATAGCTGCCAAGGTTCATCTATACAGTACTAAATCCATAGCTACCAAGGTTCATCTATATAGTACTAAATCCATAGCTACCAAGGTTCATCTATACAGTACCAAATCCATAGCTACCAAGATTCATCTACACTATACTAAATCCATAGCTACCAAGGTTCATCTACATTGTACAAAATCCATAACTACCATCGTTTTATTATGAGGCACTAAATCTATAGCTGCCGGGATTTTTAGAATACACCGCTGAACATCAAGTCCACAACACCAACAAGTTGCGAGCTTGCTAGTGTTCCACAAGACTATCTAGAATAGTCTGTGGTTGTCATCCCTACTCTGATGAATAATGGGGGCCATCATTTGGGTAAAGGTTTCACTCATTTTTCACTTGTCACCCTCATCTCATGATCTATATCATCTTTCGTCTCATCCTCAAACTCATCTTTCATCACACACTAACTATATCATCTACCTATGTTCTACCAACATATTTGTAGATATAAATTACATATATAGTCTAAATCATTTAAAAACATGTATAAAACATTCATTCAACATCCATCTCAAGTAAACAAACAACGTATAAACACATAGCACGCATTTCACAGCAAATACTTCGTATCTATGCGGTAGAAGAAAGTAACTATACACTCACTTGATAAGACGATTATTGAGCAACTCTACAACTCTTAAAATAATATTATTCGATGAAACCGAGAGATATTCACAAAAACCAGGCTTCTCACTGGCAGAGTTTCGGCTCGACAAATCAATTTCTCGGGATCTTCGGGGCTTCGGGACTTGCTTCAGGTCTCGGGATGATACCAGGGCTTCGGGGGTATAACTTGTGAAGTAAAAGAAAGTTTAAGGGGGTGAAAGGAAAGAAAGTAGCAAGCAACTTTGGTTGGCCTTGCATTCTATTTATAGGGTGAGGTTGGCCTCCGAACGCAGCGTGTTCCTTGAACGAACGCAACGCCTTCCTTGGACGAACGCATCGCGATCCAGTGCGTCATTGCTTACCGAGCTTCGATCGTGATGGATATGCAGCTAGAGGGCGATGTGGCGAATCCGAGACCTAGTAATGAACGCGGGGCGCTCCTCCTTTGCGACACGTGCCTCGAACTTCAGAAAATCATAACTCTTGCATACGATCTCTGTTTTTGATGTTCTTTATATCCATGCGTAGGTGATATTATGCTCTACAACTCTCGTTTAGACTTTGTCAGCAAATTTTGATTTATTTTTATTATATTATTTTTAGTAGGCCAGGTTAGGAAAACTCTGTTAGAAATTCATAACGTCTTCATCTGACGTCCATTTTCTTCTGTATTTTTACTGTTGGACTACTATCGATGAGATCTTCGATTCTCGCTTAGATTGTTTCGGGTAGAAACCACTCGATCTCATATTCGAACTTTGGGCTACATACCGCTAAGTCGAACCTTCGAAAAATCATAAATTCCTCATACGAAGTCAGATTTAGATGTTCTTTTTATGCACACTCTCGATTTAACGTATTCTACAACTTTTGTTTAGATCACTAAGGCTAAATATCGCTCTATCGTAATTTCACTAATTACGTCACGTAGTTTCGTACCGGTTCTATCACAAAACTTCGACAGGTCATAACTTCTTCATTATAACTCGAATTTCAACGTTCTTTATATGTACGGTAACCATTTGACATATACTACAACTTGGTTAAGATTATTTATTCTAAACACTCTTCTATCAAAAAGTCATTTTTGATGCTTATCATCTCTAAATTAACTAGCCCGGATCTATGGGCGTTACAATTATCTCCCCCTTAGGATGATTACGTCCCAGAATCTTCAACAAAAATGGGACTTGTATAATGATTCCATACATTATATCTTTTCATCCTAGGTAATAATCGTAACTTCTATGTTTCTTCGAATGAGTATCTAACTCTTGGACTTCTTGACCGCATGTGGTGCTCAATCTTGCACCTGCTCTTCGTACTATGTTGGACTTTGAATCCTAACCTACAAGTTACAAAATAAATCCTTATTGAGGACTCCTTCTTCTTAGGATAAGTACTTTCCTTTATCTATTGTAACAGACCGATGGGTCATGTTCTAATGACACCTCATCGTATGATGCAACGCTTAGACTCAAGTCTCTTAGTGTCAAATTCCAAAATGGAATACATATTCCTTCATATTCTAATGTGATATAATCACATTTTTTCACGTAGCATTTCTAGCGATAAGCTTCCTTAACAACGAGCGCAATGCTATTGATCGCATTTGATGGGTTTTGAGCATTCTAACACTTCCTAAGTGTACATGCAACCCTAATAACCTTGGATCTATGTTTGTCTAATTATCGTGCAAAGTTGAATTCCAAGGTTATATTCCTATCTAGCATACATGGGGAACAATTTTAACTTAAAGTATAGATAGAATAACTTACCTTGTTGTTGTTTGTGTTCCTTGAAACCTTGTGAGCCTAGCACCCCAAGTGTGATGCCTCAAATGCTTCACACAACACCAAATGCTCTTGGAAGAACTTATGAGAGAACACACACTTCTCAAAAATCGGCCAAGCCCTCTTGTTTCTTTTGTGTAACCGATTTTAGGTGGAGAACATGTTTCTTATATAGTGTTGATACATCTAGGGTTAAACCCTAATGTGTCATGACTCTTCATTTCCATGATCCATGGGTTTGTAACTCCCATGGAGCATCCATGGAGCATCCTATGGGTGGAACCCAACTTGATAATCCATGGAGCCTCTTAGCCCACTATACAAGATATGGATGATATACATAATCAACCCATATATTTAATTAGTTATCTTTTGATCACATAATTAATTCTAAATTAATTCTTGATCAAACTAATCAAATAATATTATTAATATATTAGAACTTATAATATATTAATAATATCCAAGTGTTATTTCTCTCATTTAGTCTATCCAATTGCACGGTGCCATGCAACCCAAATGGACCATGCCGGGTCGGGTCAAGTACATACCAGAAATAGTTATGGACTTAGACACCTTATCCAACAGTCTCCCACTTGGATAAGTCTAATAATTATTACTGCAAGTATGACTTCAGGAACCGATCGGCAATCGTAGCTCTTTACAAGGTTTCTCGGAACTGAGAAGATGACGGTACGCCATTTAAGATAAGTGATCATATAATCCTCTGTTCTAGATATCAGTCGGACAAATACATGGAACAATGTCTTACTTATTGTCCAATAGTTTGTTTCCCGATTTCCGATTTGTTTGACAAAGAACTTCATTGAACACATCAATTTAGTTCTGACCGGGCCCGATACATAGGTCAAAACAAAATCATCGAGGGGCCCAGATATCAGCTTCTAATCCAAGAAGGAACAGATAAACTTCGACTCATATGTTTGTTCTACCACTCATTGAATTATACACAAGAGCGCGATTTATAACATCGAGTTACCAATGCGTTTTTCGTACAATCAATGCATAACCAACTTGTAAGTAACAAATCATATCTCTAGGTTTGAAGACTTATACGATATTACCATCTCACGATCACTCGAGATAGAATTCCATGAAGTGATTCCAGTGAGCGTGGGTTGAGTCCAATGCTCAGAACTTTTGAGCACTCATGATTGCTGTAGCCTTGTCCAAGACCTCTACAACCAAACATGACAGTCTTGATTCATATCTACTTCCGACATATGACCGACCGTGGAGGTTTGAATAATATGTTATACCAAACAAAATTATTCTGGAAGTCAAAACATGCAAAAGAAATATAGTAAATGATCGACAAGAGATAGCAACACTTTACTCATAAATAAAACACTTTTATTCATCATCAGATGTCAATTACACTTTACAAATTTCGAGGTTATCTAACTACTAAATCTAATATCATCCTTCAGCCCTATGCTCCGAGCATGCTGGAGATGCTTAACACGAGTCAGTCCCTTCGTGAGGGGATCTGCCGGATTCTCATCTGATGATACCCTCTTTGCCACGAGGAGTCCTTCTTCGATCCGATGTCTGATGAAATGGTATTTTCTGTCGATGTGTCTGGATCTCCCATGATCCCTTGGTTCCTTGGCTAAGGCAACAGCACTTTCACTATCACAGAAAATTTCCATTGGCTCTTTAATAGCTGGTACAACTCCAAGGTCTCCAATGAAGTTCCTCAGCCATAACGCCTCCTTTGCCGCCTCGCTAGCTGCAATATACTCTGATTCACAAGTAGAATCTGCCACTGTCTCTTGCTTGAAACTCTTCCAAGAGATTGCTCCTCCATTTAGGGTAAAGACCCAGCCCGACTGAGAGCGGAAATTATCCCTATCAGTCTGGAAGCTAGCATCACTATACCCTACAACTCTCAAGTCATCACTCCCACCGAGGGTAAGGACCCAGTCCTTAGTCCTTCGTAGGTACTTGAGAATATTCTTTACCGCAGTCCAGTGTGCCTTGCCAGGGTTCCCCTGAAACCTGCTAACCATGCTCAGGGCAAAAGCTACATCAGGTCGAGTACACGTCATAGCATACATGATCGATCCTACAGCCGAAGCATAAGGTACTCGACTCATTTGTGCTATCTCAGCCTCAGTGCTAGGGCTTTGTGTCTTACTCAGTTTGGCGTTACTCTAGATGGGCAACTCTCCTTTCTTGGAGTCTTGCATTCTGAATCTCTTCAGCACCTTATCCAAGTAGGTACTTTGACTAAGTCCAATTAGTCTTTTACTTCGATCTCTCAAGATCGTTATCCCTAAAATATAGGCAGCTTCACCAAGATCCTTCATAGCGGAACACTTTCCAAGCCAGGACTTTACTTCCTGTAGGGTTGGAATGTCGTTTCCTATGAGTAGTATGTCATCGACATACAATACCAAGAAGCTAACTATACTCCCACTAGCCTTGACATACACACAAGATTCATCTTCACTCCTAGAAAAGCCAAATTCCTTGACCTTTTCATCAAAGCAAAGATTCCATCTGCGAGGTGCTTGCTTTAACCCATAAATGGATTTCTCAAGCTTACACACTCTATTGGGGTACTTGTTGCTGACAAAACCCTCTGGCTGACTCATGTAAACATCTTCAGTCAACTTTCCATTAAGGAAAGCGGTTTTAACATCCATTTGCCAAATTTCATAGTCATGAAATGCGGCTATGGCTAACAGAACCCGAATAGACTTAATCTTGGCTACCGAAGAAAAGGTCTCATCATAATCCACTCCAGGAATCTGAGAGAAGCCCTTTGCAACCAATCTAGCCTTATAAGTGTGTACTTTACCATCCATGTCGGTCTTCTTCTTGAAGACCCATTTGCACCCTACAGTCTTTCGACCTGGTACATTCTCAACCAAGTTCCAAACTTGATTGTCATACATGGATTATATCTCGCTATCCATAGCCTCTTTCCATTTAGCAGACTCGGGGCCTGCCATGGCTTCCTCGTAGCTGTTAGGGTCATCTTGACTTACTAGTGTTTCATCACTAATAAGTGTCTCACCTTCTGCAGTAATATGGAATCCATAGTAATGCTCAGGTGCACTCCTAACTCTCATGGAACGCCTCAGAGGTACAGATTCGTCAATTGGCTCAACAGGAGTTTCCTCCTCAAGTTGAGGGCTAGAGTTTGAAGTTCCATCACCACTTGACTCTTGAATTTCTTCAAGATCCATTTGCCTCCCACTGTCTCCTTGGCTTATAAACTCTCTTTCTCGAAAGACTCCTCTTCTTGCTACAAAGACCACATTGTCACTAGGTCTGTAGAAGAGGTAACCAAAGGATTGCTGTGGGTAGCCGATGAAAATACACCTCTCGCTTCGAGGTTCGAGCTTATCATGAGTCACGCGTCTCACGAAAGCCTCGCAACCCCAAATCTTGATGTGGTCTAGTTTAGGTACTTTACCAGTCCACATCTCGTGAGGAGTTTTGGCAACTTTCTTTGTAGGGACTAGATTAAGGATATGGGTGGCAGTCTCTAAGGCATACCCCCAGAATGAGATTGGTAGCGAAGCTCGACTCATCATGGAACGAACCATGTCCAACAAGGTTCGATTACGCCTCTCAACCACACCATTCAACTGCGGTGTCCTGGGAGGTGTCAATTGTGAGACAATCCCACATTCCCTTAGATAGTCGAGGAACTCTGAACTAAGATACTCACCACCCCGATCGGATCGAAGCATCTTAATGTTCCTGCCCAATTGATTCTCGACTTCCTGTTTAAATTCCTTAAACTTCTCGAAAGTCTCTGACTTATGCTTGATTAAGTAGACATATCCATATCTACTGTAATCATCAGTAAAAGTCAAATAATAACGATTAGCATCCCTTGTGGCATGTTTGAATGGTCCACACACATCCGTGTGTATAAGGTCCAACAAACCTTCACCCCTTTCACACGAGCCTGTGAAGGGTGACTTTGTCATTTTTCCAAGTAAGCATGATTCGCAACTATCATTTGACTTTAGGTCAAACGACTCCAAGACTCCATCCTTTTGGAGTTGGCCTATGCGTTTCTTGCTTATATGTCCAAGATGACAATGCCATAATGATGCTTTATCCAAGTTATTATTATTAGTAAAATCAATACACAAAACATCATTTCCTAAGTTATCTACAACAGACACAGCTTCATACACACCATCACAAGGTAATGCTTTAAAATAAAGAACATTATTAAAGAAAGCATCAATAGAACCAACTTCATTATTAAACGAAAAGGTAAACCCTTGTTTGTACAAAGCATGAAAGGAAATAATATTTCTTGCCATTCCTGGCGAGTAACAACACTTATTCAAATCTAAACTAAACCCACCACTTAGCGATAAAGTATAAACTCCAATCTTGGTGACAGGTGAAGCTTTCCTGTTCCCCATGATCAAGTTTATTCTTCCTTGCTCCACATCCTCACTTCTTCTTAGTCCCTGCAAGTCACAACAAATATGAATACCACAACCGGTATCAAGGACCCAAGATTTCAAATGGGGTGAGTTATTAGAAATGATAGTGTAAATACCTGCATGGTTGGGTTTGACTTTCCCATCCTTCACATCCGGCTGGTACTTTGGGCAGTTCCGCTTCCAATGAGCTTTTTCATGGCAATAGAAGCATTCAGCCTCTTTTGGTTCAGAAGAAGGAGTAATGAAACCTTTCTTGGTTCCACTTGAAGAAGAGCCATCAAGGGTCCGAGCCTTGGTACCCTTCGAAGATCTCTTTCTCTTCCTCCCTCGACTTTTCCCGATTGCCAAAACTGGAGTTGAGTTTGGAGTAGGAGTGATAGCAACCAACTTCCCCTTAAGACCTGTTTCTGCAGTCTTAAGAAGTCCCTGAAGTTTGCTGAGAGTGACCTCTTCCTTATTCATGTGATATGTCATGCGGAATTGATCATAGCATGATGGTAGGGAGCGCAAAATTATATCTATTGCTAGCTCCTCAGGGAGGTTCACATTAAGTTTCAGCAATCGATCCACATACCTTTGCATTTTCTGCATGTGGCTCGTGACGGAATCCCCGTCCTTCATCATGGTTGTTATCATGGAGCAGATGATTTCGTACCTCTCTTGTCGTGCACTTTGATGGTATCTTTCCATCAAATCTTGGTGCATTTCATAAGGGTAGAAATCCTCATAGGACTTTTGGAGTTCTGCTGTCATTGTGGCCATCATGATGCATGCTACTTTCGTAGCATCCCTTTCATGTGCCTGAAAGTCAGCGATCTCCTGAGGAGTTGCAGTGGTCTCATCAATCTCCTTAAGCTCCTTGTCAAGGACATATTCTTTGTCCTCGTAGCGGGTAATCATCCTGATGTTTCTGATCCAGTCATTGAAGTTGGATCCATCAAAGGTGACTTTCCCACACAAACTCATAAGAGTAAAGGAGCCATTAGGATTCGAGCCAGAAGCATTATTTGAAGACATCTGAAAGAGAAGAACAAGTTTAGTGTAGATATAAGAGAGTCCTTAATAAAACACCCAAATGTAATATTAAGGCTAGGATCCAATCACAATATAATATAACTTAGAAGAGGTATGCCGTAATCTAAGCTATACCATATTTGAAAGGTAGGTGAATGACGATTCACCAATTTCCACCACGAAAACCGAAATATTAGATATTAGGTTTTATTGGTTTTTAGAAATTCCTAGATTCTTTGAGATTCAATGAACTTTTCAAAGGCATGTTTCAATCTCGAGAGTGCCCTCCAAGTTTTGTGACTGGGATACCGAGGATCACAAAACGAGGTGTGAAGTAACCATGCAAATCACTTGGTACCCTTAAAGTTTATCACTCAATCGATGTGCCGGTAAACCACACACGCTCCACCGATACTATAATAAACCTTAAGTCACCCTTTACCTACCTTGTTAAGTCCAAGTTAGTGTGCCGGTTAACCACACACGCTCCACCAACGACTTAGACAAAGTGTAAAGTGTAATTTCGTGGATTAGCACCTTTTTCCTAAAGTAACTAAGATTGGGAATTTAATAAAACATTTAGTTACTTTATAATATTCATCATACTTTGAATGAGAGTTTATAAGTCCTTGTCTTACCCGTTCGGCTAACGACCCTCCTCCAGTCAAGCAAGCGGTGGGTGAGAGTAGACACCCATTGAGTCACCATTTTATAAGCAACAACCTTATACCCACCTTATAGACCGGCTTCGTGAATGAGGCGTACTAGCGGTAAGACGACTTTATTCTTATACATACATATATATATATATATATATATATATATATATATATATAATTATTAAATCATCATAATATAAGTATAAGGGTTGAATTTTAACTTTTAAAATTCTAGGGGTTGGAACTTAAAGTTTTAACTTAACTTTTCTTGTTCCAAAACTTGAGGGCAAGTTTTGTAACTTTCAAAACTTTTCATTTCTTGTAACTTATGAGTTTAATAGAGTAATAAAATGAAGACTCTTCATTTTTCTAACTCTTGTGTTTGTTTTAATGGTTTTAATTCAAGTGTGACTCTTGGTTTTCCATAACTTGAGGACAAGTTATGGACTCCATTAAAACACATTATGATCAAGAATTAATCTACCACATAGGTTACAAATAATTCCTATGATCATCTAAAACATCATAAGAACAAGAACATGAATATGAACACAATCAAAAAACTACATTTAAAACTTTGTAATTTTGATAACTAGTTGTTGTGAATGAATTAGAAAGAACATTACACCATCAAAACAAGTTTTCAAGTACCAAAACAGTTTAGGGTAATGTTTCTAGTCCATTTCTAGCAACTAAAATCGAAATTCTGCAATCAGTCGATCCTACTCGCCGAGTGCATGAATTTACTCGCCGAGTTGGTTGAAGATACACGTGAACTCGCCGACTCCCCCTATAGACTCGACGAGTCCACTCGTAGACAGCAAGATTTTCGACTTTTTTTTTTCAACTTTTAAGCACAAATAAAAAGCAAACAAGCCTAGGCTCTGATACCACTGATGGGTTTTGAGCATTCTAACACTTCCTAAGTGTACATGCAACCCTAATAACCTTGGATCTATGTTTGTCTAATTATCATGCAAAGTTGAATTCCAAGGTTATATTCCTATCTAGCATACATGGGGAACAATTTTAACTTAAAGTATAGATAGAATAACTTACCTTGTTGTTGTTTGTGTTCCTTGAAACCTTGTGAGCCTAGCACCCCAAGTGTGATGCCTCAAATGCTTCACACAACACCAAATGCTCTTGGAAGAACTTATGAGAGAACACACACTTCTCAAAAATCGGCCAAGCCCTCTTGTTTCTTTTGTGTAACCGATTTTAGGTGGAGAACATGTTTCTTATATAGTGTTGATACATCTAGGGTTAAACCCTAATGTGTCATGACTCTTCATTTCCATGATCCATGGGTTTGTAACTCCCATGGAGCATCCATGGAGCATCCTATGGGTGGAACCCAACTTGATAATCCATGGAGCCTCTTAGCCCACTATACAAGATATGGATGATTTACATAATCAACCCATATATTTAATTAGTTATCTTTTGATCACATAATTAATTCTAAATTAATTCTTGATCAAACTAATCAAATAATATTATTAATATATTAGAACTTATAATATATTAATAATCTCCAAGTGTTATTTCTCTCATTTAGTCTATCCAATTACACGGTGCCATGCAACCCAAATGGACCATGCCGGGTCGGGTCAAGTACATACCAGAAATAGTTATGGACTTAGACACCTTATCCAACAGCATTGATATCAATCTTCTAACTTAAGCCAAATGTTATATCGAACTTGGTTCTCTAAACCATGTAACAAACTCATCGTAGTCGGACTCAATTTGATATGACCACTAGGTTCAGAATATCAATCATCTTCTTATTCATTACCAAAACAATGGTAACGACATACTTGAATAAAAATGGAATCGATCACTAGCTTCTTGGTAACTTTGTGACTTTCCCTGATCCAAGCGTGAGTCCTGTGCTTCAAGTAGTATAGATCGCTACTACTATTCACACCTACTCATATTCGTCCCAAGTATTGTCTCGCATTCCCCAAGTTCTAAAATCATAAAGCAATTTAACACATACGAATGTGTCCAATTAATCATATAAAATTTCCTAAACTCTAGTAGGACTTCTTCCATGCGTATCTTCAATCATCAATTCTAATTCAACTCAGTTAGTGGTGGAAATCCAAACAATGGGACAACTTTAAGAATTACACCAATCATTCCATCATTCAGCCAATCGAAGGTTTACTTCAGACGTACCGTACTCCTTTAAACGTACTATTATTTTATCAGACATAAACTAAAGGCAAGATACCACCTTCGATATCTTTCGATAAGTGTCACTCAATACATCATATAACAAAACCAGGGTTTATATTATTTCTTGAAACTATTACACAGAGGTTCAAGTTCACCCTATACTATGCCTCTAATAGGCTACACCACACGTTACCATTTACATTGTTACTTCATAATTTGATCTTTGGATATGAAATCCTATTCCTGATTCCTCGCGTTATTGTCCGCTTCATCGAGGATCATGTGGAATGCCCTTGGATTTGGTGGTGCCTCTAGCCTTGCTGCCCTATTTTTCTTTGGGTGGTCTCTAGACATGTGCCCCTTGCCTCCGCATCCATATCATACTTTATCATTATGTGTGCAATTCGAGGAATAGTGGACGATCCTTCCACATTTGTAACAGGTTACTTCTTCGTTGCATGTTCCAAAGTGCTTCTTCTTGCACTTTTCACACCAAGATGATTAGCTCCAATCCAAGCTCCCTTCACGTTCTAGATGGATCCTCTCTTCTTCCTCTAGCAAAATCACACAAAAGATGAAGAAATAGCCTCCTCTTTCCCTCAAACTCACTATCTCTGCTCTCTAGGGTTTCTCTGGAACAAGGTGGCCTCAAATGAAGACCATAAAGGTCTTTAAATAGGCTCCCAAACCCGAGGATTAGGGTTTTCCTAATCAGCACGGACTCGACAAGTCAGATACCCGTCTCGTCGAGTCCGGTCGATAAACTGCGTCAATAGTTAAGACTCTACTCGACGAGTTGAGGCACCAACTCGTCGAGTTTCCCCCAGCAAAATTATAATTCAAGAGAATAAAATTACATACCCAAACTCCGACTGTTACAATTTTTCATATATACACCGAATAAGGTGATTTTAGATCCTCATTCATGGTAGATGTACAAATCATCCTTATCACTCCGAAACGTTTACACGTTAGTTATAGTATCATAGTTGTATGCTTAGAATCCTAAACACTTAATGTTTCCAGATCCGGTCGGCAACAAACCATAGATCCGAACAAACAATTTCATATACGGCAAACATATAGCATTTAGCACATAAAAGCATTTTAGGCATCTTTCCAAAAATATACTAGTGCTCGTGTCAATTTAGGTGTACTACCCAACATATTTTAGACACACTCCTCACAATCATTACTTAGCATTATAAGTTTAAATCTAGAAATTTCCTACAAATTCCTAGTTCGCTTAAACTAAAGCTCTGATACCAACTGTGACGTCCCCAATTTGACGGCCAGAAAAGACCAATTCTGTTTATGCTTTCTTTGAAAACCAGAGTAATATTTTTACATAAAAGTGTTGCAGAATTTGTTCGCAAAACAAAATATGATAAGAATTTATCAAAACATTTCTTTAAGGAAATTTATTTTCATTAAATAACAAAATCCCGGGATGTCATGTTCCGTTACAGACCAAAAGCATAAACAGTATAAAATAGACCTTACAACAGTTATTTATAACTACTGACCTATAATCCAAAATCTCTCGTCAAGTCCATCAACTTATACTCTTGTGCCACTACCTGTAATGCAAAGAAAACTGAGTGGGTCAGGCTTGGGAGCCTGGTGAGCATAAAGGGTTTTCAACCTACAATAATATAATTACTATATTCAATCATCAAACAATCAACCCAATTACCCATACCCATTATCTTCTTTAATTCTTAAGGTTTTACCCTAAGAATCGACTATCATTCATTCATTCTTTCCTAATAATTGACCTAAGGAATTGACACAAAGTCGATTACTGCCCAAGGTTCCTATAACAAACACTAAATCCATAGCTGCCAAGGTTCATCTATACAGTACTAAATCCATAGCTACCAAGGTTCATCTATACAGTAGTAAATCCATACCTACCAAGGTTCATCTATATAGTACTAAATCCATAGCTACCAAGGTTCATCTACACTGTACTAAATCCATAGCTAACAAGGTTCATCTACACTGTACTAAATCCATAGCTACCATCGTTTTGTTATGAGGCACTAAATCTATAGCTGCCAGGGTTTTTAGAGTACACCAGTGAACATCAAGTCCACAACACCTACAATTTGCTAGCTTTCTAGTGTTCCACAAAACATTCTAGAATAGTTCGTGGTTATCATCCCTACTCTGATGAATGACGGGGCCATCGTTTGGGTAAAGGTTTCACTCATTTTTCACCTGTCACCTCATCGCATGATCTATATCATCTTTTGTTTCATCCTCAAACTCATCTTTCCTCACACACCAACTATATCATCTACCCATGTTCTACCCAATATATTTGTAGATATAAATTACGTATATATATATATATATATATATATATATATATATATTCTAAATCATTTATATACCTATATAAAACATTCATTCAACATCCATCTTAAGTAAACAAACAACGTATAAACACATAGCACACATTTCATAGCAAATACTTCATATCTATGCGGTAAAAGAAAGTAACTACACACTGACTTGATAAGATAATTATCGGACAGCTCTACGACTCTTAAAATAGTATTCTTCAATGAAACTGGGAGATCTTCACAAAAACCGGGCTTCTCGCGGGCAGAGTTTTGGCTCGACAACTCTATTTCTCGGGATATTCGGGGCTTCGGGACTTGCTTCGGGTCTCGGGATGATACCGGGGCTTCGGAGGTATAACTTGCCATGTAAAAGAAAGTTTAATGGGGTGAAAGGAGAGAAATTAGCAAACAACTTCGGCTGGCCTCACATTCTATTTATAGGGTGAGGCTGGCCTCAGAACACAGCGCGTTCCGTTGCGTCATTACTTACCAAGCTTCGGAAGTGATGGATATGCGACTAGAGGGCGATGTGGCCAATCCGAGGCCTAGTAATGAACGTGGGGCATTCCCCTTTCGAACACGGGGCATTCCTCCTTTGGGATGCGTGCCTTGAACTTCAAAAATGCATAACTCTCGCATACGATCTCCGTTTTCGATGTTCTTTATATCCACGCGTAGGTGAGATTATGCTCTATAATTCTCGTTTAGACTTGGTCGGAAAATTGTGACTTTATTTTTATTATATTATTTTTAGTAGGCTGGGACAAAAAAACTTCGTTAGAAATTCATAACTTCTTCATCCGACGTCCGTTTTTGTCTGTCTTTTTACCTTTGGACTACTATCGACGAGATCTTCGATTCTCATTTAGATTGTTTCGACTAGAAACCACTCGATCTAATATTAAAATTTTGGTTTGCATACCATTAAATCGAAACTTCGAAAAATCATAAGTTCCTCATACATAGTCAGATTTAGACGTTCTTTTTATGCACGCTCTCGGTTTAAGGTATTCTACCAGTTTCGTTTAGATCACTATGGCTGAATATCGCTCTATCGTAATTTCACTATTTACGTCACGTAGTTTCATACCGGTTTTGTCACGAAACTTCGACAGGTCATAGCTTCTTCATTATAACTCAGATTTCAACGTTCTTTATATGTACGTTAACCATTTGACATATACTACAACTTGGTTGAGATTATTTATTCTAAACACTCTTCTATCAAAAAGTCATTTTTGATGCTTATCGTCTCTAAATTGACTAGTCCGGATCTACGAGCGTTACAGTTTAACAGTTTCTTGAGAATACAAGTAGTTTTGAAAAGTGTCAACAATTAAGTTGGTGAGTTCATAAGATTTTTGTATGTGAAAAATCTGTAACATTTTCCTTGTAAAATGATAGTGTATGCTTCCAGAAAATCCAATATTTTCTTTAAAAGTAGTTGTAGTCTTAAAAACCCTAAGACCAAAAATGAATAAGTATTTCTATACTTAAAATAGTATTATATAGTTTTATTCTTATATAAAAGCATTTGAACGCATGTTACCTCATAAACCAAATGTATTTTCAATTCCGCATGTCAGTTATTACAACGATGCTAAAACCGAAGTTGGCCAACTACGACGTTCTTCAGGCATCAGAATGTTAGACATTTGTCACCATAGACCTGACGGTCTAGCTGTAGCTAGCAGCTTCAGTGAGGGATTGTCAGTCCCGTATAGATCCATACATAAGTTCCAGGCTCTCTTACCGAGGTTCTGTTATAATTCAAAGCTTTAGTGTGTACTTTGGTAAGTACGATGAAGACTGTGTGTCGCATAGTTGTTTCAACAAGTTTATGTATAGTGTACTGAATACCCTTATAAGTGTAAATATCCCCTTTCCATAGTATTTACATAGAGTAAAAAAATAATTATACTTTTATATAATTATTTGTATTGTATCAAAACGGTAAAATAGTATCAATAACCCATAAACTATAGATTTATATTTTATTATAAATGTTTTGTGGTACCCATATATACTCTCTCTCTCTCTCTCTCTCTCACACACACATATATATATATATATAACATGTTTAGATTACATCTAACACAAGTATATGAACGTTTAGTATGGTGAAGTCAATTTGCTAGTTTTGGCCCTTTTACGTTGCCAAACAGTAAAAAATTGAGTTATAACTTGGCAAAATTTATTTTTACTTTTTTGTGGAGATCAAATTAAACTAACCTTATATGTGTAAAACAATATATTTTAAATCAAATCTCAGAAAAATGGTACCATAACCTAATCATGACTATTTTTGCTTGAGAACTCTACTTTTACAAAAAAAAAAAAATGTAAGTCCCAATCTATTAGATCCAAATAAGTGATCAATTGAAATGCAAGTTCAAGTAGAGTATAGAAGGAGTAGAAGAAGAATTAATCCAAGCATGCACACATCTATAACACATAAATGTCAGGTACACCTTGGGAAACATACAGTTACATCACTTTTAATCTGACATAGAAACAAGCTATTTATACCACACACAGTAGCACACAAGTGTACAGCTGCACACACGTGTACGGTCGTACACGCGGTGTACGGCCGTACACACGTGTGCGGCCGCACACACCCATCAACATACTACAACTACCAAAATACACTCTAACACCCTACCAAGACCTATACATGAGAATGTCTATCCCAAATCACTAAATTATAGCCTATCAATCTCCCCCTTGGTTTGCGGCTAGCATAGACATGGTCTTCACTCTTTTGGATTGTCGAACAACTTCAAGTCAGATTTTCCCATGGATCCCATCCAAATCCTTTCATTAATGATCGTGGCGAACATTCTTGTCAACTCCTTAGTAGTAGCCTCCATGACCTCCTTTCTGCATATCATTTGTTGATGAGCCAGGGTATGAATGTCTTTCTCTGAATCTGAGGAGATCCTTAGCATTAATAAGCCTTGGAACCTCTTCTCTGTTTTTGAACTTGATGGCAGCGGTTGCAGTTTCATCATCATAGGCCCAAAATTCCATGTTATCAAGATATCCCTCATGGAAGTGTTAAGGATCAAAAATTTTGTCGCTGGGCACATTATTATCTTCATTGGTTCACCAGTTTCAGGATCAAAAATTTCTTTATCTTTTCTAAATAGGTCTTTTGTAGTTTTCATCTTTGGGGAGTTTTCCTTGACCAGCCTGTATAGAAACCGTTTGAAGTTAGTAGCACTAGGATCCTGTGATGGATTGTGAAATGGAGCCCTTGAGAGTTCAGCAAGATCAACTTTTGTCCAGGAGTTGAAATCATGGATGTTCTTGTAGTATTCAAGAATTCCATAATTTCTTTTGACAGCCCACATATTTACCTCATGATCAAAGGCCCACATTTTAATCCCTCAGCGATCACCATACTCATCACCAAAGTTTCTCTTTTTTCCGTGTTTGATTGTGATCCATGATCTTGCATTGTCAGGCTCTTTGTCAAAACGATCTACAACGGTTGTTGTTCTTGGAGGAGGTGGATCAACAGGCAAGTCGCTTTCTGTAGGCTGGGTGGAGGATCTTGAACATCATGAGGCTGTTGAAATAGTGACTGGAGCTTGTCACCAAAAGCTTCAAACAACTTGTTCTTTAACTCAAAATAATAGGCAGTTAAAGATCTAAGATTGACTTTAAAGCATTTTCTGCTTGAAGCTCAACGATATAGTCACCGTGTTGATCAAGCATGATGTCCTTTCAATGTTTTGTTGCTTTAGAATTCCAATTTCTTCTGGAAGTTTAGAAACCAAAGTCTTATCATCCCCTGAGCGACCTTCCTCGATAGATATTCCTTTTCCACGGGAGGAAGGTTCTGGGCTATGCTGAGCCAAGTGCCTTGCTAGTATGATATAATCTTCATCTAGCTAAGGCCTTGAGGAGGAGTATTCTGGAACAGCAAATGATCCGCCTATCTCAAACACGATGCTTGGACCTTCTTCAGTTAATAGTGGCGGTGTAGTAATAGTTGTGGTGGTGACTATAGTTGAAACTGTTGGTGTTTGGCTTTGAATGAACACTCCCTGCCTCGAATTTTGACGCCTTCTTCTTACAGGAGGAAGAGAGATCTGTGTCTATGTCAGGTTACTTGAAGATGGTATTGATGTAGGAATAGCGGAATCAAGGGGAGGAATCCCTGATGTTGCATCCTGTTGGCATGAAATTTCTTCCATTGATTTAGATGAAGGAGGCATAGTTTTAAGAATCTCCATAGCATCCCTAGTCTCAATTGCAAATTAAGAAACGTCATCGACTTTATCAAAGAACCTGTCAGTGAAATCCAGACCTGTGTCAAAGTCACCTTCTTCTTCAAAATCGAAGTTAAGGGGAAGGTCTACATTATTGATGCCTGTGAAATCCATATCATGGAGAAAATCATCATCTCCATCATTCTCTCCATTATCTCCCTCTTGATCAAAATTACTCCCAACTTCCACATTTTGTTGCTAGTCATGCTCCTCTACCACAATTGCCACATGAGAGACACGACCTTCCTCGGTTTCATGTTCAGAAGCAGAGATAATTACATCTTCGGTTTCCGTAGGACAAGAAAGGCCATTGGATTCATACTGATCACTCTCTTCAGTAAATATTCCAAATCTGATCAGTGGATATTTTCCTTTGAAGTTAAGCTTTCCCGATCAGTTATGTTTCATTAATCCAAAAGTACTTGAGCCAACAGACTTAATGTCCAGGGTCTTTCCTTATCTTTCAATCTCAGGATGCTTGACATTTAGGATAAGCTAAATGAATCTTGGATACATGAGAAACTTGTCCCTTTTGTTTCCTTCAACATTCAAAATCATCACATGCAGGATAAACTTTGAGAAGTTGAAGTCTACTCCAGAGGCTAAAGCAGCAATTGCACCAATGTTGACCAAAGATATTTCATTCGCACCTGATTTTCGACCAGAGATGCAGCTCACGAATGCATGAGCTAGATACTTCCAACATGGCGGCAACAGCTTGTGGTGAGTGGGTGGAAAAGTTCCTTCATAACCCATTTGGTCTAAAACTTCTTGTGTCTGGTCAAGTTCAATTTACTTAGGAAATTCACGCTTATCACTGATCTGTAGAGTTTCTCGAATGATTTCTTCAGTAACCAACACTTTCTTTCCTTGTATAGAAGCTTCAAGATACTTTGCTCCCTGATTATCCTTCTTCACAGCTGTGTTGCTCCATAAGTCTTTAATCAATCGTTGGTAAATAATTGGGCATGTGGTGAAAGTAGTCAACAAGCAACATCTTCTTAATCCATTGACTATAAATTGAAATTCTGAGTGAGCCGCTGGAGGATCATCAAGGAAAATAGCCAAGTTGTGAACCTTTGCGAATTCAATCCCTAACATGTTGAACTGAAAAGAAAAGAAATTTATCAATGATCATCAAGTATATCCCATTAATAAGTTATATTAAATATTCATAGGCTTAATCTCAATTTTAAGGGCAATTAGAAGTGTACAGCCGTACACTGAAGTTCAGCCATACACGGAGTGTGCGGCCGCATACGGGGTGTGCGGCCAAACACGTGTGTGCGGCCCGGCCGTACTTGTCCCGACATCTTGTTTTCCTTCAGTTAGCCATTGATTCACAATTGATTAAGCCTTAGAGCACCATTTCGAGAGTCGGTTAAGTGATACCTGCACGAATGAGTGGTTAATTTCAAGAAAGAAAGAGTTTTTGAGATTTTCAACAGAGAGAAATATGCTCGGGTGTGAGGCCGTACTTAAGAGGTGGGGAGGAAATGGAGGTTTGACTGCATACACCCTTATATACCTTCCCTTATACCCGGAAATGGTCTGCAATTCAACCCAACACTCCAATAAACTCTCCCTTTATTTTAAAACAATATTTTCCAAGGATTAAAAATTTAAAAAAAAATAGAATAAAAATAAAATAGAAAAGTTTGTTTCACCTTAACTTATACCAACAAATGTTTTTGTAATACAGGGATCAAAGTTGTTAGACAGCCTTAATCCACTTATCGGTACCTCTACATTGATGTCAATGTCTGGTCGATCGTCGGTATTGTGGTCCACTTAAGCACGAAAAATTTAGTGGTAAATTTTGGATAATGCTAATAATGACAAGACACTTTGATCCTATGATCCTAGATAAACTTCCTAAGGACCATTCATATGAAGATGACCATGGATATTGTTGTCCACCTAAATTGACCAGCGAGATCTACAGACAACCTGTAAGTGTTCAATTTTAGTTGTACTAGAATATGTTTTTCGCTTCCTGATATGCCCTAATAATCAAGGACTTCCAAAATACACCCTACATCGGGTGAGCAGACAATTATTAGGAAAGAATATTGATTTAGAATGCATATGCTATACACCCAGGTCGGATCTCTTCCAATCACGCAGAGGGTGAAACATATGACTGACCCAAGTTTTAGAGGGATTGAGAAGTAGAAGGATGCATATACTGTGTACCAGGTCGGATTATTAGTCACATAAAGGAGATAGTATATGGCTAATAGGTCGAAAGAATTGCATATATAGAAGATACAGATAGACAGAGTTGCATAAGTTACAGTCCAGGTTGGATCTCTCGATCATGCAGAGGAGACAACATATGACTAACAGATAGAAAGAAATAAAATAATCTTCTACAGACCTAATTTATCGGAATTTCCCAGTCACCCCATCAATACCGGAATTAAGGCCAAAATCCGCACATCGAGGAAGAATTAAACCACAATTCTAGATACGGGTTCTTTTAATGTGACCGGTAGATTCCCATGTATATCTCTCTGCTTAACCTATCCGATCGTTGTATTATTAGGATAAACGGATCTATCTAGGTCAAGATTTGTCAAGTCTAAATTTCTTAAGTTCATTTAAAAACTTTCATGCCTACTAGCACATCGAACATAGAGCCTAGACAATTTAGCTTTGGTACGTTACGCAGATTCAGACCGCCTATTATCACATAATGATATCACTTCCCTAACATCACCTACAAATAAAAATCTTATTAACATTTTTTTATTTTCTGAATTTTTAATGTTTTTGGTTTTTTGAATATTTTCAATTTTTTTGGATTTTGTTTATTTCTCCCCCTAAAGTTGTGTATGGGTGAGAATGAAATTAAAATGCGCAAATTTAAACTAACCTAAAACAAAAATTAATCCTCAAAACATATCATTTTTAAAAGGTTCACAAGCACATTGAATCGAGCTTTGTTAAATGGCTTTGTGAATAGATCCACCACATTATTAACAGTGGGAACCTGTTCCAGCCGAATGAGCAATCGCTCATAACAATCTCTAATGAAATGAATTTTGATGTCGATGTTCTTGGTTTTTGAGTGCTCGACTAGATTTTTAGAAATCTGAATAGCAGACTCATTATCGCAAAAAATAGGGGTTTCTAAATAGTTCAAACCGTAATCCAACAGCTAATGTTGGATCCATATAACTTGAGAGCAACAAGTAGAGGTAGCAACGTATTCAGATTCTACTGTTGAGGTTGAGACAGTGTGTTGTTTCTTGCATTGCAATGACACCAGCCGGTCACCAAGGAATTGACATCCTCCTGATGTAGATTTCTTGTTAAGCTCACAGCCTCCATAATTACTGCCAGCAAAAGCATATAAATCAAATTCTGAATTTTTCAGATACCAAAGACCCAACTTAGGGCTTCCTTTGATATACCAAAAGATTCTTTTGACAGCAATAAGATGTGAAAGTATAGGATTAGTCTGATAATGTGCGCATGGAAAAACTGCAAACATGATGTCTGGTCGGCTTGCAGTTAGATACATTAACGAACTGATCATTGATCTATAGTGAGTTTGATCTACACATTTGCCATTAGCATTTGGAGTCAGCAGGGGTCTCTCGGCCATTGGTGTCAATGCACTTTTTGCGTCCTGAAACCCAAACTTCTCAAGTATATCCTCCACATATTTGGCTTGATGGAGCAGGATTCCGGTTGACTTCTGTTGGACCTGAAGCCCCAAAAATATGGTCATTTCACCCAACGAACTCATCTCAAACCTCTTTTACATAACGCCTTCAAACTCTTTGCACAGATGTGGACACGTAGATCCGAAAATGATGTCGTCGACATAGATCTGTACCATGATTTGATCCACACCAACATGCTTTATGAACAAGGTTTGGTCGAGTGTTCCTCGCGAGTAGCCATGTTCAAGCAAATGTTTTGTGAGAGTCGCATACCATGCTCTAGGAGCTTGATGCAATCCATATAGAGACTTGTCTAACTTGTACATATGGTTGGGAAACTTCGAGTTAATGAACCCAGGGGGTTGATCAACATAGATTTCTTCCTTCACCTTGCCATACATGAAAGCAGTCTTGACGTCCATCTGATATACTGTGAAGTTCATGTAAGAGGCGTAAGCAAGGAAGATACGGATAGCCTCCAAGCGAGCCACCGAAGCATAGACTTCAGTGTAATCAAGACCCTCGATCTGTCTGAACCCACAAACAACCAACCTAGCCTTATTTCGTACTATTATCCCTGAATCATCCTGCTTATTACGAAAGACCCAACGTGTGTCAAGAGACTTCTTGCCCTTGGGTAACCCAACCAGCATCCAAACCCCAAGATTTTCAAATTGATTCAGCTCTTCATGCATAACATCTACTCAGTTGGGCTCATTCAAATCATTTCTACATTTATTGGATCAATTTGAGAGATAAAGCAAGAATAGAGATATGTATTGACATATCCACTCTGACTTCTTGTTTTCACACCATCGCATAGCTGACCAATGACATTCTCGATCGGATGATCACGTTGAATATGGGAGGGGATCTCCTGGCTGATATCATTGAGTGAAACAGGAAGATTATGAATGTTGATAGCTCCATCATTTGCTGAGGAATCCACTACAAACGAATCAATCTCATTAGTTGGATTTTCCACAAATTCATTAGCAATTTCTTCAGGAAAGAGTAGTTCCATAATAGTTTAAGTAACAACAGAAGCATCTCTCATGATGAACTCTCTTTCAACAGGAGTAAGAGGTGTAGCATCAGTATCTGGAGTAGTTTGTAGATTTGAAGATTCTGGAGAAGCAATAGGAACAAATGACTCCACCGAAGGATTAATAGAAGAAACCGTTGGCGGTCTGTAAAAAACCTCTTCATCTTCGTCTTCAATTACGTTCTTCGAGCCAGAAGTAGAACTAGATGGGTCAGCGGATGACACACTAAAAGATTTGAAAAATGATGTGTAATCGAACAACCAATCAGGACCCACTCTAGCATCCGTTTAATTCTCCTCCAACCAGCGCACATCAAAGGATTCTACAAATTTGCTTTGTCTTCTTGTTGTAGACCCTATATGCAGTGCGAGCAACATACCCTACGAAATAACAGTCTTCAGCTTTGGCATTAAATTTAGGGTTGGACTCTAAGTGAAGAAGGGTTCAAGGGCTACCAAATACTCAGAAGTGGCTGACTGATGGCGTGTGTCCATATAAAATTTCATATGGAGTCTTCATCTGGGCTTTGTTGATCAGGACACGATTTTGAACATTAGCATGCAGTGTTTATCGCCTCAGCCCAAAACAAGACAGGAAGTTTGGAATCATAGAGCATCATCCTTGCAGCGTCTTGCAGTGTTCGATTTCTTCGTTCATCAACACCATTTTGTTGGGGTGTGCGAACGAAACTATATTGACGCACAATTCCCTTTTCTGCACAACAGTGATCAAGAACTACATTCTTGAATTATGTTCCATTATCAGTTTGTAGCGCCTTTACCCGGTGGTTTGTTTGATTCTTAATCATCACAATAAACTTCTTGATCAGATCAGCAATCCCAGCTTTGCTGGATATGAAGAAGACCCACGTAAAACGCGAAAAATCATCTATCACAACTAGACAATATGAATTCCTGTTGATGCTTAGGACATTGACCAGACCAAATAAGTCCATGTGAAACAATTGGAGCACCTGACTGATTGAGTTAACTTGTTTTGGCAAATACGGTTTTCTGTGATGTTTGCCCTGGGCACATGACACACATTTTTCAAAAGTTATGAAGTCTATGACTAGTAGACCTCGGACCATTTCATTTTTCGCAAGATGATTCAGGTTCTTTGCATTGGCATGCCCGAGTCTTCGATTCCACAACATAGCATTTTGTTCGGAGACCTTTGAAAAGAGGCAAGTGACTTGGTCAGGGACATTGCTATTCATCTCAATTATGTACGCATGTCCATCCTACTTTGATTTTCCAAGAATCCATTCTTCCGGGATGATAATGCCAGGCTTTAAGATGAAACATTCCTTATCAGTGAAGTGGGTTGAATAACCTTTGTCACAATTGTAGGATACACATAACATGTTATGCTTTAACTCGGGAGCATAGTTAACGTTCTCGAAACTTAACACTCCATTAGACACAGTCCCTTTCTGAGTGATCTCACCACCTTCTCCACCTACAAAGGAAACAACCCCCCCCCATTAAAAGTCTAAATGTTGTTCAATTGGGAGACGTCTCCTGTCTTATGCTGGGAACAGCCGCTGTCATCATACCAAGGTCTGGTGACATTCCTCCACAACTATCCCTGCAAAATGAGCAGAATTATGGAAATTTGGGGACCCAGATCATTGCAATCATGGGTTTATCCTTGAAAATCACATATTTATCCTTTGACACTTTTGGTTTTGAATTTTCACTTCAAACATTTTTATAGGTTGATGATGATTGGCTGGAAACAGATTTGGGCACCCATTTCAATTTAGGTTTTTGTAAAAGCACGGGTGATTTTGAAATATTTTTCTTTTCTTTTTGATCTGAGCATCTGGAGTTTTGACCATTACCGGTTGAACATCTACATTCTCCTTTTGACGAAACCGATTTCGCCTTAGCTTTGTTCGACTTCGGAAAATTATTTGTGATTTTATATTTAAAAACCTATGTGTTTGGTTGAAAACTGCCCTTTTTGTGTTATTATTTGCCTTCCATTCATCATCTCGAGGACAAAATCTCGAGGACTTTCTAGTTAAAGACCTTCCACGAGATTCGTTCTCTCCTCTTGGGGATAAGAAATGCACAAACGCTCGATTTAAACAATTTTGAGCAATATGTCTTGCAGTACCACAATTAAAGCAGATTTGCTTATTAGTACAAGACTTGGTACCACTCTTATCAGTTTTCAGGCTTTTATTGTCTTTTCTAACATTTCCACATTTTCAAGTGCAAGTATTAGATTGTGTGGCAAATGTCGAAGATGTAGATGCACTCGAATCAGATTTTGCAAATTTTCGAAGAACAACATCACAATTTTCAAAAACATTAGTCTGAGACAACACATCATCACACACAAAATCATCAGTTTTAGAATTTGACACAGACTCATCACACATTTGAACACCAAACTTAGACACCAAATTATTTGACTCAAACTTCTCAGCCTCTTGCTCCCCTTGGATTACTGACATATCTTCATTTGAAGTAGAAATGTTTGTATCCAAAATTCTATCACTAGGCCCTATTTCTTGTTCAACGGCAGGTTTCCCATAGACCATATAAGGTTCTCGGTCAATCTCTTCTTGAGTTAGAGGAATAGCAGTGTAATTGTGATTAAATGGAGGAGGGACACTCTCATATCCTATTCCTACTTGTTTTTGGTCCTTCCACTGCATTTGTGCCTCGATTATTTTTGCAACCCTTTCGCTTGACACGTCAAATTTTTTAAAATTAAAATCAGCATTTTCAAAACGGATTTTCAACGTGTCAAGTTCAGCGGCTACAGCAGCAACTTTTCTTTTAATATGATCATAATTCTCACACTTGTTGCTGTAATCTTCTTACAATTTCTTGAAATCTTTTATTTTGTTCTCTAATTGATTTTTCAAAGGTTTCTGATTTTTCCTAAGGGTATAGCCTTCATACTTAAGGTCCTCATTCTCTCTCTTAATTATCTCAATTCGGTCACGTAAAAATTGAACAGTTTCAATACAAGATTGAGAGCAACCTATTTCACTGACCACTAGTTTAGCAGACTCAGGTGTGGGCTGAACCATAAATGCAAATTGAAGATTCATCATTTCCGCCTCAGGATCCGTTTCAACTTCCTTTTCGGCACCATCATTGATCTGGGCAAAATGAGCATTTTTAGGTCATGAAATGTTCAGGGCTTGAATTTGATCTTCCCACTCGAATGATTGAGCCACCATAGCAAGATTTGATGTCTGATTGTTGACAGTAGATCCCCTGTTGTTTTTTACTGGCACCAGAGTTCGTTGAGTATTTTCTCGTCTATCTGATTTTGGATATTCTCTGGCGAAATGTCCAGGTTCATGACAATTATAGCACCGCAGCTTTCCCTTATTAAATCCTACCTTCTTGTCAGAATTCATTCTCACTTGTTCTTTCCGGTTTTCTTTGCAAACTGTTTTTCTCTAAATACTACCATTGCCATTTGCCACGTGATATCCATTTCTTCAACATCTTCTGGATGAATTTGATCCATATTAGCAAACAAAAACTGAGGGGAAAGTTCTTTGGTTACAAAATCATTATAACAATTTACAAGTCCAGTAGCAAGGGCCATATTTTCATCATTTTCTTTGTATGTCGGAGCTTGAGGAGTAGATTCTTAACAGATGCATTTGAAGATGAACCAACTTGTTGAAAAGAAGTTGGAGTTTCAGAAACTTGAACATTTGCACAGATAGAATAACATATGATGTGGGATGGTAAGCAGGGAAGGACTGAACTTGAGGAGTAGTGAAAAAGGCATTATTGGATTGAATGCCAAGATTAGCAGAAGAATATGAATTGACATGATTAATTTCTCTCTGCTTGTCATCCAAATCACAAGCTTTAATGATTTCCATTATCTCAGCTAGGCTCAATAGATTTAGATCTTTAGTCTTCTTTATAACAGATATATTCATATCCCATGACTTTGGCAACGAATTTAGCAATTTCTTGTTAATTTCAGATCTTGTAACCAGAATGCCATCAGAACTCATGTCAGTGGTGAGAGTGATAAACCTTTGCAGTTGAGTTTCAAGAGATTCCCCCAAGACATAATTGAAAATGTTGACCTTTTGTCTTAACATGTGTTGAGGAATTTGCTTCATATCTTCATTTCCTTCATAAACTTCAATTAACACTTCCCATAATGCTATAGCATAAGTGTACTCACGAAAGCCCTGTGCAATTTTTGGGGACAGAGCCATGGTAAGAGTGGCAAGTGCCTTTTCTTGTTCTTTAACTCTTTCAAAATCATGATCAATATAGTTTTCAACTTGCTTGTCTGTAACAGTTCCATCTTCAAGTGTTGTTGTGATGCGAATTGGTCCTCGCAATATGCTTCTCCAAATTTTGAAATCTTTCATCTTAATGTATTTTTCAATGTGATACTTCCATTCTGGGAACCCTTCTTTAGATAATAGACATGGAATTCATGAAGTCATCACCATAATAGAGTCACGTTCATGGTGAATTGTAGATCCTTGTGATTCCACTTTTGGCCTTTTCTAGAGCGAACAACTCAACAAGAAGATTAAAATTAAAAATTTGTCAACCAAGATAAGTGCAGCCACACACGCCAACCGCACACCTGACCGCACACATGACTGCACACGTTCAATAGCACACCTTCAAGAGCTTAACCGCACACCTTCAAGATCCAATCGCACACCCAAAAATTCTAGATTTTTTTAAATGTATTTTGATTTCAAACTAGTGAAAATGATTATAAGTAGCGATTCCTCAACCAATGAAATGTGAATAAACCTAAAAAACGATGAATATCTTCAACCGCACACTCTATGAACCTTCAATTGACACTGAATCAAGCTTTGATACCAATTGTAAGTCCGAATCTATTAGATCCAAATCAGTGATCAATTGAAATGCAAGTTCAAACAGAGTATAGAAGGAGTAGAAGAAGAATTAAGCCAAGCATGCACACATCTATAACACATAAATGTCAAGTACACCTTGGGAAACACACAGTTACATCAATTTTAAACTGACATAGACACATGCTATTTATACCACACACAACAACACACAATTGTACAGCCGCACAAACGTGTACAGCCGTACACACGGTGTATGGCCGTACACACGTGTGCAGCCGGACACACCCATCAACATACTATAACCACCAACATACACTCTAACACCCTACCAAGACCTATACATAAGAATGCCTAGCCCAAACCACTAAATTATAGCCTATAAAAAAAAGGTTGGTTTTTAGGTTTTCTTTTTGTAACACCAAATTCTTGGTATTTTTAACTAGTTTTACAACACGTATCCAAAATAACATATTCTTATTAGTATCCTAAAAAATGATGTAATAACTTGGTTAAAACCATTTTTACTAGAAAAGTCATATTACTATAAAAACTTAGTTTTTATAGTTTTGTTTTTATGATTTTTTTCTCAAGAACACATAGCATGTTCATACTTATTTTTCATAGATTTGCATTTTAAACAACATAACACACATAAATGTTCATAATACTATGTAACAACATTAATTCATGTAAATAATAATTTTACACAACTTGAGGACAAAGCTTCTATAACAACTAGTGTTATTATACAAGTTTACTTATATCACCCCACCCCCCCCCCCCTTAAAACTTGGATAAAAACAAAAATAAGGAGTATGAACTCACCTTGAGTGTGTTTCTTGGTGGATAAAGAGGTCAAGATGAACGTTTTCAAGCTCAGAACACTTGATGGTTGAGTTAGCCTATGGATATTAACACATGTTAATGTGTGTAATTATAACAAAACTAGTATATATGTGTGTAGAATCACTAGATTAGTAAGGAAAAACTTACCAAAAGATCAAGAACCAACTTGTGGGAATTAACCTTGAGAGAAATGACCTTGTTCTTGAGAGGAAATGAAGAATAATGAAGAAGATGAAGAATGTGAAGTGAAAAAGGGGAGGGGGAGGCGTAAGTTTAAACGAGGGAGGGGGAGGGTGAAGGGGGTGGGGGTGGGGTGGGTAGGGTATAGGGGGTATGGGGTGTAGGAGTTGACTTTATTTAAATAATAATTCTTTAATAAAGTATGTCATCACCATATGAGATAAAAATTGTCTCTTTTATTTTTATAAAAGAATGGGGTAAAGTTTTATAAAAGTTGGTGATTTTTATAAAAGTGTGGTAAAAATGATGTATGTTTACTTAATTTGAATAATTTAAATTCAAATTATTACAAAAAGTATTATCATAAAAAATAATAACACATTACATGAGAGTTAGGATAAATCCTAATTCTTTTCGTTAACGTTATAATGTTTAAGCTGGGTATAGAATCTGTCGCAATTGGTGACGAATTCACCAAAAATTTGTATATGTGACCTTTGTTATGAATTTATCATGTAGTATAAGGTTTGTGAACTCAACTACAATGTGCTATGAATATCATTTATAACCAAATAATATATAATTGAATTATTAAAATTTTACATTACTAACCCTAATTAGGGTTTATATTCAATAATTGACAACAAGAGAGGCACTTTGTATTATAACTTGTCAATAGTACATTAGAATCATTAGGGAGTATCACATTTCTCCTAAAATTCTAATACAAGTTGAGTTCACTTGTTTGACTTTTGTTGACTTTGTTTGACCAAAATTGATGGTTGTCACATCATCCCCCCGTTAGAAGGCATTTTGTCCCAAAATTAGCACTCTGAGTGGGTTCTCAGGAGTTAGGGAAAAGATGTGGGTACTTCTGTTTCATTTGATCCACATGTT